>NC_074673.1:34355231-34680856 GCF_029448725.1 Salvelinus fontinalis | reverse complement strand
GTGGCCAAATTGGTGAAGGTATACATTTTGAAACAAATAACTATATACAAAATACCAAAATGGTATTCTAACACA
This sequence comes from Salvelinus fontinalis, assembly GCF_029448725.1. Taxonomy (NCBI): domain Eukaryota; kingdom Metazoa; phylum Chordata; class Actinopteri; order Salmoniformes; family Salmonidae; genus Salvelinus; species Salvelinus fontinalis. Next base: position 34,680,781 of record NC_074673.1, on the reverse strand, counting down.
CACACCCAAAAAATGGAGGGGAAAGAATGAAAAAAAAAATGGGGGAAAAAATATTGAAAAGAAAATATGAAGAAAAAAAATATATACATTTACAAAATAACATGGGTAACTATTTACACACTTTCAATATTTGGAAGACCCTCAGTCCTCTATCAAATCAAATCAATTTATATAGCCCTCAAGAGTAAATATGAACAGTTTACCTCTAGATGGCCCGGGAGGTGTGGAGCCAGAGACAGCAGGGGTTCAGCTGGATGAACCAGCTTCGGAGGGGGATGGACACGTTGGCGGCAGACACACGAATCTCGACCATGCTCCCTCTAATCCATAATATGTAGACTGAGTTGAGGAAGCATGCCGCTGGAGGAAGTATAGCCAATGTGTACTTTACACATTTCATTACATTTTTATATATTGCAAATAAAATGTAAAAACAATCACAAATAATATTTTATATTATTAATTTCAAACAACGGCATTAGCATGAGAATAACTTACCAGTCCAAAACAATGTCCTCTCTGTTCAAAAAATATGCTTCCATTTGAGTCATGGTCGCTAACTGAGTCGTCTTCCAAAAGCATATGTTTCACTTCACGATCAATTTCCTCTATAATTTTGTCTACAATCGTATATCTAGTCTTAGATTTAGTTTTCCCTAAATTATTCGCCATGATGTTAGATATATAAACAGCTGAAGATGCGAGTTAGCAAAATAATGCTGTGCGTAACAAGCTTCGCTCCTTCCAGTATGAAAATGCAACGGTGAAAGACCGTCTTTACGCCGGAGTTTACTATATGGGTTGGTCTTTCAACGCAGAACCATTAGATATTGCCGTTTACCTCTGCTCATTGGCTATCTACCCAGCTAGATTTCAAGATGATCAGTGGTCATTGGGTTAAAATACAGTCAATCAACGAAACAGCGGTCATATAATTGGTGCACAATGAGGTTGTTACTTGTTGTCTTCCAATCGGTTTCTTTGGGTCAATACGTCCCGCGAAATGACCCATCAAGTTTGGTTGTGTTACAAACAAACAGTTGATTGCAAGGAAACCAAACATGACTGAATAAAGTCAGGTTTAGTCTGTGCATTTACGTCTAATGTTTCGTCAAAAATTGAATGACACGAAATTCAACGAGATAAGCGTTCACAAAATGTTTCGTGTTAGGCTACAAAAATGGATTTAACCGAACAAAAGACCATTCATTGTGTAACAATGAGCCTTGGGATTGCAAACAGAGCAAGATCTTCAAAGGTAAACGATTTATTTCATTGCAATCTGTGATTTTGTTACGCCTGTGCTGGTTGAAAAAGTATTTTGGTATGGGACTCTGTGCTCAGATAATCGCATCGTATTCTTTCGCAGTAAATCCTTTTTTGAATCTGACAACGCAGTTGGATTAGCAAGATTCTAGGCTTTTGAAGCATGTGAGACACTTGTATTTTCAGGAATGTTTAATATGACTATTTGTGGCGATCACCGTATGTTGTCGAATTTAAACCCGCATCCGGTATCCGTAGATCAGAGAAGTTAAACTTCAGTAAGTGGAGCTACTGTAATAAGGCATCAAGATGAAACTCAAGGGAAAACCATAATTTTAAAATGTTAAGGCAACTATATAATTAATCATTTGATGCATAATGTTCTCTCTCAGAATAGCTTTAAATACCCCTCCTCTCATGTCATGCAATATTATATAACTACTTCATATTTACTGCAACCATATTAACCAAAGACATGTGCTTTCCTCTGAGAATAAAGAAGAAGCTTGTGTTCCAACATTTTAATCATTTTTGTAATTCCACATGAAGTACAGAAGCTATTTAATTGTCCTGTTTGATACTCATTTTGTTAAGCATAAAATAGAGTGTATGAGCATTGACTATGAGTATTGGTATGATATGAGAGAGATTGTAGACTCTAGTCCATCTATATTCAATGGCAAAGAACAACAGTTTGATTTATGATGCTACCTGTTTTATTCCTCCTGAACTATACAAAGGAACAGCTCCACCTTGACCACTCTATTAAATCCAGAAGCCAAAGTTATCAATCGAGCTGGAAGAGCGAAGGGAAGTCTTTTCCCAAAGCCAGGCCTTCTCACCCTAATGGATCGCAATACGCTGCAAAGCCAGAGAGAGATGTTGTGTCTATGTTTTTGACTGATTATGCATTTTTTCCTAAGCTATTCATAGAAGATAGATTCATCATTCCAATTTGTCAAGCCGGCAAAGTTTTCAATGAATGATGTGCATGGAGGGACTCTGGGTGTATTAGGCCCTTCTGCCAGGCCTAGTCTGAGTCCCTATTTACAGGCCTCAAAATAAAGGAGGTATCAGATAGGTGGTTGGACGCACCAGTAATTAATTTGGTGAATTCCTTAACGGCACAAATAGTGGCAGCCGTGCCTATCTTCATCAGCCACCAGCAGCAGTCACCCTGCTCAGTGCTAATTTGAAGGGGCAGCGCATCTGTATAGTGAATGTGTTTGCGGCCCAGTCTATTCTTCAAACACAGCGCTCCTGGTCTCCTGCTGTCCAGACAGAGTGTGGGGGCCTTATGTTTTCTGTCAGCTTTGTCCTTGTGCCAAGCAACTTGCTCCACTTAGGGCCCAGTTTTTTGACTTTGTGGCCTGAACTTGATAATGGGAGGCATGCAGGATTTATGAAAGGGGGTGTCCCTTTGTTTCCCAGCTGCTCATGTGGTTTTCAGACAAACTAGGCAGTCACCACCAGCGAACAATGGGCAGGTAGAACATACAAGGGATCTCCCTCCCCTCTAGCAAACAACATCTACATACAAATATGGTCCATTAGTGATAATGTCTGATTAGAATCTTAACAAATGAGGGTGCATCTATATTACATGGATCTCCACAGTAAATAAAAAAGAGTGTAGGGTGGGAGGTGCGATTGCGCCAATCTAAAATGATGGATCATATTATTGTTATTAGGTGAAAGCTTGGATGGCAGCTATTTGCAATGCACACCATCAATGTCGACAGGAGCCTGAGCCTCACAAAGAAATAATTGGGCTGGTGCCACATAGTTAAGGTTCATATTTTCACAAGTGGGGAGACCTCATTATAAATCAGGTCAGCCACTGATACAACACCATAAATCAAAGAAAGACATGGCTCAAACAATTAGATAATTACTAGACCACCATGTCACCACTGTTTTGCTCTACCACTTTAGTGGGTAAAAGAGAAAGCAACAGACCTGCTCTGAGAATACTACTATAAGTCTTTTGGTACCAAATGTGTGAGGGTAAAGGAAAGATGGATGTGAAGGATGTGACTAATTGTATGGGAGTTCCCTATGTACAAATAGATATGCTACAGCTATTTGTGATAATAAATCATATATGTATATATATATTTTTTCTTTTTAAACATATTTGATCATCATGGTCATCATCATCATTATCTTTAATAAATACAGTTAGAAATGCGATGGACTGTAATTCAGTAGATGAGCTGTGTCGTAGTATTGGAACAACTGTCCTCATACTGTAACTTTGTTCTTAATATTGAGCATATAGGAACAGTGTTCTACAACCCCACAACATGTTTACATGGATGGCCACTGACCCCTAGTGTTGCTGCAGTGTTCTGTTGCTCTGCCTGCCTGCGCTAGGGAAGCCTGTTACTCAATTACCAATTATTCCTTCAGTCTGTAATGACCCCTACACAGAGCTGCTATCTGAAATCCAGAGGCAGAGGTCCAAGTGTCTTTTTTCAGGAGTGCCAAGTTCTACTGATATACTATGCAACCCAGGACAGAGGGACACTAATGCAGACACAGCTCCTGCAGCTCAGGAGCTCTTCTTCTCTATTGTCTCAGAGCTGAGCTGCTCCTCCACTCTGTCCCTCCTCCACACAGACACCCAGACCCAATCCTGCATGGCTGGCTGGCTGGCTGGCTGGGCGGGCGGGCGGGCGGGTGGCCGGGTAGCTGTCTGTGCTGTGCTTGTGTCAACGCGGAGTGCAAGGAAGCTCCAACAACAGTCAAAAATCGAGGTCACAGCGCAGGAGTAAACCAAGTGGAACAGATTGTTGTGGAACCTCCAGGCTTTTGCAGACACGTGTTGATCCCAGCACAGCGTGTCCTGGCTTTTACCTCCCTACCCCCCTCCTTTCCTCTCAACTCCCCTGACACATGCTTTATAGAATATGAGGCAAATGCAGGCCTTTCAACCCTGGAACAGCCTCTCAAATGTCCACAACACATGCACTCAACACTACACTACCATCCCAGGATCCCAACTAAACACTTCACGAAATAGGTTTTTGCCAGCATTACTTAGCTACCTAGCTTATAACATTCACTTTAGCTGTGTCTATAAATGGCTGGCAACTATCATATTCATTCCATTCAGATGATTGCAGAAAAAGCAATAATAACAAAATGTTTGTCTGTGAACAAACAAATATGAAAATGACAGTATCAATGGCTTTGGCTACCCCTCCCAGAGAAAAAAAGAGAGATTTAGTTGTTTCTTTAATTGTAGGCTGTTCTGACTCAGTAGTACTGAGGGCATCATCTTATTAGAAATGTGTATGTAGTCAACAGGATGGCATCCACCAGACCTTTCAGGATTGTTTTAGTCCAAGCTGATTCAAACCCATAGGAACAAAATGTAAATGTTTCATTAGATCAATGTCTGTTAACCTCTTTACATATAAAGCCACTCTGCATAAGCCCCATCTGTTCCAACCATACCCCATGGTGGAGATGCAGTGTTTTAAGGCACAATTGATCTTTTAAATAATGTCATGACCATTGTATGACCCATAGCAGGGGCTGTATTTTTCTTCACAGGGGGAGGGCCTTCCAGGCCACACACATCATGTTGAGAGAGGTGCAGAGTGTCTTAGGGTCAGGTAATGAGGGATGGAAAGTGGACAGATACAAGATCCTTGTATAGAACCAAATGTCTCTCCTTCTCATAAAAACTGACTACATTTGATAGCATTTCTGACATTCTGTCATTATTGTCATTTTACATGAGAGCTGGAGCAGCAAAGGGGGAAGGCTCTGACAGCAGATTGACCCCAGCTGCTGTTCATTTGATTGATATTTGTACAGACAATGCTCTTTTTTCTGCACTGCAGTGGCGGTTACATAGGGAGGCGTTGGGAGGGGGCAAATACAGGAGAAATGTCACACCAGGGAAGCCAGCGAGGCATAAAGCCCTGCCCGACGAGCGCAGGGTCACTGGCTCCTCTCTGCCCCGGGTAAAATGATCTAAGTGATTCTGGAGCTCAGCCACCGATCCACTGGAGAGCACAAATCCACAGCAGCAAAGGCAGGAAAGAGAGGGCTGATAAAGAGTGTATGTGGTCAGAGTGCATCTCTGTAGTGTGCTACTGCCTTGAGGATGACAACTATTTTCATAATTGTTCTCACTACTGTATGTATGTTCTCGCACCTTCGGAAATCATATATTGTTTTGTGTAAACAATGCACTGAAGAAAGATACAGAGATGGGTATAAAGAAGAATAGGTTAACATATGTGATGGTCTGTATAGACAAAGATACACAAGCATGTGAAACTGCTCTAATGTTCACATTATTCCTGAAGTGGAAACATTTTTTATTGAGATCTGGATTACCTTAAGTCCCAGATGATGAATAAAGGGGAGCGGTTAAGATAACATTGTTCCGGTAAATTACTCTCAGAGAATGCCCCCCAGGCAGAAAGCTACAGTCAGGTCAAAACTTATTGGCACCCTTCATTAATAAAGATGCAAAAAAAGACTGTATAAAATAAATAATACAAATACTGAGCAATATTGTATGAAAAAAGGGGGAAATGCTGTATTTTATACTAATACAATTGTTCTGAGAAAGAGTTATTGTTTAACAAGTATTTCATTTTTCTCAAAAAGATAGGTGACACCCCATTACCAGCAGCATACCACCCTGCATACCACTACTGGCTTGCTTCTGAAGCTAAGCAGGGTTGGTCCTGGTCAGGCCCTGGATGGGAGACCAGATGCTGCTGGAAGTGGTGTTGGAGGGCCAGTAGGAGGCACTCTTTTCTCAGGTCTAAAAAATATCTTAGTGCCCCAGGGCAGTGATTGGGGACACTGCCCTGTGTAGGGTGCTGTCTTTCGGATGGGACGTTAAACGGGTGTCCTGACTCTCTGAGGTCATTAAAGATCCCATGGCACTTATCGTAAGAGTAGGGGTGTTAACCCCGGTGTCCTGGCTAAATTCCCAATCTGGCCCTCAAACCATCATGGTCACCTAATAATCCCCAGTTTACAATTGGCTCATTCTTCCCCCTCCTCTCCCCTGTAACTATTCCCCAGGTTGTTGCTGCAAATGAGAACGTGTTCTCAGTCAACTTACCTGGTAAAATAAAATAAATATAAAATTCCTGACACCCCTAAAGATTGTTTAGCATTAATATTTTACTTTTTAAATGATTAATCTTAGCTTAAGGAATGTATTGTGGCCTTCCATGGCTTCCTGTTGAGGTAAACATGTCAAACTGTTGTCATCCATCACTATGTACGGCTCCAGAGTGGCGCAGCAGTCTAAGGCACTGCATCTAGAGGCGTCACTACAGACCCTGGTTTGAATCCAGCCTATATCACAACCGGCTGTGATTGGGAGTCCCATAGGGCGGCACACAATTGGCCCAGCATTGTTTGGGTTTGGCTGGTGTAGGCCGTCATTATAAATATGAATTTGTTCTTAACTGATTTCCCTAGTTAAATAAAGGTTAAATAAAAAAACATGGGAAAAGGCAAAGAATTCACAAACAAAAAGAGAAAAATGGTTGTTGACCTTCATAAATCAGGCAAAAGGTAAAAAAAAAATATATACCACTATCTATTAAGGCAACAATTAAGAAGTTTAAAGCCACTGGAACAGTGGTAAACTTGCCTGGTATTGTACACAAGTGTATGTATCTTGTCCCCACGCACAGTGACGAAGATGGTTAGGGAGGCAAAGAAAAATCCAAGCACCAAAGTTGGAGAATTACAGAACTTGGTAGCATCTTTGGGTCTCCAAATCTACAATTAGACGCCACCTCAATGCTAATAGCCTCTTTGAAGGTCTGACAGAAAAAAAGCCTTAATTGAGAACAACCAACAAATGTAAACATCTGGAGTTTGCTAAACGGTATTGGCACTTGGATTGGAACAGGTGCTATGGTCAGATGACACGCAAACCAGTGGTGGGATTGGCGTTGAAGGATGCATATGCATAACATAACCTCATACCTACTGTAAAATATTTCATGAGATCGGAGAACACATTAGGAGGGATCTTAGACCATTCCTCCATACAGAATATTTCCAGATACTTGATGTCCTTTGTTCTGTGTTTATGGACTGCCATCTTCAATTCAAACCACAGGTTATCAATGGGGTTCAAGTCCGTGGACTGAGATGGCCAATGCAAATTCTTGATTTTGTGGTCAATTAACCATTTCTTTGTGGGCTTGGGGTTATGGTCTTGCTGGAAGATCCACTTGCGGCCTCCTGGCAGAGGCAACCAATTTTTTGTCTAAAATGTCCTGGTACTTGGTCGAGTCAAGGGCCCCAGGACCAGTGGAAGCAAAATAGCCCCATAACATCGAAGATCCACCACCATATTTTACATAAAGGCTCAGTGACGTTATCCTCGCAAGGGGAGGGTGCCAGAGAATTGAGTGGAAAAAAGTATAACTTAAAAAAAGCAATTGTGTTATTATTTTATACTATCACTTTCCATTTTTTGCATATAATATTGCTCAGTATTTGTATTATCTATTTTTTACAGTCTTGTTTGATAATCTTTATCAAGGGTGCCAATAATTTTGGACCTGACTGTAAATCAGTGAATAAATCCTAAATGACTGCAGCCCTGGACATACAGTACTGTATGACTAGCCTGCCTTCTGGATGTAAGCTGTCTGTGTTTAATGATGGATACAAGCCTTATGGCCAGGCGCCACAGCCTGAAATGAAATTTTTGCATCTACTTATCAATTTGGAGTTTTCATGGTATTTTGGTCCATTGCTATAAGAATTCTGAAAAAGCAAACATGGCAACAATTTGATGAAAATGTGTAATTCTTTAGTTTATCATACTTAACCACTGTTAAAATGGGCATACAGTACATATATAAAATAAAAGCTCATTATATTGAATTTCCCACAATTTAAAAGCTAATTTCATGGAGAATGCTACAAACTGGAAAATATGTAGTAACTTACTTTGAATAGATGGCTATTGGGTCTAAATAGACGTTTGGTAGTCTAAATGTAGTGTTTGCTCCAGAGTGGAGCAGCGGTCTAAGCCACTGCATCTCAGTGCTAGAGAGGTCACTACAGATCCTGGTTTGATCCTAGGCTGTATCACAACAGGCCGTGATTGGGAGTCCCAAAGGGCGGTACGCAATTGGCCCAGCGTCGTCCGGGTTAGGGTGTGGCCAGTGTAGGCCATCATTGTAAATAAGAATTTGTTCTTAACTGACTTGCCTAGTTAAATAAAGGTTACTTTGTTTTCAATTTTTTTTTAAAGTAGTTGTCTTTAACTGCCATTTCTCAAAATTCATACTCTTCCCACATGCCAACAAATTTTTCTCAACTTCAGAAGCATCTGCATTCACAAACTTTTGTGTGGTAATCTTAGATATATTCTTCAGACTTTTACGGAGGGAATTGTTGATATGTTGTCACGTTTTTATTATAGATAACATTTTCAAAACAAATTGCCAAAAATGTCTTTATTTGCATATTGCAAGTCAATATTTCAGGGATTTTTTTTATACAAAAAAGTATTATATTTGTGTCTTCCTTCATCTGGCAAAAGTTGATTGTGATGTGATTAAGGGGGAAAAGGTGTCTGGCCTTAATTAAATGTGCTAATATTGTCCTAACCCTGAGTGTTTGTCTCCTTTTAGAGGGATGGGGACAGGCAGATGCACACCCACCTCCCTATAACATTATAGCAGAAACTGTGATCCCTATAACCAGAAGGATAGAAATGCTTTCAGATAAGATCCATTTAGATATTCAAATAACAATGCCCCTCTGAGATGGAAATTGACGATTAAATGTAGGTCCATGATATCATATATCGTATACACTTAAAATGATACATTCAAGATAAAGTTCACCCCCCCCTCCTCTCCCTTGTAACTATTTCCCAGGTTGTTGATGTAAATGAGAATGTCTCCAACTTACCTGGTAAAATTAGGGTTAAATAAATAAAACAGTCTCTTTCCTAATAATGACTGAGCATAGAGGTTTTAGATGGGGGGGAAGGAAATACATTGTTGTAGGCTACATGGATGTGTACATCTGGGAAAGAGAAATATTGAGAGATGGCAAGTAGTGTGGCAGGCTCGTCACCGTGCAGGGTAATAAGGTCAATGAGAAAAATAACCCAGGGGCATATTTCCCAGTAAACGTGCAGAGTAGAAAAAAAACACATAACAATGTCCCGGCCTTATGCTGCAGAATCCAAAACCATCGAGTCAATTGCCAGAAAACATGACATGACCTTTCAGATTCACTGAGCATCAATGGTGAGCGGGACTGGCGTGCTTTCCGTTTCAGCGCACCTTCTGCCTCTCCCGCCCACTCCCTCATCCCCAGGGCCCTAAACTCTCCACAAATAATGACTCTCTGTAGTCTGCTCTCTACAGGCCAAAAAACTTGACTTCCAACTTGACCCTTACTTTAGGTACATTCAATTATTCCTCTCAGGATTTTAGTTGTTTGAGCTCTTCATTCAGTCTTATTTTCAATTAAGGTAGTGCTACGCATGTTAGTCTGGTGTGTATTGGTCAAACTGATGTTCTGAGAGTAGAATCCATACATGGGTAACAATTTATTTTGACAACTGTAGCTGCAACAAGCTGTCCACAAACTACATCAATATGCATTGTCAGTCATCCCAGCAAATTGGAAACATTCTCAGAACTTCAGCTAAGAATCCCATTAAGTTATAGTTAGGGTTTTATCTAACATTAGAATGATAACATTCCAAAAACATTCAAATCTTTATTTATTTACTTGTTTTTAAAAGTAATATCCTTGGAATGTTCTCCTAACATTCACTATAATGCTGTGCACAACATCTGTAACAACCACCACACAACATTCCCCAAAAGTTCTCAGTAGGTTTTCAGGTAATGTAGTAACACAATGTATCAGCAATGTTTTCCCAGCAAACCAAAATAGATTCTGTGAAAGTTCCCAGAACATTCGTTAGGTTGCAGCAAATGTTCTCATAACACAAAAACTGTCCAGTCGTGCTGATAATTAAACAATGTTTGCATAAGACATTTGCCTGATGTTGCAAGAACATTTCCAGAAACATTGCGTCTGTTCTTTATAGGTTTCCAAGTTTGGGAACAATGTCGTGGGAACATTGTCTGGTGGGAACATTTTCTGATGGGAATTAGGTATATAGCCATGTTATTTTTTACTTTTTATTATTATTCACTGTGTATTTATTCCTTGTGTCACTATTTCTGTTATCTTTTTTATCTTTAACTCTGCATTTTTTTTAAATGGCTGAGCATTTCGCTGTTAGTCTACACCTGTTGTTTACAAACCATGTGACAAATAACATTTGATTTGATTTAACTTGTGGGGACATCACAAAAGATATGTTCCCAAAACACAAAAACTGTCAAGTTGTGCAGATGATTCTACAATGTTTATTTTAGGGTGCAAAAAACATTCACCTGATGTTACAAGAATGTTCCCAGAATACATTTTGTCTGTTCTGTAAAGTTCTGTTCTGTTCTGTTTCTTTAGGTTGTGGGAATATTGTAGGGATATGACAAGAGAAGTTCCCAAAACACTGAAAATGTCCAGTTGTGTCGACATTCAGATAATGTTTGTATCAGGGTGCAATAAACATTCCTTTGATCTTTCAAGAATGTTGACAGAAAAGCCTATTATAGTTCTTTGAAGGTTCCCAGAACATTTAATTAGGTTGTGGGAACAGTGTGAGTACATTACAAGAGATTCCTAAAGCACAAAATATGCTCCCTTCTGATGACATTCATACATTGTCTAAGTGTAACGGGTGTCGTAATCCTCCTCCTCAGACGAGGAGAGGAGAGAAGGATCGGAGGACCAAAACGCAACGGGTGTTGAATACATAATGATTTATTAACCAAGACGGGAAAAAACACGAAAACACTATAACAAACTAAACTTGATAACCTACAAAATAATAAACGATGAAGACAGACCTAGACGACGAACTTACATATACCATGAAGAACGCACGAACAAGGAAAATAGGCTGCACAAAAGAACGATGAACAAACAAACCGAAACAGTCCCATGTGGTGTACAGACACAGACACGGAAGAAAATCACCCACAAACAAACAGTGTGAACACACCTACCTTAATATGACTCTCAATCAGAGGAAATGAAAAACACCTGCCTCTAATTGAGAGCCATATCAGGTCACCCAAAACCAACATAGAAACAGAAAACATAGACTGCCCACCCACACTCACGTCCTGACCAACTAACACATACAAAACTAACAGAAACCAGGTCAGGAACGTGACACTAAGGTTGCAAAGGACATTCCCTTAATGTTGCAATAATATTCTTGAGATATTCACGAAGATTGCATAGAACATTGCCACAATTTCCCCAAAAAAGTCATATTTTTTTTAACGTTCATAGCATATTTGTTTTAGGTTTAACATAATTTTCCATTGATGTTCACACAATATACAGTGGGGCAAAAAAGTATTTAGTCAGCCACCAATTGTGCAAGTTCTCCCACTTCAAAAGATGAGAGAGGCCTGTAATTTTCATCATAGGTACACTTCAACTATGACAGACAAAATGAGAAAAAAAAATCCAGAAAATCACATTGTAGGATTTTTTATGAATTTATTTGCAAATTATGGTGGAAAACAAGTATTTGGTCACCTACAAACAAGCAAGATTTCTGTCTCTCACAGACCTGTAACTTCTTCTTCAAGAGGCTCCTCTGTCCTCCACTCGTTACCTGTATTAATGGCACCTGTTTGAACTTGTTATCAGTATAAAAGACACCTGTCCACAACCTCAAACAGTCACACTCCAAACTCCACTATGGCCAAGACCAAAGAGCTGTCAAAGGACACCAGAAACAAAATTGTAGACCTGCACCAGGCTGGGAAGACTGAATCTGCAATAGGTAAGCAGCTTGGTTTGAAGAAATCAACTGTGGGAGCAATTATTAGGAAATGGAAGAGTAATTCCTTTACTCTCCCCGTCATCATCAAAACATTTATACAGTTTTCAAATAAAATCAAACTTTATTTCTCACATGCGCCGAATACAACAAGTGTAGACCTTACCGTGAAATGCTTACTTACAAGCCCTTAACCAACAGTGCAGTTTCAGAAGAGTTAAAATATTTACAAAATAAACTAAAGTAAAAAATAATAAAAGGTAACACAATAAAATAACAATAATGAGGCTATATACAGGGGTACAGTCAATGTGTCAATGAGTCAATGTGCGGGGTACAGGTTAGTCGAGGTAATTTGTACATGTAGGTAGGGGTGGCTATACATAGATTATAAACAGTGAGTAGAAGCAGTGAACAAAACAAATGGTGGGGGGGGTGTCAATGTAAATAGTCCGGTGGCCATTTCATGAACTGTTCAGCAGTCTTATGGCTTGGGGGTAGAAGCTGTTAAGGAGCCTTTTGGTCCTAGACTTGGCGCTCCGGTACCAGTGATGTACTGGGCCGTACGCACTACCTTCTGTAGCGCCTTACGGTCAGATGCCGAGCAGTTGCCATACCAGGCGGTGATGCAACCGGTCAGGATGCTGTCGATGGTGCAGCTGTAGAAGTTTTCGAGGATCTGGGGACCACCGCCATATCTTTTCAGTCTCCTGAGGGGGAAACTGTCATGGTGTGTTTGGACCATGATAGTTTGTTGGTGAGGTTGGTGACCAAGGAACTTGAAACTCTCGACCAGCTCCACTAATGGGGGCCTGTTCAGCCCGACTTTTCCTGTAGTCCACGATCAGCTCATTTGTCTTGCTCACATTGAGGGAGAGGTTGTTGTCCTGGCTCCACACTGCCAGATCTCTGATCTCTCTATAGGCTGTTTCATAATTGTCGGTGATCAGGCTTACCACTGTTGTGTCATCAGCAAACTTAATGATGGTGTTGGAGTCATGTTTGGCCACGCAGTCGTGGGTGAACAGGGAGTACAGAGTACAAAGTACACACCCCTGAGGGGCCACCGTGTTGAAGATCAGCATGGCAGACGTGTTGTTGACTACCCTTACCACATGGGGGCGACCCGTCAGGAAGTCCAAGATCCAGTTGCAGAGGGAGGTGTTTAGTCCCAGGGTTCTTAGTTTAGTGATGAGCATCCTGGGCACCATGGTGTTGAACGCTGAGCGGTAGTCAATGAACCGCATTCTCACATAGGTGTTCCAGGTGGAAAAGGGCAGTGTGGAGTGCGATTGAGATTGCGTCATCTGTTGATCTGTTGGGGCTGTATGCGAATTGGAGTGGGTCTAGGGTGTCCAGGAGGATGCTGTTGATGTGAGCCATGACTAGCCTTTCAAAGCCCTTCATGGCTACCGATGTGAGTGCTACGGGGCGGTAAGCATTTAGGCAGGTTTCCTTCGCTTCCTTGGGCACAGGGACTATGGTGGTCTGCTTGAAACATGTAGGTATTACAGACTCGGTCAGGGAGAGGTTGAAAATGTCAATGAAGACACTTGCCAGTTGGTCCGCGCATGCTTTTAGTACATGTCCTGGTAATCCGTCTGGCCCCGCAGCTTTGTGAATGTTGACCTGTTTAAAGGTCTTGCTCACATCGGCTACCAAGAGCGTTATCACACACCCCTCGTCTTACCAGATGTAGCTTCCCTGTTCTGCCGGTGCATGGAAAATCCTGCCAGCTCTATATTATCCATGTCGTCGTTCAGCTACGACTCGGTGAAACATAAGATATTCCAGGTAATGTCCCGTGGGTTTAATTTTCCAATGATTGCACGTTGACCAATAGAACAGATGGTAGTGGGAGTTTACTTGCTCGCCTACGAATTCTCAGAAGGCAGCCTGACCTCCTCCCCCTTTTGCTCAATCTTTTCTTCACGCAAAAAAATGGGATTTGGGCCTGTTCCTGGGTAAGCAGTATATCCTTCACGTCGAACTCGTTAAAGAAAAAATATTCTTCCAGATCAAGGTGAGTAATTGCTGTTCTGATGTCCAGCAGTTATTTTCGGTCATAAGAGATGGTAGCAGCAACATTATGTACAAAATAAGTTACGAAATAAGTTACATACAATGCGAAAACATGAGCAAAATAGCACAGTTGATTAGGAGCATGTAAGATGTCAGCCATCCCCTCCGGCGCCAATCAGTTTTGCTTCTAATGAGAGGCACTAAGGCTAGCTAGGCTAGTTAGCTAGCTAGCTATAACGTTAGACTACAGTACATTTTAGGTATAGCAAACACAGATAGCTAGGTAAACTTGGCTAGCTTGGCTTGTAGTGGTACAAGCAAGCCCTGTATGACCAAATCGATCACCAAATTGTACTGTGCTGAACAACACTGCCTTGTGTAACAAGAGAGCTTATATGTGACTCGTTTCAGGAAACTAGGCAAATGTCGCATGTCACTAATTCTCAGGAGAGGTATTTTAATGTATTTTTCTTTAAATCAAAATGCCTTCTGGAACATGTGAACTTTCATGTGCCTTAAAAACAAACTTGTATGCCATCTGTAAATAAAAAATACAGTAAAAATGACAAGCCTAGTTGGTTTAGCCATGGAAAAAGATGGGAACCATCCCACTAGCCATGATTGGCTGAGATAATGGATGGGCTGGATATGCCGAGAGATGAGTTAAAATTGGTCTGCCATGTAGCAGGCTTCTGTCTAGAACATGAGCTGCTTAGTGTGTGTAGGTAATCCTACACACACTAGGATTACTGAGGCTCTCCACTTGCTAAGGCTTTCCCTTTCTGGAGGACCGAGTTTTGAAATCAGTGGAATGCCGGGTAGAAGCAGAGTATGATAGCTAAGGAGATGGAGAAAATTCAGGTGTTTGATTGCAAATGCGGAGGGAGTTGAAAAGAGAACACAGAAGGCTGTTGTATAAAACAGTTGCCTGGATTACATCTTCAAACGAAGGGCAACCATGGCATTCAAGACAGAGAGGGAGAAGCGTTCAGCCACGTATATGGGTAAGAGAACCTAGCTAGCTACATTTTCAGATATTACATGTTTCTAATTTTGTCAGAAAGTAATTTTCATTGCAAGTTAAAGCGTTCTGTTAGCTAGCTAGCTAATGGTAGCTGGCTGGCTCGCTAGCTAATATTACTTGTATGATCTGTGTAGTAATGTTATTTGTATCTCACAGCCATTTGCATTGCTAGTTATAGTCTAATGTTAGCTAGCTAGCTAACATTGAACATAGCAAGTTTGTTAGCATTTAGCTACCTGTAGATTAATGCAGGGTAGTGACATTATGATTTGGGATTATGGTTCATTGTTTAGCTAGCTAGCTACATGTCTAAACAAAATGCTCCACTATGCAAGTAACAATTTCACTGTACCATTTACACCTTCTAACGAGCTAGAAACTAACAAAACATTTTTTTGAAAGTTGCTTTTAGTTGCCTAGTTTGTTCGATTGACATATACTACTTTCATTTTTAAACGGATTGGTTTATTGGTGTTCAAATGCACCAGTTATGCTATTTTGGACACCCAGGCTGCTGATGTCATGCAGACTGTCGTTTTTGTGTTCATACATTTGGATGTTTGATGTCGAAAGACAATGAAATGTTCATGTCACTGCAACAACTGAAAAACAGACATGTCGATGGAAGTAGTATAAACCAGCCTTTAGTCTTGAAATCTTTGGATGTACACTACTGTACTCACTGTTTGGCACACAGCTTCACATGTACATCCTTAAATAGATAGGTGGGGCCAAGGCTTAAGAGGGTGTGAATGATGCTGAATGGGTGTAGCCAAAGAGCTCTCCAGTAGGTTTACCATATAATTCAAGGGACATTTTCTCAAAAGTGGAGTTGGAAGTTTATCAACTTTCAAAGCAGAATTACTTTCCCATTTGTTCCTCAACTGCAGTGTATGATAGCATGTTCTAGCTCTGCGTCTCTACTTGTATCCAATGTAAAAAAAATACAATTTAAAATGTTACTACATATGACCGAATCGAGGCAGTCGGTCACATATTGCTAGCTAGAATTTGACAGCAAAGCAACTTACTCGATTGTCATTTTACCCTCCCGAGACCTGGTCCAGCTGATCTAGGCTGCCATCGCTGCTTGCTGGGCTCGCAATCATTTTTCTTGTTGTTTCAACTCCTCTTTAGTGTATTCCGGCTCAAATCAATTTGGCTGTATGTTCCTATGTAAAAGCTCTTCTAGTCTAGCTCTTCTTGGAAAGAGGAATTATCAGAAGCAGCCATTGTTGCTAATTATTTAGCAATCTCTGATAGCCAGTGCATGGTAACATAGCTCCTGTGAACCTTTAAACGAGTACCACCCCGGTTATGAAAAGCCTGCCTTTGATGGTGGGAACAAGCAATTATGGCTCCCGTCAGGCTGTAGTCTTTACAATGCCAGGTGAAATTAGTCAATCTACTGTAATGAATACTCAGGGAGAAAAAGGTGTAGATTCACGAGCAAAGCTCGGCAGGTATTTATTTCGCCTTTGCAGAAGGCAGGAATCGTGATCACAGGCAGGCAATGGTCATACACAGGTAAGCAAACAGGCAGGTGAAACAAAACTAGGACTGAAGGCTATAACTGGTTCTCACAAACGAGCTAGGAAAAGGCTTAGTAGAGTCAAAACGTACAATACCTCACAAAGGCACAAACAGAATGAACTGAACTAAATAAGGAGCTGATGAGACCAGGTGAGTAACTAACACAGGTGAAATCAATGAACAAAAATTAAAGACAGGGCTATGTTCAAGTACAAAATGAAACCGAACACAAGGTTGACTAAGAAAATAAATACAGAACCTTACACCTACAGTAGATATCATGCAATGTTCTGGCAGATAGGAACATCATTGAGACAAGTCCAATGGTTCTATTGAACAAGTACAACCATAAATATTCACTTATAGCGTGATCGTGCAATTGGCAAACACAAAGGCCACAATAATAGCTATAAAACATGACTCACTCTCCATTTGGCAAATCTGACCATAATTCTATCCTCCTGATTCCTGCTTACAAGCAAAAAATAAAGCAGGAAGCACCAGTGACTCAGTCAATAAAGAAGTGGTCAGATGAAGCAGATGCTAAGCTACAGGACTGTTTTGCTAGCACAGACTACAATATGTTCCTGGATTCTTTTGATGGCATTGAGGAGTACACCACATCAGTCATTGGCATCATCAATGTGCATCAATGATGTCATCCCACAGTGACAGTACGTACATACCCCAACCAGAAGCCATGGATTACAGGCAACATCCGCACTGAGCTGAAGGGTAGAGCTGCCGCTTTCAAAGAGTGGGACTCTAACCCAGAAGCTTATAAGTAATCCCGCTATGCCTTCCGACAAACTATCAAACAGGCAAAGTGTCAATACAGGACTAAGATCGAATCGTACTAAACCGGCTCCGACGCTCGTCGGATGTGGCAGGGCTTGCAAACCATTACAGACTATCATGGGAAGCACAGCCAAGAGCTGCCCAGAGACACGAGCCTACCAGACGAGCTAAACTACCTCTATGCTCGCTTCGAGGCAAGTAACACTGAAACATGCATGAGAGCATCAGCTGTTCCGGACGACTCTGTGATCACTCTCTCCTCAGCCGATGTGAGTAAGACCTTTAAAAAGGTCAACATTCACAAGGCCGCAGGGCCAGATGGATTACCAGGACGTGTACTCTGGGCATGCGCTGACCAACTGGCAAGTGTCTTCAACCTCTCCCTGTCTGAGTCTGTAATACCAACATGTTTCAATCAGACCACCATAGTCCCTGTGCCCAAGAACACTAAGGTAACTTGCCTAAATGACTACCGAACCGTAGCACTCACGTCTGTAGCCATGAAGTGCTTTAAAAGGCTGGTAATGGCTCATATCAACACCATTATCCCAGAAAGCCTAGACCCACTCCAATTTGCATACCGCCCCAACAGATCCACGGACGATGCAATCTCTATTTCACTCCACACTGCCCTTTCACACCTGGACAAAAGGAACACTTATGTGAGAATGCTATTCATAGACTACAGCTCAGCGTTCAACACCATAGTGCCCTCAAAGCTCATCACTAAGTTAAGGACCCTGGGACTAAACACCTCCCTTTGCAACTGGATCCTGGAATTCCTGATGGGCCACCCCCATGTGGTAAGGGTAGTACTCTCTGTTCACTCACGACTGCACGGCTAGGCATGACTCCAACACAATAATTAAGTTTGCTGATGACACAACAGTGGTAGGCCTGATCACCAACAACGACGAGCCAGCCTATAGGGAGGAGGTCAGAGACCTGACCGTGTAGTGCAAGGACAACAACCTCTCCTTCTACATGATCAAGACAAAGGAGATAATTGTGGACTACAGGAAAAGGAGGACCGAGCACACGTCCATTCTCATCGACGGGGCTGTAGTGTAGCAGGTTGAGAGCTTCAAGTTCCTTGGCGTCCACATCACCAACAATCTAACATGGTCCAAGCACACCAAGACAATTGTGAAGAGTGCACAACAAAACCTAAACCCCCTCAGGAGACTGAAAAGATTTGGCAATGGTCCTCAGATCCTCAAAATGTTCTACAGCTGCACCATCGAGAGCATCCTGACTGGTTGCATCACTGCCTGGTATGACAACTGCTCGGCCTCCGACCGCAAGGCACTACAGAGGGTAGTGCGTACGGCCCAGTACATCACCAGGGCTAAGCTTCCTGCCATCCAGAACCTCTATACCAAGCAGTGTGAGAGGAAGGCCCTACAAATTGTCAAAGACTCCAGTCACCCTCGTCATAGACTGTTCTCTCTGCTACAGCATGGCAAGTTGTACCGTAGCGCCAAGTCTAGGTCCAAGAGGCTTGTAAACAGCTTCTACCCCCAAGCCATAAGACTCCTGAACATCTAATCAAATGGCTACCCAGATACTATAATGTACTTGTCTTCTTGCTCAGTTGCACACCGGGGCCTCACTCCTCTTTCTATTCTGGTTAGTGCCAGTTTGCACTGTTCTGTGAAGCGAGTAGTACACCGCGTTGTACGAGATCTTCAGTTTCTTGGCAATTTTTCGCATGATATAGCCTTCATTTCTCAGAACAAGAATAGACTGACAAGTTTCAGAAGAAAGTCTTTTGTTTCTGGTCATTTTGAGCCTGTAATCGAACCCACAAATGCTGATGCTCCAGATACACAACTAGTCTAAAGATGGACAGTTTTACTGCTTCTTTAATCAAAACAACAGCTTTCAGCTGTGCTAACATAATTGCAAAAGGGTTTTCTGATGATCAATTAGCCTTTTAAAATGATAAACTTGGATTAGCTAACACAACGTGCCATTGGAACACAGGAGTGATGGTTGCTGATAATGGGCTTCTGTACGTCTATGTAGATATTCCATTAAAAATCAGCCATTTCCAGCTACAATATTTATTTACAACATTAACAATGTGTACACTGTATTTCTGATCAATTTGATGTTATTTTAAATGGATAATTTTGTTTTTGCTTTTCTTACAAAAACAAGGACATTTCTAAGTGACCCCAAACTTTTGAATGGTGGTGTATGCATAGGCCCCCGCCCTGTGTCTTACCAGAGGCTGCTGTACTATCCTGCCAATAGAGTGTATAACCCACCAGCTCTATGCTCTTAATGTCATCGTTCAGCCACGACTCTGTGAAACATAAGATATTACAGATTTAATGTCCCGTTGGTAGGATATATGTGCTTTCAGTTCGTCCCATTTATTTTCCAGCGATTGAACGTTAGCTAGCAGGACAGAAGGCAAAGGCAGATTATGATGCTGCCAGTTGAGGACTTGTGAGGCATCTGTTTCTCAAACTAGACACTCTAATGTACATGTCCTCTTGCTCAGTTGTGCACCGAGGCCTCCCACTCCTCTTTCTATTCTGGTTAGAGCCAGTTTGCGCTGTTCTATGAAGGGAGTAGTACACCGAGTTGGATATGCGTGTTTTCAGTTCGTTCCATTTATTTTCCAGCGATTGAACATTAGCTAACAGGACGGAAGGCAAAGGCAGATTAGCCACTCTTCGCCTGATGCTCACAAGGCACCCTGATCTTTTTCCGCGTAATCTGCTTTTCCTTCACCAGCGAATACTGGGGATCTGGGCCTGGTCGGGTGTCTGTAGTATCTCCCCCCGTCCGACTCATTGAAGATTAGTTAGAAGACTCATTAGACGAAGAGTTTGAGGTGAGTAATTGCAGATCTGATGTCCAGAAGCTCTTTTTGGTCATAAGAGACGGTAGCAGCAACACTATGCACAAAACAAGATACGAACAACGCAACAACAAAAAAATTGCATGGTTGGTTAAGAGCCGATAAGACAGCAGCCATCCCCTCCGACGCCATCTTCCACTGAAATGCATGCATTTCTATGTGTTTTGATTGAAATTCAGTAAAGGTACAATTGTGTCCTCATTTAGTTTGAAGGTTCTGAGCCTGTATTTGAGAAGCATATAAATACAAGATTTTTAAAGGAAGCTCTATCCAACTAAAATCACATTTCATAAGACCTTTCAACACATGTGATGAAGAAAGAAAATCATAACATACAGTGCTGCAAATACACATCACATGAAGAGGATGGGAACCTTTGAATAACTCAGAAATTGTTCTGTCTTGATTGATCACATTAGACTGCCCCCCCCCCCCCCCCCCCCAAATATAATAGTTAATCCCTGATGGTGCAGCGGTTGAATGATCTAACTGCAGAGTTGAAGATTGCAGGTTCAGTTTAATCACATATTTTGAAACCATGAATTTATTTTATTTTATTTTTTTGTATCTTTTTTTGTGAAATTGAGGGTCAGATATAATCTACTAAAAGAGAGGATGTCTTTATTTAGTCCAGATGTATAAATCCAGTCAGAAATGCAGAATTTAGAATAACTGTAAAAAATCTAACATTGTGTAAAAAATGACTGTTAAACTTTTTTTTTCAACACACCCAATATAATTCCTATTTTGGGATGCTTGATATGGTTCCCCCCGTCCTATTTTTTCCTAGATCAGCACTCATAGTCTTGGAGACCTTGTAAATATGGGCCCAGAAGTAGGGATGGTGAATAACCCAGTTACCAGTATTTCCGTGGGTTAATTATGTCTAAGAAAGCTCAACCCCACATGTGCAGTTTGTCAACAAATGAAGTGTAAAAAATATGGTTGTGTCTGTGTGATTAAATGCTGTTCATTCCTACTTTTCATGTAGTGTATATAACTTTCAAAATACAGCCATTAAGAACTTAGACCAGGTGTTCTTACATTCTTACAACATTATGGGAATGTCATGTGCAACCTAACTTATTAAACACATTGTATGAATGTCATCACAAATTAGCATATTGTGTGTTTTTGGGAACCTATCTCTTGTAATGTACCCACATTGTTCCCATAACGTGAATGTTTTTCTCATTGTTCCCATCAGGTGAATGTTTTTCTCTCCCTAAAATAACCATTGTAGAAGCATCTGCACAACTGGACAGTTTTTTTGTGTTTTGGGAACAGATTAAATGTGTTCTACGAACGTTCTTGCAACATCCGGCAAATTATTTATACAAACATTCTATAATAATCAGTACGACTCTACAGTTTTTGTGTTATGAGAACATTTGCCGTGACCTAACAAATGTTCTTGGAACTTTCACAGAACCAATTTTGGTTTTCTGGGATGACTTGTTTAAACAAAACTCTGACCATTTCCAGGAGCTAAGTGGATGGGTCCTTTGGGCTATGCAGTATTTTACAAGTATCTTTTCCATAGACGTTTTTAACAAATACACAACAATGATGTACAATCTTCTCCCTACTGATGGAGAAACAAACTCTGCCCTCCATTCCACCAGGCTGCCAGAAATGTCTGCAGGGGTGGATAAGGGAGGCTATGTTTGTTTGTATCTTCCTCCAGTCACGCTGACTGATGTGGAGAGTTGCTCGGATATGAGTTCATATCAAACTCATATGTTGTTGGATACAACCACACAGTGGCTTGTTTTGTTTGTGAGTTCAGGCAAGTGAAACATAAGAGCCGAGTAGCTTTCTCACTTGTAATCCAAATTGTTTTCTCTAAATATCAACAAATAAATTGGAAAGGAGAATTATAGTAGATGTTGAATTCCCAAGGAAAAACATATACAAGCCATTGGAAAACTAAAGCTCATTATACTCTTCAAGATCACTGCAGAAACTATATTAAATCCACACTTAGATCTTCAACCTACAAGACCCACATTTAGATCTTTAAAAGCTCCATAGCCATTAACAGAGTTCTAGCCTACCTCTGTCTATTCAAACTCAATGGGCAATATCAGGCTGCCAGGGGGAGAGCCACAGAGAAGTGTTTCTGAGTGGAATAAATCCAGGTTTGTGGCACCCGGCCTTCTGCATGGCAGAACCTCCTGGATCACCGAGCATTCTTTATCAGATGTGGTCCACAGGCCTTTGTCTAAGAACACTGAACTCTGAACACAGTCAAGGGACATAACCATAACCCTGAAGTTTACCACTGAAGCCCCCACATCAACAGTGTAATGGAGACACCCTTATGGAAAAAACACTTGAATTTGACGTGAACACATTTGAAGTGTTCCAAAAACATTTTTTTTTTATGTGATCCCATTTGATCTTATGTGAAGTTAATGTGAAATTATGTGGTCACGTGAAGTGTTCCAAAAAACATATGTTTTCACTTGATTCCACAATAAATTTAATGTGAAATTTGTGTTTTTTCTTTAAGGGCATGCTCTGTTGGCTTACTGATTTGACTTTTACAGAGCTCTGGGATGTTGATCTTTGAACTAGAGAAACGTGAAGCACTCCAAGATAAACAGCTTCTCTACAGATGAGTGTTGAAATGGCTGAGGAGACAGATCATGAGGATGGCTCATAGCACTCCAGAGCTTCGTGGAGTTGTTTTCCTTTGATCAAAATGCTATGATTCTTGTTCAAGGCTAAGGACCATTGATCTGATAGGTTGATTGAATCCATCCCTTAGACATCTGCTCTGATTATTAAAACATAGCTCAGCTCACAACATGATGGCGAGGGTATCATCAAAAGGCCACAAAGGGAAAGTATAGGTTCATTGGTGCAAATGGAAAAAATACTGTTTTACAGATAGATGACATACGACATCTCAGTCTTACAACAACAACAAAAAGATGTTGACCAGGAAGGAAAAGAGCGCTTGAGTATTAGGGGTTATAATCTTAGATAAGGTCCATGTACGGCCTTTGACAACTGCTGATCCCTCCTTTGGCTCTCCCTCCCAAAACTGATTTTGTTTAAAATGGCAAAACCCAGTCAGCCACATTTAACCCTTATAGATCCGGCTTATTTCATTGTCGCACCAACAAGCCCCCAAATCCAATGTCAGCCTGCTACATGCTGTTTGCTTTCTGTGAGTTAACCATTTACACACTACTCAACAGGGGTTGCTCCCCAAAAATGATGAGGTAAGATATGAGTGCAAAAGTCTGACCAAAACAATCCTATTTCATGGAGGAAATTATCCTTTCCCCTTGTCCTCTGTTTGTAAAGTTGATTTGAAGTCATGGTTAAGTCCTCTCTGTTTTTGAGGCTTGGTCAGATCAATTTGCCACCTGGTGAGGTGGGGAGGTAGGGAAGTACAGTTTTTAATTGGAGGGTCACTTGATACAGGGACACCACATCCTCTGGGCACTATGGCTGTCTTTGTGCTGGGATCCAGCCACAGGAAATCCCCCACCTCATTAAGAGGAGAAGAAAGATTAATTGACCAGTTCACTAACTGGCAGCCTCAGGACATGATCAACTTTGTAAGGGAAATCACCAATTAGACCTTAGCTCAGCATGATCCTTTCCAAAGAACAGGAGTAATCCTTTTTATTATAATTAGCGTCTGCAATCATCTGAGCTGGATCAAGTTTAACTTGCCCTTATTTTATGACACAATAAAGGCCTTGGTATTATGCCATGTTAAAGATGGCGTGTGCCAGTGGAGGCTCCTCAGAGGAGGAAGGGGAGAACCATCCTCCTCAGTCAATTTCAGAAAAAGTTATCCTTTTTAGATAAAAGTACACTAAATATATTCACGTCACCAAATAATTGATTAAAACACAAAGTTTTACAATGAAGTTCTACAGTACCCTCACCAGCACTCTGTAGGGTAGCGCCATGGTGTAGCCGGAAGACCGCTAGTTTCCATCCTCCCCTGGATACATTGACTTCAACACAAAACCTAGGAAGCTCGTGGTTCTCACCCCCTTCCATAGATCTACACAGTAATTATGACAACATCCGGAGGACATCCTCCAACCTATCAGAGCTCTGCAGCATGAACTGACATGTTCTCCACCCAATCAAAGGATCAGAGAATGACTCTAGTACTGAAAGCATAAGCTACAGCTAGCTAGCACTGCAGCACATAAAATATGGTGAGTAGTTGACTCAAAGAGAGAGAAAGACAATAAATGAACAGTTTGGAAATAACTAGTTTCTTTTAAAAAATGAAGGAGAAGCAAAAGAGCGAGCGAGATAGCTATATTTGTTTCACTTACTTAGCTAGCTAGTTTAGCCTACTCAAACACCTGGCTCAAATAAAAAGGGATGTTATGTTACCTAGCTGGCTATGACTATCCAACACGGGAACTCTTCCAAGTCAAGGTAAGCTTCTGGTTTTCTAATTTTTTGCCACCAGGGCCCACCGGTGTAACTGATAAACTGCTTGCTAATTGTACACTGTGATTGTAGCAGGTTTACTAACGCGTTAGTTCTAGTAGCTATGTTGACTTGACGTTAGCTAATGTGGTGACAACAATGTAGATAGGCTGTGTGTAGTGGTTAGCAGTTATGATATGAAGGTTTGGCTTGGAAAGGTTATTTCGCCTTGTCACAAACAGCAGATGTGTGCACTTTAGTCCACAAGCAAAGGGAAAAGGTGAGAGGAGGAGGGCGCATAGATGCGAGGAGGAATCCTCCAACGATCAAAGGGACCTTGCTGTGTATGTGGCTGCTTTGAAAGTGAACTGTTTGCGCGAAACCGGTGGTGTATTCATTCCGCCAATTCTGTTGAAAATATTTTCTTAAAACCTCTACAGGATCGGTGGGGCCCCCGCGGGACGGTTGAGCAAACGTAGGCTAATGCGATTAGTATGAGGTTGTAAGGAACAAGAACATTTCCCAGGACATATCTGATATTGTCAGAAAGCTTAAATTCTTGTTAAACTAACTGCACTTCCAATTTACAGTAGCTATTACAGTGAAATAATACCATGCTATTGTTTGAGGAGAGTGCACAGTTATGAACTTGAAAAGTTATTAATAAACCAATTAGGCACATTTGGGCAACCTTGAAACAAAACTTTGAGCAGAAATGCAATGGTTCATATGATCAGTCTACAATTTGCACATACACTGCTGTCATCTAGTGGCCAAAATCTAAATTGTGCCTGTGCTGGAAAAATACATTATAGCCTTTCTCTTGCATTTCAAAGATGATGGGACAAAAACAAAACAAAAAAATGCATGTTTTTTTCTTTGTATTATCTTTCACCAGTTCTAATGTGTTATATTCGCCTACATTCATTCATTCACATTTCCACAAACTTCAAAAAGTTTCCTTTCAAATGGTATCAAGAATATGCATATCTTTGCTTCAGGTCCTGAGCTACAGGCAGTTAGATTTGGGTATGACATTTTAGAATAAACATACCTGAATTTGTCTGGTAAAAACTCTGGTTTGCAACAGTTTAACTAATGATTACACCATAGATCAGCTACATGCAGGCAAGATTGTGCAAGGCGGTATTGAATGTGTCAATGTATGTCACCTTGATTACTCAAATTTCTCTCTACCTTTCATTCATAGGGTAGATTGTAGCAACCTCATGATGGGTATAGGGAAGATTCAAGTATCATGTAGTAACCTAAACCTATTGATGTTACATTGAGGCTGGATGAATGGAATATGAATGACAGTCATCCAATATGCTGTAATAGAAATAAGGCCCTGCTCATAAATAAATAAAATCGTCCTCCCTCATCTGAAACGGCACCGACCACCACTGGTCTGTGCTATTCTAAATCGAGCTGCCTGGTGGTTGAACAAATAGGCTCATTGTACATGATGCAGTAACCTGCATGAACAAATCGTTTCCAGAAATTAAAAGAGTGTAATGCAATTGACATGCGCCTCCAACCACATCAGTAAATGACAAAATTACACAAATAGTTTTTGCTGGGATAAAAATCTATTCTAGAAAGAAGATGCATGCTCTTTTTCCAACGTCCACCATGACTTGCAAGGAACTTCATGCAGAAGGTTTGTTATTCAACCGCAGGAGGCCAGAAATATGAATTTAATACAATCTGTGCGGGATCACAGGTCCTGGTTCTGCCTGACTGGATTATACATCAGTCTGATCCAGGTCACAGAGAAACCAAGCCCATTGCAAATGTAATTTTTGTCTGTGTAAAAAAAAAAAAATAATCAAGAAAGGGCAGGCCAATTTCCTCTGCTAAACTGTTAGATTATTTTTGCTTTGCTTTCACACTTTATTTTTTAAATGCTCCTTGTCTATTTATTTCTGAGGCACCTTGTTTTCTGTGCACAATTGAAGCTGAAACATCATGGGAAGGGATTTAATAAAGGATGCTGAATTGAATACACTCCTGCAAGGGACATTTCTATGCAATGTTCTGGTGGACACAGAACTTGAACATAGAAACAGCGGTTTCAAACACACCAAACAGCGGTTTCAAACAAACACTTTATTCAAAGTGTTACATAAGGTTTATTCTCAATATTGCATATCTCAGTTCTATATTAATAACAATGCAGAATGGGAGTGTTTCCTCTTTTTAACCATCCAGCTGAGAGGTTGTTGTCAAACCATGTGTGGTGCTACTCTAACTGGAGGGGATGGTAATGTCATGACCACGAGGTGTCTGGAATTTGGTGCCAAGTCCTGTCGGTTTTCATGGAGGTTGCATCTCTAATAACAACATTGACAGTGAAGCACAGCATAAACACGCACACACACACTTTCAAATGCTTTCAGGGGAAATGAGTGCTGGAAAGATGGATATATGTCACCCTCACTCACTTCAGGAGTCCATTATCATTCCATTATGGATATATGTAATGTACTGTGCAGACATGCAGAGGTCTCTGTCACCAAGGGCTGGTTATTCCTCCTGGGTATATTGGTCAAGTTGGTTGACCTTATCCTGGCTCCAATTAACCTTCGATTTGACTCTCAGTATAGCCTGTCCTTTTCTATTGTCTTCTTGAACAAGGGGGCATCAGTGAATTCATGGTCAGACTCAGAAGCACTGAATGCATGGTCAGAAGCAGAGGCATGGTTTTCTGATGTTGACCATTTCCCTTAGTGATTTTTCTCTTTCCCAATGGGTGACCATGAGGGAGAACACAGCCCTCATCAGCAGGTCATCACATCAGTCTGCCCTTGTCTATTAAGTGATACAGTATTTAGCTTAAATGGGAAGGAAAATACTCAATTATGTTTTGGTCTCTTTGGAATACCAAGTAGAACTGCAATTGGCTTATAGGTTTTAATAACACAGAGATTTTCTGATCACAGCTTGGGTGTGGTTATGTTTTTCTTATCGGTGAAATAAGTTAACAACACAGAGAATCCCTGATCATAGTTTGGGTGTGGTTATGTTTTTCTTATCGGTGAAATAAGTTAACAACACAGAGAATCCCTGATCATAGTTTGGGTGTGGTTATGTTTTTCTTATCGGTGAAATAAGTTAACAACACAGAGAATCCCTGATCATAGTTTGGGTGTGGTTATGTTTTTCTTATCGGTGAAATAAGTCAATAACACAGAGAATCCCTGATCACAGTTTGGGTGTGGTTATGTTTTTCTTATCAGTGAAATAAGTTAACAACACAGAGAATCCCTGATCATAGTTTGGGTGTGGTTATGTTTTTCTTATCGGTGAAATAAGTCAATAACACAGAGAATCCCTGATCACAGTTTGGGTGTGGTTATGTTTTTCTTATCGGTGAAATAAGTTAACAACACAGAGAATCCCTGATCATAGTTTGGATGTGCTTTTGTATTTCTTATCAGTTATTTTCAGTATTTACATTCTAATAGTATTTCAATAAAGTCAGACTTTTTGTCCATCAAAGTAAAAAGATCTAGAATAAATGAATTTACTGTATCGGTGACACTTTATTTTAAGGGTCCGTAATAAACCATTTGTAAAGGCATATATAAATTGTGTGTTCACTATTTATTAATCATTACTCCCACATTTATAAACCTTTTACTAATCATTAGTAAAGTACTTTTGCAGTCCCTAAACTAAAATGAGCGCTATTTATACTTCATAAATACTTTAGAAATGGTTTTGAGTGAGCAGTGTAATCTTTTACAAAAAGATAGACATGCTTTTGGTAGACATTCCAAACTACTTACTCCGGCCAAATGCTACGCCACACACATTAGTTAATTTCCCGCAATGAGTCAGGATCTGAGTACTTCCCTGACCCTTCACCGAATGCAATCACATTCGGGGGCATCTGACTGGTCCAGAAACCGATGGGTTGGGCCAGAGCCAGAATACACGCATGTAAAGCAGCAGCTTGAAAATTGGTAATTGGCTTTGATACTCTGATTGTGCAAATTACATTGTTTTGTACAACGCCACTCCCACCCCTCATCATCACAAACAACTTCAATTATGGCCGTCTCAGACTAAAGTATGTAGCCAATGACAGAGCATCGGAAGAATTTAGTGTGAGTAGTCAAGCTAAGACATTCCAGCAGTACCTGGTAAAAGAATAAGCACAGAACACAGTATGTTTAAGGAATATATATACAGTACCAGTCACACTTTTGGATACACCTACTCATTCAAGGGTTTTTCTTTAATTTTATTATTTTCTACATTGTAGAAAAATAGTGAAGACATCCAAACTATGAAATAACACATCTGGAATCAGGTAATAACCAAAAAGAGTTGCCACCCTTTGCCTTGATGACATCTTTGCACACTCTTGGCATTCTCTCAACCAGCTTCCCTTGGAAAACTTTTCCAACAGTCTTGAAGGAGTTCCCGCATATTCTGAGCACTTGTTGGCTGCTTTTCCTTCACTTTGTGGTCCAACTCATCCCAAACCATCTCAATTGGGTTGAGGTCGGGTGATTGTGGAGGCCAGGTCATCTGATGCAGCACTCCATCACTCTCCTTCTTTGTCAAATAGCCCTTACACAGCCTGGAGGTGTGTTGGGTCATTGTCCTGTTGAAAAACAAATGATAGTGGGACTAAGTGCAAACCAGATGGGATGGCGTATCGCTGCAGAATGCTGTGGTAGCCATGGTGGTTAAGTGTGCCTTGAATTCTAATTAAATCATAGACAGTGTAACCAGAAAAGCACCACCACACCATCTCCCCTGCTCTCCCATGCTTCACAGTGGGAACTACATATGCAGAGATCATCCGTTCATCTACTTTGCGTCTCACAAAGACATGGCAGTTGGATCCAAAATCACAAATTTGGATAAATCAGACCAAAGAACAGATTTCCACCTGTCTAATGTCCATTGCTCGTGTTTCTTGGCCCAAGCAAGTCTCTTATTAATATTGGTGCCCTTTAGTAGTGGTTTATTTGCAGAAATTCGACCATGAATGCCTGATTAACGCAGTCTCCTCTGAACAGTTGAGATGTGTCTGTTACTTGAACTCTGTGAAGCATTTATTTGGGCTGCAATCTGAGGTGCAGTTAACTCTAATGAACTTATCCTCTGCAGCAGAGTTAACTCTGGGTCTTCATTTCCTGTAGCGGTCCTCATGAGAGCCAGGCACCTAAAGGACTCTCAGACCATGATAAACAAGATTCTCTAGTCTGATGAAACCATGATTGAACACTTTGGCCTGATTGCCAAGCATCACGTCTGGAGGAAACCAGGCACCATTCCTACGGTGAAGCATGGTGGTGGCAGCATCATCCTGTGGGGATGTTTTTCAGCTGCAACGACTGGGAGACTAGTCAGGATCGAGGGAAGATGAACGGAGCAAAGTACATAGAGATCCTTGATGAAAACCTGCTTCAAAGCGCTCTGGACCTCAGATTAGGGTGAAGGTTCACCTTCCAACAGGACAACGACCCTAAGCATACAGCCAAGACAATGCAGGAGTGGCTTCGGGACAAGTCTCTGAATGTCCTTGAGTGGCCCAGCCAGAGCCTGTACTTGAACCCGATCGAACATCTCTGGCGAGACCTGAAAATAGCTGTGTAGTGACGCTCTCCATCCAACCTGACAGAGCTTGAGATGATCTTCAGAGAAGAATGTGATTAACTCCCCAAATACAGGTGTGCCAAGCTTGTAGCGTCATATCCAAGAAGACTCGAGGCTGTAATCGCTGCCAAAGGTGCTTCAACAAAGTACTGATCAGTAAAGGGTCTGAATACTGTAAATGTGATATTTAATACATTATCAAAAATGTTTGTTTTTTAAATTGCTTTTGCTTTGTCATTATGAGGTATTGTGTGAAGATTGATGAGGGGAAAAACATTTTAATCATTTTTAGAATAAGGCTGTAACATAACAAAATGTGGAAAAAGTCAAGGGGTCTGAATACTTTTGGAATGCACTGTATATGTGATAATAACTAGCTGACTTACATTTACAAATGTGGGCGTAATGATTAATAAATGGTGAGCAAACTGTAAATGTCTTATAAATTGTTTATTATGGACCTTTAAAATTAAGTGTTCCTGAGATTGTAATCATGTATTCTGTTCTAACTACCCCCTCCCCACTCCCCCTTTTTTCCCCCTGGTTCATTCAGAGGGCATCAACAGTAAGTGTCGTCATGCAGGATTTCACCCCAATTTCAACAGAATCTGACAATTTACAGCTCTGGGCATTTTCTGCTCCTCCACCCCTCCCATCCCATATTTCTAGACTGCCATGTATTTTGAACAGACTTAATTTCATCCATAACAGCACACAAAGGTGTTGAAAAGTCCCTACAGTTTGCACCGTGCTCATGTTTGTGTGGTTCACAGAGGCAGTGGCCTGCATGTGATTACTCATTTACAATGACAGTTGGAGGAGGGAGTTCATTTTGGGATTGGGGGGGTGAAGGAATTAACTGAAATATTTTTCCCTGCCCTCTGCAGTGACAAACGTGTCCTTACAACATCTGGGTCAGAGTCAGACCAATAATCATTTTCAGAGAATGGCCAACAACTAAGTCAACTTCAAAAGGACAGGACTCTTGTCTTGCAACCAATGTCTTGCACAGGTTTGCCATACAGTACTGTATTTTGAGGTCTTTCCAGTACTGTTAGAAGGTGGTGTGCTCTAATGGGCACTGCAACCTCTTCATGACAGATGACCAAGTACACTTTAGATGACATAGGCTAATCAGTATCTAACTAACTAATAATTTTGACTTACAATAGAATATAATTTCATTTAAGAGGAAAATAACAATGTGCAATTGAAAAGCCACTTGTTCTTACATTGGTTCAAAATACCGCTCTCAACAACTAGCCTCTGCCTAAAAACAAAAGAGTTCATGTAACATGTATCATTTATTGCTTACATTTTCAGGGGGAAATAAATGGAATAAGGCATTGTTGTCATATGTCAGTAACAAAATGAAGACCCCTGCCTAAACCATTGTAACGGAATTCCTTCATACGAAGAGGAGGAGTAGTGATTCGACCAAAATGCAGCGTGGTTATGTGACATAATGATTTATTAAACAAGACGAAGACGAAATGAAATACACTTGATAAACTACAAAACAAATAAACGATGTAGACAGACCTGGACACGAACTTACATATAACGTGAAGAACGCATGAACAGGAAACAGACTACATACAAAACGAACGAACGAACGATACCGAAACAGTCCCGTGTGGCGTAACATACAGACACTGACACAGGAGACAACCACCCACACCCAAACAATGTGACACCACCTACCTTAATATGATTCTCAATCAGAGGAGATGAAAACCACCTGCCTCTAATTGAGAACCATATCAGGTATCCATTAAACCAACAGAGAAACACAAAACATAGACTGCCCACCCAAACTCACATCCTGACCAACTAACACATACAAAACTAACAGAAAACAGGTCAGGAACGTGACAACCATGACTAATATTTCAATGCATGTGTTTTCCCCCAGCTTCAGCGATAATTTAGAGCCAACACTGCTGAGGTCATGTAAGGGTAAAACAGGTAGAAACGCACAGAGCAGAGATTGAATGCAGTTGGGACACATTATTTAAAAGGTTCAAAGCAGCCATTTTTATGACAATTCCAAACCATTTCTGGGTAACAATTAAGTAACTTAATGTGACTGTTTTAAATTTAGATGGTCAAAAAGAAACAAAAATAGCTTCTTAGCAAAAAAAACAATTTCTCAAGCAATAATTTTGCTATGACTGTCTGGGAGGGGTCTGAATGAGGAGGGGAAAACTGAAAACTATCTGTTTTTGGCTGAGAGGTGAAACTCAATTTCTTATTGGTCTATTAACTAATTTACCACCTGGGGATGTCACCAGGCAGGTCAAAACTACATCCACCAAAACAGGCTGAAATGTCATTCGGTCTTTTCAAACAGCTCACACACTAAAAGGACATTATCATAATTTTCACAATTTCACAGTATTATTCCAACCTCAAAGTGTGGAAATATATAGAAAACACAGGAAATCACGTTTTTGACTGCACTGGGCCTTTAAAATCCCTAGGTCATGAAGAAACTCACATCCTATCAAAAATGAGAGAGAGATAGTGATGCCTCTGACTTTAGTTTGAACTCGCGGTGAGGATACTAACCATTAAAGGTTCAATAGTTCTTGCCTTGTGTTTCACATTGCAGATGAGTTTATTTTTCAAATGGTGCATTACATAAAGCCTTTCAACTCCTACAGAGCTCAATGGGAATTAGCCCTTTGTTAAGGCAATACGGAGAAGTCACCTTAGTATGCATAATTCTTGGTGTTTCATAATTAATTCCTCTAACAAAAAGAGATTGAAATTGAGCACATTACCCTTGCACTGAACTGTTGACATTTCTTATTCATAAATCTAATACAAATGTCAGATTTTACTGTCCCCATCTGTGACATAATATGGCATCGCATTTCCTAGAATGATAAGAACAGGCAGTCAAACTCACAGGTTGAATTTCAGCAAGGTTAAGTTACTGAATAAAAACAAATGCTGCTTATAACAATGGGCTGGACATGAAAAATCAGAAGATAGCATCATGTACTTCATCATTCTAAGAGTCCACACATAAATCCCAACAGAACAGTCTGAGTGGATGGGGGCATGTAGCATATCAAAAGCATGCTCTTAGTGCAGGGGTAGCCCAGCAAGGCACAGCACACAACATTAACTCTGAAACATAATGTTCATGATATCAGTTTTGTGTGCAGTGCGGGTCATTGCATATTTTATTAGCAGGAAATGATAGAAACGGCAGCTCTCCTCTCTACTCTCATCCATGTTTAATGCAGCTCTGTCCCTGGCACAGCGGGCCCAGTTAGACTATTCTAAAGCTTTTTACAATACAAATCCTGAAAGATGGTGCAAACTTCAATTATCTAACAATCATATTAGAGTTGCATTTAGTTTTGTTTCATGCCATTGTTAGAGATATAACTAGAGATATAACTAGGATATTTTACAAAGGGAATGGTAACAACTGAGTTATATGCAGCATATTCATGATCTCCAAATTATTTTGCGAGGCAATGACAAGATTAATCTGAATTCACCCCCCAAAAAACAAAGATTGAACACATAAACAAAAATAGCTAGGGGAAAAAAGCACTGTGCTCATGTACAACCATAGCCTACATGCCCCAATCTCTAAAACCAGGAACTTGCTATTCTATTTCACATGAAGCACCAAAAGCATTTTCCCTTGTCTTCCATAGGACACAGGGCACAGCTGAAGATGGCTTCATAATAAACAGTACCACGCCCCATGTCTAACCTTTATAACTGACTGTTTGCCAGGGTAAGGTTATACAGACCCTCAAAACTCATAGGACTGGAGTGCTGGGTCAACGTCAGTCACAGTAATATCAGCTGACACATTGGTGAGGGTGGCGACAGGGCAAGGTTATCTGTCACTGAACGCTCATGGCAAGCTTGGAGACCATGTACTGCCAGTGCTCTCCTTAGAATGTCTCTCCCTAAAATTTGTCCCATATGGACTTAGGGGGGGTGCCCTTAGGCTTGTTGAGGATCCAAGCTACCCCTGTCGCAGTGTCTCTACCCTCTTCAGTAGAATGCTTTTCCAAGGCCCTGAGGTCAGACTGGTGGCTCAAGCCTTTACCCGCCTGCAACTCTGCCACACACACCAACCCCAGATACTACATCTCCCTCCAGATTTAGAAGACAAAAAGGGTTGAGGGCAATGATCCTACTTCAGCCAGCACAGATCATTACCCTTGGCCTAACTCTTTACCCTGAACTGCACAGTGCATAAACACAATTAACATTGCATCTTGACATGCAATGCCCAATCTGGAGGCAGCTTCCTGTCCATCTAAACATGTGGACACAGTTGTAACTTTATACAGCAATTCCAACTTTCAACTTTGAGAGGTAATATGCTGGTTTATTACAAGACTTCTATAGTGTACATCATTTTTGGAACATGGTAAGCAGCAAGTTTTACATCATATGATCATAATATGAAACTGATGGTTGCATTGCTAATTCAATAACTGTAACTTTGGGAGAGAGAAACTGACCTAGCGAGCCTAGGCAGGGTCTGGTCATAACATATACTCACCTTGCCAGTTACTTTTTGAGCTCCCGTATTGCCATTGACATTTCTATCACCTGGCACATGTGCAAAACTTTGTAAACACCTGCAAGACTTTAACACCGTAGCCTACATTTCTAATCAGCATTAGTTGTAGAGATGAAACACTATGAAAAACCACAACACCCATTGTAAATAAATAAGCACTGTATATCCTTATGGGCTTTGAACTGGTTGCTGCACGTAAGACAAGCCTAATTTAATTACAAACCAATGTAAAATGGTTTAAATGGCTTGTCTCCTGGACTCACAGAATTGAAGGCTACATTTGAATACATTGAGCTTATGTCAACATGCAGTGATGTTCTGTTTGTTTGAATCTTCCTGTGAATATTATATGATGGATTGTCTACTGAGGCCTCCTCTGAGTAAATGAATCATCTTCACCTGGGAAGCTGACGTTTAATCAATACACTTCTGACCTGTTGACGTGACCCATAGCCATGAAGATTAATTTTGTTTTCCCACACCAACTCCCGTGGACTCCCATGGATCTTAACGACCCACCCCAAGCAGATTGTCAAATCACGTGTGGCATGAGTCAATAACCACCCAGCAGATGAAACAACAATCTTCTGCTCCATTTTTTTGCAAAACAAATCAACTAATCCAGTTGGGTTTTGCCACAGCATGAAGAAATAGCTTACAAAAACAGGCTTGTTGTCATGATGTGCCTGTGAACTCCCTCCTCTTCTCTCCACACAAACAGACTTAATGGTTGCTACTTGCTACAAAAATGTAATTGTAATCTAACTATTATATTGCATTTCCTTCAAACGTTTGCTTTGTAGGCTAATGGGGGTTATCATACAACTTATTTAAAAATGTGTGTATTTGTTTTGTTTGTTTGAAATGCTAAACTGCGATCTAATCATTACGCCGATTCTGTGGCACAGAAACCACTTACACCAAAATGGAAAACGCAAATGAGTATTTCAATAAGATAAATTCAAGTAGGTGCCTCCCCGTTTCATTACGTTTGCTCTGTTTGAGTCGTAGCCCTTTCCTGCAGTCAAATGACTAGTGGCCTCGGGTGGAATGTTATTCATATTTTTCATTATTTAAAAACATAAAAAAACAGCGGAAAATCTGGTGTTTCTATGTCAAACGGTTTCGTTCTATTTCAGTCTCTTCTGTGATCTATATAAAGAATAATATTGGGATGCAAACTCAAAATGTAATACATTTTAACTATATCTGACATGGTACAGGTGTCTTCTTTTTTAAGCCCATATCCTCGTGTGTGAGGTCTATACTTTGGTTTCAAAGTATATTTGTTCAAGACTACCAAGAACTACTAATACTACCAAGATCACTGTGTGATCCTGATTTAGCCCACTGCAGTATTAAACAGTTTCCGTAATGAATACACCCCTGTTCCACACAGCTGACACAGGTTGCGCCTCTAACTGTTATTTGGTTTTCCTATTTACAGTACGGGGTGTTTTCAGAGTTGGTTTATGCCAGGTGAGGGCAGTTCCTTTTAGATCGTCCACACTGCGCTCTTCAATGAGAGAGCCAAGTTTATTTGACAGATTCTGATGTTCATCCACATTCCTCCAAACATCAAATTTGAAGTGGTTTTAACACCCAGGTCGCTCCTCCTGCTCAGCATCATTCCATTTCTCCAAACATCAAGGTTTAGGGATAGTGTTAAAACATGAAGTTTAGGCATTCATTCCGAATGGTTAAGTTCAGGGTTAAGGTTTGGAATAGGATTAAAGCCCAAACATTTCTAACGAGTGTCTACCATTAGGATGAACACCAGACCTTCAGATCAGGAATCATTTAAACATTTAAACGTCTTAACCCTCGCAAGGCTGCCGGCCCAGACGGCATCCCTAGCTGCGTCCACAGAGTA
The DNA here is from genome assembly GCF_029448725.1 of Salvelinus fontinalis. NCBI lineage: Eukaryota > Metazoa > Chordata > Actinopteri > Salmoniformes > Salmonidae > Salvelinus > Salvelinus fontinalis. The sequence goes on along the minus strand of NC_074673.1, from coordinate 34,643,882 downwards.
TGCGCAGACCAGCTGGCTGGTGTGTTTACGGACATATTCAATCAATCCCTATCCCAGTCTGTTGTCCCCACATGCTTCAAGGTGGCCACCATTGTTCCTGTTCCCAAGAAAGCTAAGGTAAGTGAACTAAATTACTATCACCCCGTAGCACTCACTTCTGTCATCATGAAGTGCTTTGAGAGACTAGTCAAGGATCATATCACCTCCACCCTACCTGTCACCCTAGACCCACTTCAATTTGCTTACCGCCCCAATAGGTCCACAGACGATGCAATCGCCATCACACTGCACACTGCCCTATCCCATCTAGACAAGAGGAATACCTATGTAAGAATGCTGTTCATTCCCTACAGCTCAGCATTCAACACCATAGTGCCCTCCAAACGCATCATTAAGCTTGAGACCCTGGGTCTCGACCCCGCCCTGTGCAACTGGGTCCTGGACTTCCTGACGGACCGCCCCCAGGTGGTGAAGGTAGGAAACATCATCTCCACTCCGCTGATCCTCAACACTTGGGCCCCACAAGGGTGTGTTCTCAGCCCTCTCCTGTACTCCCTGTTCACCCATGACTGCGTGGGCATGCACGCCTCCAACTCATTCATCAAGTTTGCAGACGACACTACAGTGGTAGGCTTGTTAACCAACAACAACGAGACGGCCTCAGAGTCTGGTGTCAGGAAAATAACCTCTCACTCAATGCCAACAAAACAAAAGAGATGATCGTGGACTTCAGGAAACAGCAAAGGAGGCACCCCCCTATCCACATCAATGGGATAGCAGTGGAGAAGGTGGAACTTTTTAAGTTCCTCGGTGTACATATCACCGACAAACTGAAATGGTCCACGCACACAGACAGTGAGGTGAAGAAGGCGCAACAGTGCCTCTTCAACGTCAGGAGGCTGAAAAAATGTGGCATGTCACCGAAAACCCTCATTAACTTTTACAGGTGCACAATTGAGAGCATCCTGTCGGGCTGTATCACCGCCTGGTACAGCAACTGCATCGTCCACAACTGCAGGGCTCTCCAGAGGGTGGTGCAGTCTGCACAACGCATCACCGGGGAAAAACTACCTGCCCTCCAGGACACCTACAACACCCGATGTCACAGGAAGGCAAAAAAGATCATCAAGCACAATAACCACCCGAGCCACTACCTGTTCACCCCACTTCCATCCAGAAGGCGCTGTCAGTACAGGTGCATCAAAGCTGGAACAGAGAAATTGAAAAACAGCTTCTATATCAAGGCCATCAGATTGTTAAACAGCCACCACTAGCACAGAGAGGCGGCTGCCTACTTACAGACTTGATATCATTGGCCACTTTAATAAATGGAACACTTGTCACTTTAATAATGTAACTTTAAGAATATTAACATATCTTGCATTACTCGTCTCATATGTATATACTGTATCCTTCACTATCTATTGCATCTTAGCCGCTCTGCCACTGCTCATCCATACATTTTATACTTATATATTCTCATCCCATTCCTTTACTAGATTGTGTCTATTGGGTTGTGTAATTTGTTAAATATTAGGTTTTGTTGTGGAATTGTTAGATATGACCTGTTAGATACTGCTGAACTGTAGGATCTAGAAGCATAAGCATTTCGCTACACTCACAATAACATCTGCTAACCATGTGTATGTGACCAATAAAATTTGATTTGATTCATGGGATTAAAAACCCAAGCCCACCCACTGTTGCCCCTAGTGGCCGGTTTTGAAGGAATTTTCCAACATCCTCAGGACATGGACAGACGTCCAACTTCGAAGTCAATCTTGGGCGGTCTGGCTGCCCTGAGAGCTCTGAGCTCTCCTTCCATTCAGGGCTCTGGTCTGCTAACAAGGCCCACCACTGCCATCTACTGATCTGTACATCTATACTCCAAACCAAGCTCTAGATTTATAACATAAACATAGAATGAAAGCTTTAACATTTCTCTTCAAAAATATAAACTAATTGTATCTAATCAGTGAGTATGCCATTATAGTGAGTCGAAGAAGGGCCTCGATGCTGTAATAGTTATATTTTGAATCGAAACCGTAGCTCTACCCCAAAAGGTGAACTGATATCTTCAGATTAACACCTTTCAAATGATGCCTACTATGTAGCTACAGTGTAAAAGCTAAAAACAACACAATATGAACAACAGAGCACATCACCACACATATTTCAACATGGACCGCTGCTGAGTTCATATAAGTGCCCTACATCAATCTTATGTCAATAAATATTTGATATTTGTTCTGAATCATTCAAAGTGAGACCCTTTATGTTGTTCTTTAAGCAAAATGTACACCCCTTTCTCTCTCTACCTACAGTGCATTCGGAAGGTATTCAGACTGTCACGTTCCTGACCGGTTTTATGTTATTTTGTATGTGTTTGACGGTCAGGGCGTGAGTTTGGGTGGGTAGTCTATGTTATGTGTTTCTATGTTTGTTTATGGGTGACCTGATATGGCTCTCAATTAGAGGCAGGTGGTTTTCATTTCCTCTGATTGAGAGTCATATTAAGGTAGGTGTTTTCACATTGTTTGTTGTGGGTGGTTGTCTCCTGTGTCAGTGTCTGTATGTTACGCCACACGGGACTGTTTCGGTATCGTTCGTTCGTTTTGTATGTAGTCTGTTTCCTGTTCATGCGTTCTTCACGTTATATGTAAGTTCGTGTCCAGGTCTGTCTACATCGTTTATTTGTTTTGTAGTTTATCAAGTGTATTTCGTTTCGTCTTTGTCTTGTTTAATAAATCATTATGTCACATAACCACGCTGCATTTTGGTCGAATCACTACTCCTCTTCGTATGAAGAGAGACCCCTTTACTTTTCCCACATTTTGCTAGGTTACAGCCTTGATCTAAAATTGATTAAAATAGTTTTTTTCCCCCTCATCAACCTACATGCAAAACCCCAACATGACAAAGCAAAAACAGGTTTTAGAAATGTTTGCAAAAAAAGGAAGGAAAAAAGGGGGGGAAAGGAATTATTACATTTACATCACTATTCAGACCCTTTACTCAGTACGTTGTTGAAGCACCTTTGGCAGCGAACACAACGTTGAGTCTTCTTGGATATGACGCTACAAGCATGGCACACCTGTATTTGGGGAGTTTCTCCCATTGTTCTTTGCAGATCCTCTCAAGCTCTATCAGGTTGGAAGGGGAGGGTTGCTGCACTGCTATTTTCAGGTCTCTCCAGAGATGTTTGATTCAAGTCTGGGCACTGGCTGGGCCACTCAGAGACTTGTCCTGAAGCCACTTCTGTGTTGTCTTGGCTTTGTGCTTAATGTCGTTGTCCTGTTGGAAGGTGAACCTTTGCCCCAGTCTGAGGTCCTGAGCACTCTACAGGAGGTTATCATCAAGGATCTCTCTGTACTTGCTTCGTTCATCTTTGCCTTCCATCCTGACTAGTCTCCCAGTCCCTGCCGCTGAAAAACATCCCCACAGCATGATGCTGCCACCACCATGCTTCACCGTAGGGATGGTGCCTGGTTTTCTCCAGATGTGACACTTGGCATTCAGGCAAAATAGTTCAATCTTGGTTTCATCAGACCAGAGAATCTTGTTTCTCATGGTCTGAGAGTCTTTAGGTGCCTTTTGGCAAACTCCAAGCGGGCTGTCATGTGCCTTTTACTGAGGAGTGGCTTCCGTCTGGCCACTCTACCATGAAGGCCTGATTGGTGGAGTGCTGCAGAAATGGTTGTCCTTCTGGAAGGTTCTCCCATCTCCACAGAGGAACTCTAGAGCTCTATCAGAGTGACTATCGAGTTCTTGGTCACCTCCCTGACCAAGGCCCTAATCCCCCGATTGGTCAATTTGGCTGGGCGGACGGCCCTAGGAAGAGTCTTGGTGGTTCCAAACTTCTTCCATTTAAGAATGTTGGAGGCCACTTTTTTCTTGGAGACCTTCAATGCTGCAGAAATGTTTTGGTATCTGTGCCTCGACACAATCCTGTCTTGGAGCTCTATGGATAATTCCTTAGACCTCATGGCTTGGTTTTTGCTCTGACATTGCCAGCAGCATACCACCCTGCATACCACTGCTGGCTTGCTTCTGAAGCTAAGCAGGGTTGGTCCTGGTCAGTCCCTGGATGGGAGACCAGATGCTGCTGGAAGTGGTGTTGGAGGGCCAGTAGGAGGCACTCTTTCCTCTGGTCTAAAAAATATCCCAATGCCCCAGGGCAGTGATTGGGGACACTGCCCTGTGTAGGGTGCCATCTTTCGGATGGGACGTTAAACGGGTGTCCTGACTCTCTGAGGTCATTAAAGATCCCATGGCACTTATCGTAAGAGTAGGGGTGTTAACCCCGGTGTCCTGGCTAAATTCCCAATCTGGCCCTCAAACCATCATGGTCACCTAATAATCCCCAGTTTACAATTGGCTCATTCATCCCCCTCCTCTCCCCTGTAACTATTACCCAGGTCGTTGCTGCAAATGAGAATGCGTTCTCAGTCAACTTACCTGGTAAAATAACGGTAAAATAAATAAATAAATAAAAATGAACTGTCAACTGTGGGACCTTACATAGACAGGCGTGTCCCTTTCCAAATATTTTCCAATCAATTGAATTTACCACAGGTATAGACCAATCAAGTTGTAGAAACATCTCAAGGATGATCAATGGAAACAGGATGCACATGAGCTCAATTCTGAGTTTCATAGCAAAGGGTCTGAAAACGTATGTAAATAACGTATTTTTTTATTTTTTTTGTATAAATTTGCAAACATTTCTAAAAACCCTGTTTTCACTTTGTCATTATGTTGTAACTTTAATGTGTTACAGAGTTAATGTTTAAGTTAATTCATTGAGCTGTATCTAAAGATATTTCTTTACAGTTATTTACATATGTAATTGTATTGGTTATTATTGAATTACGCTTTTGACTGCAAGTTCCAGAATGCCTTGCGACAGGAAGTAGTTAAGTGCAATTAACAGGTGATTATTTTGGCTCCTTTGCGCTAGCAGCTTGCTGGCATTGCTCTGTAGAATCTAAAGTTGTTAAATGTAACGTGATCAAGAATTATTACTAAAAGAAGCTTTCATATCAAACCCGACGTCCCGAGTCATTACTTTGAAGATAGTTATTCTATACATTATGAGGTATTGTGTGTAGATTGCTGAGGATAAAAAAAAAAAAAAATGTAATCCATTTTAGAATAAGGCTGTAATGTAACAAAATGTGGAAAAAGTCAAGGGGTCTGAAGATTTTCTGAAGGCTCTGTATATATTTATTTCTCTCTGTCTATCCCTTCATCACCCTGTTATTTCCTCTCCTCCTGTCAGTTGGACAAGCTGCTCAGTGGCCCCGAAACACAGGACGTTATGCCGCTCCGTTGATCACCGTTCAGTGTTGTGCCCTGCATCTGAATGTGATGTAAATGATAGGATAAATTCCTCTTAGGCAACATTTAGATTACTTTTCCTTTAGCTTTTTCAGAGTGCAAAGGTTAGCTGAGACTATGAACTAAAGAGAAGTTCAATTCCAAGAAACCGTGTTGGATGCTCTGGCAGACGAGGGCATTTTGGAGACCATTAAGCTAAACAGTACATACTGTAGGTGACATGAGGACAATAATCCTGACATGAAGAGCAAGCCAGTTTTAAACAAACATGCAGCATGCCAAATCAAATACTGGTTGAAATTAATAAGCTTTGTGACCCACAAAAAGTGTAACTGAAGTTTTCTGTTGAGCCCACCTTGCCTTGCTGTCATGTTAAAGGGGTCAACTGGAGTTGACTTGTGGGCTCCAGCTGGTTGGATGGATGTGAGTTTTATATGGGGGGAAAAACACTAAAATATGCATGATTACTACGAGCTAAGTGTTTAGTCCCCAGCATGCTCGTAACACAGTATTGTATTATGATATCAAAGGAGGATTATCTCAGAATTCTATCTATGTTTTCATATTTGTAAGGAACCGTGGCTGTGGCTTGCAATTGGGATAATGCAAACATGCAAGATATTTTCAGGCGTTAAATATGAGACAAGCGTTGACCCAGTTGACAGCTTGTTCACACATTAGATCATGCAGTCAAAGTAATCTGCTGTTGAAAATTCACATATGCCCGAATGCAGGGTTGGGGTGGGAGGTGTTTATAAAGATAGCTGAGATAATAAAGCAAGTGGGTGGGGGCATCGCTCTGGTTAATTCATATGTTCGTTTATAAATGGTGTAATTTAGAGTGGAGAAATTCCGGTCTAATAGATTCATCAATGCTCTAAGTGTAGAAACGGCTCATTGAATATCTAAGAATGTTATTCTTCCTTATTTCAGACTGTTTCACTGTCATTTCCCAAAAGCTTTGAATTATATTGTTCTGTACTGAGGCTAATAAACACATTGTCATGGTTTAGAAAACCTTGTGCCTAAATGGCTGGACAACGATCTGTAATCCAGTTCCTTGGATTTCCTTAAATTCGTATTTTCCCCTGCAGTTTGCTCAGTTCTGCATCCATACAAAGTGTAGGCTACTTGTTTGCACCAATGAACTCTGCCTATACTCCCTTTGCTTGTGTCTTCTGTAAAAAAAATTCTGCTGCAGCATGTGATTCTTTAACAGGCTTATTCCTCCTTTTGTTATACGTGTGTTCATAAAATCACTCTCTTCCAGCAATTTCTCCACTGCAGATTAGGTCCTTCATACATCAACACATTTGATGCAGTTCTACATCATGTCTCTAAAACATACACATTAATGTATTTGTGTTATTTAAGTTCAGCCCAAAGAGTTCCCTTTTTTAGACATTAAAAGTTTCTTTACACCATGAAGAGTTCTGATGGACCCTAGCCTGGAAACCAATAATAATCTTCAACTCTGAAAAAATAACCTATCCCTATGATCATCCACAGAACCTTCATCAGTTGCAGAAGGAAGATTACCGCATAGCTAGCACATAGCCAGGCAAAGAGAAGAGTGACAACTGTCCTATTGCTCTAGACATCAGTGCCCGTCTCTGGATGAGAGGAGGCACGCAGGTTCACATCCTGCCCCTGAGTCCTACAGTGCTGCTCACTTACCTGAGGATAGCCTTTCATAAGCAGATTCTCATCACATCCATCTCCTTACTAAGACATGCACTGTAATTCAACCCTGTGCCTCAGCATCCATTGGTCCTAGGCAGTAGTCTATGAAGACAGACTTTGATGGTGAAAGAAGATTGATTCAGACATATTTGTAAAAAATAACGAAGAAATCTGACCTCTAGTTAAACCATAATGCTGGCAAGTGGATAAAACTGCCGTTCTAAAAACCCACAGATGTTCTTTCTAAAGTCAAATAGCACCATCTAGAGGCCCAATTAATGTTTGCTAGTAGGAGGGCCAATTAGTCCCCCAGTGAAAACAGGGCCAATACTAGATTATATTTTATTTTGATTAGCAAATACTGTTTTCTATAGGATTATCTCCAATTCAAAGGTACCAATAGCCCTAACTGTCCTAGGCTGTTTCCTTAGTTATAACCAAGGGGTGACCTGCCTTCCACGAGCAAAATAACCACATAATAGGCAGCCTAAGCAGAAAATGTTCATTGTAAATAAACACAACTATCAGGTTTCCACTAAATAACATATCCACAAAGTCAGATTCCACAGCCACAAGGTCAAAAATGGCAAATAAAATGTGCTTTTTGGTCTAAATTTAAGATTATGGTTAGGCATAAGGTTAACAGTGTATTAAGATTAAGGTTAGTTTTAAAATCAAATTTTAAGATATATTTTAGAAATGGGTGGAGTTTAGCCATAATTACGACTTTGTGGCTGTGTTAACGAGCGACGACCAGACTATCAAAGTTTAGTAACGGTCATCAAAATTGTTAAAATGTTTTAAAAACAATTCTAATAAATGCAACAGTTGGACAATGGATGAAGATATTCCAAACTTTTGGCATTTTTATAATCCATCAGATATTGACTGAATTATACCACATAAAACATTTAACTGATACTCACAAATAATGAATGGAGTTAAGTGATTTCGGTGAATTCAGGTATCCAATTTATTGTAAAATGCAGGTGCACAACTTGTCAATGTCACAACTGGTTTTAGAAATAGGTGAACTTATATATATGTATATTTTATCAGGTCGGATAAACACCCAACAATACAGGTGGCATGTTTTTGTTGTTTTGCACACCAAGCAATGAGTTTTTTTATTGAGGCCAATGAGTGTGGCTTATTTGCTACGGGAGATTTATTTGATCTAAAATAATTTTCTTAATGCTTAAATTCTTAAGAGTGCACTGATATAAGTAGGACACGTGACATCCCGGCAACTTTGAGAAAAAACACTTTATATCGCATATTCATAACATAGCATCTCTCCATTGAATACAGGCGGTCAACAACAACAACCTTCATCGAAAATTAAAGAATATTACAATAATGAGATGTATCCACCAATCCAAAGATTGGTGCCGCTTAGTGTATTCTGGTTACACACTAGCGTTATTAATTTACCATCTCGGTCAAAAAAAACAAACAAAAAAACGTTTTAGGCTAGCTATACTTTCTTTCCCTTGTCCTGATTTACCTGCCCAAGGGAGTGATCGAAAATGTACACATTTGTTACCTGGAGGAAATCAGGGGAGGGTCATGCTTTTTCAATTTCAGTCAGGGTGAGGGTTTAGTATTTCTAAAATTTTGTCCAGGTGAGGGTTATGTAATTTGTAATCGATTAACAAACCTAATGCAATGGTAAATCTAAGTGCTGGTGGTAGTTCTATAGGTTTGTGGGAGTGTCAGCAATATTTTTTCTATTTCACAGCCAAAATTATCAAAGCACTGCTGGTGGTGGAGGAAAGGGCTGGGTTTTGATGAATAAACCAGTTGTGGGTGGTTTGAGGCTTGGCCCCTCACTGGCCAATCAGAACGTTCTCCATGGCTAAATATGTGGTTGCTTCAAGTTGTATATTTACAGTCTTTTATGTACTGTCTTGGAGTCAAGTCCAATGTTAGTCCGTAATAGTTTGTTAAACAGCTTACAGAAACGAAATAACTAAATGTAGACCCATTCCATAGTTGCTAAAAATGTTGACTGAAAACAGGTTCAAGTTAACATTGTTCTAAGCAATTGCATGGCTTCAATGTGGAAATATATACATAAACTCAGCAAAAAAAGAAACATCCCTTTCTCAGGACCCTGTCTTTCAAAGATAATTCGTTAAAATCCAAATAACTTCACAGATCTTCATTGTAAAGGGTTTAAACACTGTTTCCCATGCATGGTCAATGAACCATAAACAATTAATGAACATGCACCTGTGGAACGGTCGTTAACAACATCTGCACAGGATAGGTACATCCGAACATCACACCTGCGGGACAGGTACAGGATGGCAACAACAACTGCCCAAGTTACACCAGGAGCGCACAATTCCTCCATCAGTGCTCAGACTGTCCACAATAGGCGGAGAGAGGCTGGACTGAGGGCTTGTAGGCCTGTTGCAAGGCATCAGTTGGACACCGGCGCTCCTGAAGAAGGTTATCCAGACGGCTGGCCATTGCGATGAGAGCGTCCAAGGATTTGTCGTCATCCTGACATGCCAGCTCTGTCTGGACCGCTTTGCGCAGTCCACTGCGGAATAGTGTGTGGTGCACTGGCTCATTTCATCCGCTGGAGGCTGCCACAATCTGAAAGATGAGGGAGTACTCCGCAGCGGTCTGGGCACCCTGCTGCAGTTGGAAAAGTCGCTCACCTCCCACTATGCCCTCGAAGACCGCCCTGAAGAGAGCCATGAACCTCTCATAGGAATCTGGCTTTTCCTCTCTCTGACGGCCGTAGCCCACTCCAACGCCCATCCGTTCAGCAGGGAAATGACAGTGGCAACCTTGGACCTCTTGGTGGGGGCTCCCGTCTGATAGGCGAAATAGAGGGAGCACTGGAGTAGGAAGCCACGGCATTTTGATGGAGTGCCATAGAACTTCTCCAGAAGGGACAGTTGGGCATCGCTGACCTGGGTGGACGGCTGGGGGACTGGCTCCTTGTGACGACCGCAGGAGGCCCTCAGTCAGAGGGATGGAGAACCTCGCTAGTGGTGTCGGAGGTGGAGAACCTCCTTCCTGGTCATACCCAGTAGAGCCAGCTGGTCATGGTGTTGGTGGAGTAGATGACAGTGTTCCTCGACAGTCTGGAAGACAGTGTAATCTTCTGCTGCCATAATTTCTGAGGCAGTAATCTATAACATATTCACAGGGAGTCAAGAAGCAGAGTTTAATAATGAGACTATACAAAATAAGACATGAAAAGCGTACTGAACATGAGAGAAAACAATACTGAATGATACTTACTGAGGGCTATATGAAGGGAGAGTAATCAGGGTGGTAATGAAGTCCAGGTGTGCTTAACGATGGGGAGCAGGTGTGCGCAATGATGGTTGCCAGGACCGGTGATTAGTAGATGTGAAGTCGAGCGCCGGAGGGAGCAGGAGTAGGCGTGACACTTCAACAACATGCCTATACATTTTGCATTTAGGCTGTATTACATGGAACTTCAAAAAATATTTATCTAGAATAAATCAAATTGAAATAAAATGCCTTATTAGGCTATTCAATCATTCTACTGTAGAGTGCCTTTGAATTCACTTGTAGAAACAAGTTTGGACAGTTTGATTTGAGGATCATGCAGTGAGCTATGAATGCCTAGTTTGTTAATTTAGCCTAGCAGATCCTCTTATATTCTCATTCCCTAATCACAGTCAACATATCTATTTTGTAACAACAATATAATGGAAAAAAAATGTATAACTAAGAAAATGATAGTTTCTGGAATTAAAAAAAGTTACAAGTGCATATACCGTAGGCCTATCTGATGATATGCAGCTGCTCTGTTAAAAAACAAATGGCTTTTTCTCAAATTCATTGATGATCAGATACTTCAGTTGTAACTGGTTCTGTTGCGCTTTTCTTTTCTTTTTTACAGTTTATAGGCAATTTTAGCAATGTTCCAAACTTAGACTATCCTCTTTTTCAACAATAGCCTTAATAGAAACGAAAACCTCTCCGGTGCTGCAGCATGCGCTCATTAGCTACCTGTGAGCTGCTCCTCCCCTCCCTTTATAGACATGTTGCATGCAGCCCTGCTGGATGTGACACAGATAAACCACTGTTTTCCTACTGAACCCACATTCACAGGGAAGTAGGACAATGTAATAGAGTTTAGTTGGTAATCCATAATCTCATCTCACCCTGTCAAAGTAATTTCACTCTTTTTTTTCTTTTTCTTTTTTTTAACCAGGTACTGAGGTTGACTGGGAACCCATTCTCATTTACAGCAACAACTGTGGGAGCAAAACTCATGACTAGTTTGAAGAGTTAAAACAGAATGGCTATATAAGGAATGGAACATATAGGGCCAGGGCCCCGCTACCATTATAACCTATACAGCTGTCAGATGTGGACATTAACAAGCAATAACTGAGATGGAAAGATGACGGCGAAAATTCAAGGGAAGCTATTTTCACATAGAGGGAGGGGATTCTATACGTTATGAAAAGGCAGAATCCTATAAAGGCAGGACTCTGTGATATGAGAATTTAGTCTTTTCCATGGAGGCGCTCGGCTCTGTTACGTTTGTAAAATATTATTTTCCATGGAAGGGCTCGGCTTTGCTACTTTGAATTAAAGTCTATTATTGAATTCACAAGTTCTAGTAAGAGTGTTATATTTCTGAGTCAATATTCCACCACACAACCGGGGAATAGTTACATGGGAGAGGAGGGGGGATGAATGAGCCAATTGTAAACTGGGGATGATTAGGTGATCGTGATGGTATGAGGGCCAGATTGGGAATTTAGCCAGGACACCAGGGTTAACACCCCTACTCTTATGATAAGTGCCATGGGATCTTTAGTGACCACAGACAGTCAGGACACTCGTTTAACATCCCATCCAAAAGAGGGCACCCAACAAAGGGCAATGTCCCGAATCACTGCCCTGGGGCATTGGGATATGTTTTAAAAAAGAGTGCCTCTTACTGGCCCTCCAATGCCACTTCCAGCAGCATCTGGACCAACCCTGAAGCAAGCCAGCAGTGGAATGTAGGGTGGTATGCTGCTGGCAATTGTTATTTTCTGAATGAACAGTAGCCTAAGTAACTGTCTTGACTGAGAATAACATGATTCAATGAATGCATTGTATGATTAGCTTAAACTTTAACTCATGACTTCTACAATTAAATTGCACTTTGTTAGCTCAAGGTTTCCCAAACTTGGTCCTGCCCTAGCACTACACAGAGTATTCAAATAATCAAAGCTTGATGATGAGTTGGTTATTTGATTCAGCTGTGTAGTGATAGGGAAAAAAACGAAACTTGCACCTGGAGGGGTGCCCCAGGACTGAGCTTGGGAAACCCTGAGTTGGCTGGTGGCTTCATGTCATACATGCAGCATTCTGTTGAGATTTCCTTCCCAGATACATATTTGAAAATGTGTGGGCTTTGGCGCAGTATCTTCACCCTAATGGTCAACGTTGGTGAAATCTATCTTTTGATTGGTGCATATTTTTGTCAATATACCCTGCTACACTGCCACTGAGTTTGCGCACCACAGACCTAGGATCAGATTTCTTTACCCCCAAAATAAGGTTCTCCATATAGGAATGATCAAATATCTGATTCTGAATCGGTACCTCAATCCACAGGCTGACTGTCATCATGGTTGTCTGAGCCGTGTGTCAGTTCTGGCAGCTTTGTGGGAATTTGACACTATGGGAAAACTAGATGAGTTACTTTAAACCCGGGTGAGTTGCAAGCTCAAACCTTATTAACTTGGTAATATGATGTGATATGGATTTACGTATTTTGTCAATTTTATTTTAAGATTGATTAATAAACTAGAGTTTAACGTTAGCTAATTTTGGCTAGCTCGAATGTTACGTCAGTGAGTGAAGGAAGCAAGCATGCAATGTCAAAAATATATTCCGCCGTTTAGCTAGCTACTGGTAGTTGTTAACGTTACCACGTAGCTAACTAGCTTGCTGGTTATTTTGTTCGTCCTGTCGTTTTATGGTAGGTATAGTTAGCTAGCTATCTCTTTTCATAGTTGAATGCCACTTTGTATGTCCTGTTGCTAGCTAGGGTGGGTATAATTTGTGGAACGTTCCAACAGGAATCTGTTCTAAAAACGTAAAGTACAAGGTTGCCAACAAACAACGCATACAAAGTAGCACGATCAACTCACCACGTAGTTTATTCTTAATGTTTGTCCATAGGCTACCAGAGTGAGAACAGACATTTTCGGAATAAACGTGGTGAGTGAAAAATTGAATGAAATAGCCCTCTCCCTACCCGGTGTCTTATTCGGCCGCTATACAACTTTGAATGCGTAGTTTGCTGACAACCTTGTTATTTACGAAGTTTTTGGTACAGATTCTCGTTGGAACGTTCCACATTATACCAACCCAACAAGTCTAGACTAGTATGAGGGCTGGCTGTTGCATGTCTGCAACAGTTCATGGCACCTAGTCTGATTAATCAGGCTGTTATACACAATTAATGGGTAGCTATATACAGCCTGCAAAATCGTGTAAATATTTCTTACAAGACAGAATGTTGAATACAATTACAAGCTTTACATTTACACTCTACCGGTTGTCTGTGCGGTCTGTCCTTCAGCTGCTCGAAATTTGAGACAAAATATCCACAGGAAAGTATTCATTGTTTACCCGACTTTTCAGAGAGTCAGTAAGTAATGTGGTTCAGTTCACACCGAGGTAAAGTTAGTTTTATATTGGATATTTATATAGCTATTGAACCAAGCATACCATGACAATGAAAATGGTATGTTCTGAATCAGGGGAGGATAGAGAACAATCAGAAATTGAAATAGGAATAAAAAATACAAAAATGAAAAATTCGCACGCAAATTTATTGATTGTTCTCTATCCTCCCCAGATTCAGAATATACCATTTTCATTGTCATGGCATGCTTGGTTCAATAGAACCAAATATCAAATGTAAAATTAGTTTTACTTATGTACCTAACCATATACTTAGTAGCACTCTACAAAGTAGGGTAAACAATACTTTCCAATGGATATTTTGTCTCAAATTTCAAGCAGCTGAAGGACAAACTGCACAGACAACCTGTAGAGTAAGTTTAAATGTAATTTTATTAAACAATCTGGCTTGTAAGTAACATTTACATGATTTTGCAGGCATTAGTGTCAGGCTGTATATACCAATTAATTGTGTAATATAGCCTGATTAATGAGACTACATTAGTGGCAGTCGGTGCCGTTTAAGATGAAGGAGGATACATTTTTTCTTATTTTTATGAGCATTGCCTTATTTCTATTACAGCATATTGGATGACTGTTATTCATATTCCATTCACCTAGCTCAATGTAACATCGATAGGTTTAGGCTACTACATGATACTCCAATTTTCCCTATACCCATCATGGGTTTTCTACAACCTAGCCTATGAAGGAAAGTTTACAACGTAGTTGCACAGGTCGAGAGAATTTTAAGAAATCAAAGTGACAGACAGTGACACATTCAATACCGCCTTACACACTCTTGCTTGCATCTAGCTGATCTAGGGTGTAATCATTAGTCCAACAATTGCAAATTAGAGTTTTTATTGGACATTCATGTATGTTTATCTCCATTTCATTCCATTGGGTTACGTTTAAGAAAAGTTTTTCAACAGAATCGGCGGAATGAATACACCCCTGATCACACACACACACAGTCCACTTTCATAGCAGCCATATCAAAACAGCATGATCACTTTGCTCGTTGTGTATATATATATATATATATATATATATACTTATTTCTCAAAACTATCTACACGCTCTCCTCTCACTTTTTCTCTTTGCTTGTGGACAACATATCAGCTGTCTGTGACCAGGTGAAAAAACCTTTCCAAGCCAAACCTTCATATCATGACTGCTAACCTCTACACACAGCCTACATTGTTGTCACCTCATAGTCAACATAGCTACTACAACTGATGCATTAGTTAACCCGCTACATTCATATACAGTCAGAAAGCAGTTTTGCGGGCCCCGGTGGCAATAAATTAATACAACCAAAAGCTTATCTTGACTTGGAAGTTCCAGTGTTGGATAGCCATAGTCAGCTAGCATCCCTCTCTGTTTGAGCTGGGTGTTTGAGTAGGCTAAACTAGCTAGTTGCATTCAGCTAGCTCAGTTAAAGTCAATGTAAAAACAAAAATACAACCAAATATCTCTCTTGCTTCTTAATTTTGGAAGAAATTAATTTGTTCAACTACTATCTCCCTTTGAGTTCCACTACTCACCACATTCTATGCACCGCAGTGGTAGCTAGCTGTAGCTTATGTTTTCAAGACTATATTAATTATCTGATCATTTAACTGGGTGGACAACATCTCAGTTCATGCTGTAAGAGCTCTGATAGGTTGGAGCTTGGAAGTTGTCATAATGACTGTAAGTCTATGAAAGGGGGTGAGAACCGTGAGCCTCCTAGGTTTTGTATTGAAGCAAATGTACCCAGAGGAGGACAGAAGCTATCTGTACTCTGGCTAGACCATGGCGTTACCCTACAGAGTGCTGCTGAGGCTACTGTAGACCTTCATTGCAAAACAGTGTGTTTTAATCAATTATTTGGTGACATGAATATATTTAGTATAGTTTTGTATAAATATTTCACTATTTTAATCTTTATGAAATTCACTGAGGAGGATGGTCCTCCTTTTTCTCCTCTGAGGAGCCTCCACTGGACTACATGGTCCCTAGACTAGTTGACTAATTGGCTGTTCACTACCTACAGAAACAATGTCAGTGGTACTTTTTATATTCAGTTTGCATAGCTAGCTACATATTATAAAACCCTTAGCTATCACACTTAACAATTTTGTGTGTTTTCTGTCCACCTAAAGTAGCTAGTTGTGATGCGGAGAGGAGACCCTGTTCCCCGCGCCTTCCAGGCCCCAGTGGATGTCCATGCTAGTGTAGATGGCCAGGTGTACATGTTCAGGCGAGGCCAGCAGAATGACTCTGCTGGCTCTTCAGAGGAAGAAGAGTTCAATGTGATGGAGTTGAGGCCCCGGGGGTGGCACGAGCTGGAACAGGACAGACGCGGTAGCCTCATGCTGCTGGAGAGGGACGTATTGGTTGGGGACAACCTCAACAAACTTGCGCTGCAATATGGCTGCAAGGTAAGTCCTGCAGCCCATGTATTTGCTGGCAGCAAACTGTACAGTGTACTGTACAGCGGTGGTGTAAAGTACTTAAGTACAAATATTTAAAGAACTACTTAGGTCGTTTTTGCGGGGGTATCTGTACTTAACTATTTATATTTTTAACTACTTTTACTTCACTACATTCCTGATGAAAATAATGTACTTTTTACTCTATACCTTTTCCCTGACACCCAAAAGTACTCATTACATTTTGAATGCTTAGCAGGACAGGAAAATGGTCAAATTCATGCACTTATCAAGAGAACCTCCCTGGTCATTCCTCCTGCCTCTGATCCGGTGGACTCACTCAACACACGGGCTTCGTTTGTAAATTATGTATGAGTTTTAAAGTGTGCCACTGGCTATCTGTAAATAAAATTAAAACAAGAAAATAATGTGTTCTGGTTTGCTTAATATAAGGAATTTGAAGTGATGTATACTTTACTTTTGATAGTTCAGTATTTTTAAAAACAAATACTTTTAGACTTTTACTCAAGTAGTATTTTAATGGGTGACTTTTACTTGAGTCATTTTCTATGAAGGTATCTTTACTTTTACTCAAGCATGGCAGTTGGGTACTATTCCCACCACTGCTCTACAGGACACTCTACGTCAAGCACTGTACATACGTGTCTGCATAGGCTACTGATACTGTGTGTTCACATTATGCCAATATTGACACTTGTCTTCCTCTCAACAGGTGGCAGACATAAAGAGAGTGAACAACCTGATTCAGGAACAGGATATATTTGCTTTGAAATCAATCAAAATCCCTGTGAAGAAACACAGCTTATTGACTGAGGCTAACGCAGAGCTAAAGGAGCCAGATCCAGGAACCTCCAATTCAGCCACACCACTGCCCCAGCCACAGGGCAAACTTACAGCCAGTTCCCCTGGTAGGCCACATCTACAGGAGTACACCGACTACCTCAAGGAAGTGGACCATGACATTGAGAGACTGATCCAAACCACAAATGCACAGGATGAGGTTTTTTTAGAGGCTGCAGAAAGGCCACAAAAGTTGGGCTCCAGAGGCCAGCGCCTGACCAGCTATGGAGCAGACTGGGGCATCCAGTGGTGGAACGCTGTGGTGGCCATGCTCCTGATAGGCATTATCCTACCTGTCTTTTATGTTGTTTATATCAAAACCTCAAACAGCTCAGGGACAGGCCTCAGCACAGACAGCCCTAGGAGCACTTTTAGCAGCCAAGAGAGTGTGTCTCTCAGTCTGAACAAACCGAACACTTAATTGAGGGAAACAATGTCTATGTACTTCATGCTTAACTTTGGTCAACCAATGTTAGCCATAAGTACAATCACTTTGAATCCCTAAATAATGTTCTGCTTAAAGGTCATGAAAGTATTGCCTTAACAAAGCTGTGTTTGCTGTGTAACATTTCTTTACACAAGCTGGAAGCTTTTACTCTAGTATGAATTTTTGTATGTGCTTTACCAAGTATATTGGACTTCATAGTTACTGATTTTGTGTGCCTTATTAGATGTGTGACTTATCCAGTCAACTGTTCTTTCTTGTTTGTGCTAATTATTTTTGAATGTATTTTAACACAAGTGGTTGCTTTGTGACATTACAGCTTCAATTTAATATAGATATTCAGTTTCGGACTTTCTTAGACAGTCTGAACTAATGGTACAAAATGTTTTATTTTTCTATGATAAGGATATAATGCCAACAGTGCCATTTACAGAGATGTGTATGAACTAACATGTTTGTCTTTTGTTTCAATACTTTATTAAGTGCAGTAAATGTCCTTTAAAGGGATAATTGTGGATTTTGGCAATGTTGCCCTTTATCTACTTCCTCAGGGTCAGATGAACTCGTGGATACCATTTTTATGCATTTGCTTGCATTGTTTTGGTAGTTTTGTGAGTCAATGCTAACCAGCGTTAGCGCAATGCCTGGAAGTCTACTTTTCCCATAGACTTTCAGTTATTGCGCTAATGCTAGTTAGCAACTTCCATCAAACTGCACGCAGATACAGTACATAAAAATGGTATCCACAAATTCATCGGACTCTGGGGAAATAAAGGGCCTCATTGCCAAAACCGCCGAACTATCCCTTTAAACTAGGAATTAAAACTCAACCATGCATGCATAAAATGTCCGCGTGCAGGTCTGTGAACTAGGCTATGCGGTGTGTCACACTGATGTAGGCCAGAACTATCAGAAAGCAAAGCAGTCAAAGGTTTTTCAATACTGCTGCCATGGTCTGTTTCAATCAAGTGCTCTTACTCTTTGTGCCAATCAGTTAATGTTACTCCTGGAAAAATATAGCCTGATATTCCTATTGGCTTCGATCCAAAAGAATGGTGAGAATATGTGAATGTATTAATTACTCCGGTTAGTAACAACCTTTATAAGTTAGCAGTAGTGTTATTTTCCAAAGTTACAAAAGTGTTTTGAGAATGTATGAACCATTCAAGAGGGCTCAAATTATGAATCATTTGAAACATGTTGGCAGTCTTGTATCAAACTGACCCTTTTCAGTATTTTCCCCATTACTTTTTAAATTGGTTAACAAAAATTATTTACAAGCATAGCCTAAAGTATGTAAGGCACAGGACCAGTGTAACATGACTACAGTAAGCAGTGACACAATGAAACTATTTGTTCCAGGTCGAAGTTTTAACTGTTGAAGTTAGTTGTAACTGAGCTGTGTGTGTGTATATAAATAAACGCAACATGTAAAGTTTTGGTCCCATGTTTCATGAGCTGAAATAAAAGATCCCAGGAATGTTCCATACACACGAAAAGCTTATTTCTCTACAATGTTGTGCACGAATCTGATTACATCCATGTTAGTGATCCTTTGCCAAGATAATCCATCCATCTGACAGATGTGGTATATCAAGAAGCTGATTAGTCACTGACTTGCCAAGTTAAATAAAAACAGCATGATTACACAGTTTTGCTGTGGACAATAAAAGGCCACACTAAAATGTGCAGTTTTGTCACACAACACAATGACACAGATGTCTCAAGTTTTGAGGGAGCATGCAATTGGCATGCTGACTGCAGGAATGTCCACCAAAGCTGTTGCCAGAGAATTTCATGTTAATTTCTCTACCATAAACCACCATCAACGTTTTAGAGAATTTGGCATTAGTCCAACTGGTCTCAACCGCAGACCACGTGTACCACGCCATCCCTGGACCTCCACATCTGCCTTCTTCACTTGCGAGATCGTCTGAGACTAGACACCCGGACAGCTGATGAACCTGAGTGATTATGTCTGTAATAAAGCCCTTTTGTGGGGAAAACCTAATTCTGACTGGCTCGGCCTGGCTCCCCAGTGGTTGGGCTTATGCCTTCCCAGACCCATCCATTGCAGCGCCCCTGCCCATTCATGTGAAATCCATAGATTAGGGCCTAATGAATTTATTTCAATTGACTGATTTCCTTATATGAACTGTAACTCAGTCAAGTTGTTGCATGTTGCGTTTATAATTTTGTTTAGTATAGTTTGCAAAAGGCCAGAAGCAACTTATCTTTCACTACACCATGCTGTTTTTTATAGCCCATCAGTTTAATACATTTTAAAAGCAGGTAATATATTTGAGGTTTTGAAAATGGTACATACCTTAATGTATTTACTTTATGCCTTATACTGGTTGAGATGAAAACAAAAGCACAACAGTGCTTCAGTTCTATATGAGTGTTGTATTTCATTCAGTATGTGTGTGCCTTCTTCAATCCCTGTTAATAGGGAATTGTTGCATTATTCACAGTCAAATGTATTACTTGTCATGTTTTGCATTGTATTTTTAATTTTTAAAAATAATATTTGGGCTATATTATTTGCCATTTTGTTACTGTTTATTTCTCCACTATGATCATATTTTATTTTAATATAACCATAGTTCTGAAGGTAGAAATCATGTACTATGACTGAATAATCGCTGTCGTTTCTCCTGATTTAACTTTTATCTTCAATAATTCACTGTTTGAGAGAATAAGAGGTTTACCTATATAACACAGCCCACGTGGACATTTAATCATGTAGATAACATTGGTGGTGGAGCATGTAATAATGTAATTTATGTGGAACCGTTTTCTTGTATGTGGGTGGCAGAAATATTCACATTTCATCATATTGGTGCACTGTGCGCAACCTCCGCATTAATAGCTACCATTCGGAAGAGGGCGTAAAAGAGCCTGGTTATTTTTCTTTTGTGGCTGGCAGTTGACATGGAGGAATTTATTGTGCAAATTTTGACCTCTCTTATATACAATAAGTGGTGTATTCTTAAATTCAGCTGGCAAAGCTGGCGGACCTACTTACTGCCACAGTCATACTCTGGACCTAGTTTTATCCCGTGGAATAAATATTGTGGATCTTAATGTTTTTCCTAATAATCTTGGACTATCGGACCACCATTTTATTACGTTTGCAATCGCAACAAATAATCTGCTCAGACCCCAACCAAGGATCATCAAAAGCAGTGTGCTATAAGTTCTCCGACAGCCCAAAGATTCCTAGATGCCCTTGCAGACTCCCTCCACCTACCCAAGGACAACAGAGTACAACAGTCAGTTAACCACCTAACTGAGGAACTACATTTCACCTTGCCTAATAACCCTAAAAACAAAAAACATTTGTCATAAGAAACTAGCTCTCTGGTATACAGAAAATACCCACGCCCTGAAGCAAGCTTCCAGAAAATTGGAACGGAAATGGCGCTACACCAAACTGGAAGTCTTCCGATTGGCTTGGAAAGACAGCACGGTGCAGTATCGAAGAGCCCTCACTGCAGCGTCGATCATCCTATTTTTCCAACTTAGTTGAGGAGATTAAGAACAATCCCTAAATTTATTTTTGATACTGTCGCAAAGCTAACTAAAAAACACCATTCCCCAAGAGAGGATGGCTTTCACTTCAGCAGTGATAAATTCATGAACATCTTTGTCGAAAATATCATGATCATGAGAAAGCAAATTACTGACTCCTCTTTAAATCTTCTTATTTCTCCAAATCTCAGTTGTCCTGAGTCTGCACAACAATGCCAGGACCTAGGATCAAGGGATACACTCAAGTTTTTTAATACTATATCTCATGCCACTGATTAAAAGCAGTCATGGCCTCAAACTTCAAGCTGCATACTGGATCCGATTCCAACTAAACTACTGAAAGAACTGCTTCCTATGCTTGACCCTCCTATGTTGAACATAAGAAACGGCTCCCTATCCACCAGATGTGTACCAAACTCACTAAAAGTGGCAGTAATATAGCCTCTCTTGATAAAGCCAAATCTTGACCCAGAAAATATAAAAAACTATTGGCCTATATCGAATCTCCCATTCCTCTCAAACATTTTAGAAAAAGCTGTTGCGCAGCAACTCACTGCCTTCCTGAAGACAAACAATGTATACGAAACGCTTCAGTCTGGATTAAGACCCCATCATAGCACTGAGACTGCACTCGTGAAGGTGGTAAATTACCTTTTAATGACGTCAAGGCTCTGCATCTGTCCTTGTGCTCCTAGACATAGTGCTGCTTTTGATACCATTGATCACCACAATCTTTGGAAAGATTGGAAACCCAATTTGGTCTACACGGACAAGTTCTGGCCTGGTTTAGATCTTATCTGTCAGAAAGATATCAGTTTGTCTCTGTGGATGGTTTGCCCTCTGACAAATCAACTGTACATTTCAGTGTTCCTCAAGATTCAGCTTTAGGACCACTATTATGTTCACTATATATTTTACCTCTTGGTGATGACATTCGGAAACATAATGTTAACTTTCACTGCTATGCGGACGATACACATCTGTACATTTCGATGAAACATGGCGAAGCCACAAAATTGCCCTCCCTGGAAGCCTGTGTTTCAGACAAGGAAGTGGATGGCGGCAATTTTTTAACTTTTAAACTCAGACAAAACAGAGATGCTAGTTCTAGGTACCAAGAAACAAAGGGATCTTATGTTGGATCTGACAGTTAATCTTGATGGTTTTACAGTCGTCTCAAATAAAACTGTGAAGGACCTCGGCGATACTCTGGACCCTGATCTCTCTTTTGACGAACATATCAAGACTGTTTCAAGGACAGCTTTTTTCCATGTACGTAACATTGCAAAAATCAGAAACTTTCTGTCCAAAAATGATGCAGAAAAATGTATCCATGCTTTTGCCACTTCTAGATTAGACTACTGCAATGCTCTACTTTGCGGCTACCCAGATAAAGAACTAAATCAACTGCCTGGTCGCTTCCCCTCTCTCCACTGGGATTCTCTGCCTTTAACCCTATTACGGAGGCTGAGTCACTGGCTTACTGCTGTTTTTGAATTTCTCTCTCTCCCGTACCTGCTGTCTCTAACTGAATGATCGGCTATGACAAGCCAACTGACATTTACTTCCGAGGTGCTGACCTGTTGCACCTTCTACAACCACTGTGATTATTATTATTTGACCTTGCTGGTCATCTATGAATGTTTGTATATCTTGGTTATGTACTGTTATAATCTCAACCCAGCACAGCCAGAAGAGGACTGGCCACCCCTCAGTGCCTGGTTCCTTCCTCTCTAGGTTTCTTTCTAGGTTCCTGCCTTTCTAGGGAGTTTTTCCTAGCCACCATGCTTCTACATCTGCATTGCTTGCTGTTTGGGGTTTTAGGCTGGGTTTCTGTATAGCACTTTGTGACATTGGCTGTTGTAAAAAGGGCTTTATAAATAAATGTGATGAATTGATTGACTGTGGAGTGGAATATATACAGTGCACTTTTAAAAACTGGCTTTTTAAAAGTCCTCTTTTTAATGGCTCAGGGTGGAAGCTGTCCCCCTTTAACCTGTTTGGGCTGCAGGGGCAGTATTGAGTAGCCAGATAAAAGGTGCCCATTTCAAACGGCCTCGTACTCAATTCTTGCTCGTACAATATGCATATTATTATTACTATTGGATAGAAAACACTCTCTAGTTTCTAAAACCGTTTGAATTATATCTGTGAGTCAAACAGAACTCATTTGGCACAAACTTCCTGACCAGGAAGTGGAAAGTCTGAAATCGATGCTCTGTTCTACTTCCTGCCTATAAATGGGCATGATACGTATGAGTATACATGCACGTCATACACCTTCCCCTGGATGTCAAGAGGCGGTGAGAGAAGAAATTTAGTGTTTATCTTGGTCTGAAGTGGAATACAAGCTCTTTGTATGACGTGTCCCCCATTTCCGGTTTTCTGGAGAGCGCGAGGTGGTTCCTGGATTTGCCTTCTGTTTAGCTGCCGTTATAGGCGACTACTATCTCCGGCTTTGATTTTATTTGATACATGTGACCATATCATCGTAAAGTATGTTTTTTCAATATACACTGCTCAAAAAAATAAAGGGAACACTTAAAAACACCGCCAGCATTCAAAAGTGACCAAAACATCAGCCAGGAAGCATAGGAACTGAGAAGTGGTCTGTGGTCACCACCTGCAGAATCACTCCTGTTTTGGGGGGTGTCTTGCTAATTGCCTATAATTTCCACCTTTTGTCTATTCCATTTGCACAACAGCATGTGAAATTTATTGTCAATCAGTGTTGCTTCCTAAGTGGACAGTTTGATTTCACAGAAGTGTGATTGACTTGGAGTTACATTGTGTTGTTTAAGTGTTCCCTTTATTTTTTTGAGCAGTGTAGTTTCATCAGATTATAGAAAATATTTTCGAGAGTTTTGCCGTGTTCCGTTCTCTGACTTTGTTGACGATGGAGCGATTCGTGCCACTTGGCCAGTGCGCTTGCTAAATCGAGAGGGAAAGTGGCCGTTCTAAATCCAAACAACGACTGTTCTGGACAAAGGACCCCTTGTCCAACATTCTGATGAAAGATCAGCAAAAGTAAGAAACATTTTATGATGCTATTTCATATATCTGTCGTGCATGTGAACTAGTCGTCAGCGCCCAACGTTTGGGTACTCTAGCTATACCGAAGTGGATGTCGTAATGAAGTTATTTTTTAGAATTCTAACACTGCGATTTCATTAAGAACTAATGGATCTATCATTTCCTATACAACATGTATTTTTTAGTTATGTTTATGAATAGTCATTTGGTCAGAATATGTGTGTCATAAAAAGTGTCAGAAAAAAATCCGGACGTTGTGGGACAAAATAGCTACGTTAGCAGAATGTATAACCACTGATTTCAGCTCTAAATATGCACATTTTCGAACAAAACATAAGTGTATGTATAACCTGATGTTATAGGACTGTCATCTGATGAAGAATATCAAGGTTAGTCAAAAATTATATATCTTTTGCTTGTTTGTTACGATCGCTAACCTTTTGCTACTGGGAAATGGCATGTGTTTCTGGCTATTGTGGTAAGCTAATATAACGCTATATTGTGTTTTCGCTGTAAAACACTTAATAAATTGGAAATATTGGCTGGAATCACAAGATGCCTGTCTTTCATTTGCTGTACACTATGTATTTTTCAGAAATGTTTTATGATGAGTATTTAGGTATTTGACGTTGGTGTCTGTAATTATTATGGCTGCTTTCGGTGCAATTTCTGATTGTAGCTGCAATGTAAACTATGATTTATACCTGAAATATGCAAATTTTTTGAACAAAACATAGACTTATTGAATAACATGTTATAAGACTGTCATCTGATGAAGTTGTTTGTTGGTTAGTTTGGTTGGTTCTTGGTTAGTTAGGTTGGCTTTGTGCATGCTACCTGTGCTGTGAAAAATGTCTGTGCTTTTTTGTATTTGGTGGTGAGCTAACATAAATATACGTGCTGTTTTCGCTGTAAAACATTTTAAAAATCGGAAATGTTGGCTGGATTCACAAGATGTGTACCTTTCATTTGCTGTATTGGACTTGTTAATGTGTGAAAGTTAAATATTTTAAAAAATATATCTTTTGAATTTCGCACCCTGCACTTGAAGTGGCTGTTGTCATAAGTGTACCGACGCCGGGCTGCAGCCATAAGAAGTTTTAATATAGTATTGCTGTTAGTTTCTTTTCTATACGGAGTTGTAAACAGGGTTCCATTTGATTTCTCAATCCACATATCGAGGTAATAAACATGTTTTGTGTCACATTCAATAGTGAATTTGAGATTGGGGTCAATGTCATTGAGTAATGCCTTAAAGTCTGACAGCCTTTCTCCCGTTCCTCCCCATATGCAAAACATTTTGTCAATATATTGATACCACTTGAGGACTTTATTCTAAAATATTCTTCAAAATGACCCACAAAGGTTAGCATAACTCAGAGCGAATGTGGAGCCCATTGATATTCCTTCCATTTGTTTGGAGGTAGAGTATTCATCATCAAACCTGAATTGTAAACTGGGTGGTTCGAGCCCTGGATGCTGATTGGCTGACAGCTGTGGTATATACCCGTATTCCAGGGGTATGACAAAACATTTATTTTAACTGCTCTAATTACGTTGGTAAACAGTTTATAATAGCAATAAGGCACCTCGGGGGTTTGTGGAATATGGCCAATATACCATGGCTAAGGGCTGTATCTAGGCACTCTGCGTTGCGTCGTGCTAAAACAGCCTTTAGCCGTGGTATATTGGCAATATACCACACCCCCTCAGGCCTTAATGCTTAAATAGAACACTGTAATGTTCACCACCACACATACTTATAACTATCGCAAAGTGGGAGATACTGTCAAGAAACACTGGCATGTTTTATCATCGGACCCAGCTTTGCCAGCTGAATTTAAGGATCCACCTCTTAAATGTATATAGGAGAGGTCGCAATTTCCCCAAAAAATTGGTTCCTGCCAACTGTCAGCCACAAAAGAAAATGAGCCAGCTGTTTTATGCCCTCTTCCGAATGTCAGCTATAAATGCAGAGGTTGCGCACAGTGCAACAATATGATGAAGTGTAAATATTTATGCCACCCACATACAGGAAAATGGTTCCAAATAAATAGCATTATTACGTGCTCCACAACCCGTGTTGTCTATTATATTAAATGTCCATGTGGGCTGTGCTATATAGGTTAAACCTCTCGTTCTCTCAAACAAAGAATTAGTGAACATAAAAGTTAAATCGGGAGAAAAGACAAGGATTATCCAGTCACAGTACATTTTATTACCAAAAACATGACATTTCTACTTTTAGATTTTGTGGCATAGAAAAGTTAAGATACCAGACTTGTAACGGCATTCATCGGAAGAAGGAGAAGACCAAGGTGCAGCGTGATACGTGTTCATATTATTTAATCGAAACTGAACACTAAATACAAAATAACAAAAGGAATAACCAAAACAGTTCTGACATGTGATACAAACACTAAACAGAAAATAACCACCCACAACTACCAGTGGGAAAACAGGCTACCTAAGTATGGTTCTCAATCAGAGACAACGATAGACAGCTGCCTCTGATTGGGAACCATACTAGGCCAAAACATAGAAATACAAAACCTAGACATACAAACATAGAATGCCCACCCACATCACACCCTGACCAAACAAAAAATAGAAACATAAAAAGCAATCTACGGTCAGGGTGTGACAAGACTGGGGAGGTGATATAAATAATACTCTGAGCAAAAGATAATGTTTTGGGATTTTCACCCTCCAGACATTATTTCCTAAAGGTCTAAATGATGAAATGCCTATGTATGTTATGTTGTAAATGTGAACATGAATTAATGCCTCCACTTCAGATCACTCTAATGTTTTTCTTGCACTGTATCCAATGATTTATGAAAACTTACTTGATTTCTTCATTGTGGTTTTACAGACGTGTTTAATACGTTTTATGTACACACCTTATTTGAATATTTATGAAATGCACATTGTTGTATTTGGTAACACTTATTTATTTTCCCTCGACTCCAACCCGATTCGATGCATTGCACGGATCTGGGTGGAGCTATGTCAACATAAAGGTGCTAATTAAAAAAACTCACAAAAAGCTCTGACAATGGTCTTGAGGCCGATACGTAAAGCTTATTAAACAGCAGTGATACTAGAAGAGCAGTGTGCAGGTTTTTCTTTTTCTCTTATTCAACTGTTACCATGCACCTGCAAAAAAAGCTAGCTCAGATGTGCGAGTGCCTTTTGAATTTTGAATATAACCAGAGACAACACAGCTGATGTGTAAACAAAAATATTACGACATTTAGGAAAGATGGCACCGAGAGACATGGCAGCTCTGCTTCTAGCTCCTTAGCAACTTTGCAGTATTTAAAAAAAAAATTGTGTGTTATTTCTTACATTATTAGCCCAGAACATTTTTTGTGTTATTACATACAGCCGGAAATAACTTTTGGATATCAGAGCGACAGTAACTCACTAGCATTGCGACCAGGAAAACAACTTTCCCGAATTCTATCTTTTGTTCGTACCCCCCAGGGCAATTAAACTTATTCCAGAGGCTACCAAGACACCACCAGCGGGGAGAAGAGGTTTTCGGAGTGGAATTCTAGTCTGACCGAGGAGGCATGCACACCATCCACCGCTTACTCGCTAATGTTCAGTCTCTGGACAGTAAAGTTGACAAGCTCAGGGCGAGGATCTTCTTCCAGAGAGACATCAGGGATTGTAACATATTGTTTCACGGAATCATGGCTCTCTTCGAGTATACTGTCCCCGTCCATACAGCCAGCTGGGTTTCAGTACATCGTGTAGATAGGAGTAAAGAACTCTCCGGGAAGAAGAAAAAAGGCGGTGGTGTAACGGCTTTCTTCTGTGGTGGACGAAGGAGAGGACCAAAGCGCAGCGTGGTTAGTGTTCATCATCTTTAATAACAACAAAAAACGTGAACACTACAAAATACAAAACAATAAATGTGGGAAAACCGAAACAGTCCTATCTGGTGCATAGAACACAAAGACAGAAGACAACCACCCACAAAACCCAACACAAAACAGGCTACCTAAATATAGCTCCCAATCAGAGACAAACGGCTAACACCTGCCTCTGATTGGGAACCATATTAGGCCAAACACAGAAACAGGAAACTAGACACACAACATAGAATGCCCACTCAGCTCACGTCCTGACCAACACTAAAACAAATAAAACACAAAAGAACTATGGTCAGAATGTGACAGTACCCCCCCCCCCCCCCCTCCCCCCAAGGTGCGGACTCCGGCCGCAAAACCTGAAGCTATAGGGGAGGGTCTGGGTGGGCATCTGTCCGCGCTGGACGTGGACCCCACTCCACCATTGTCTTTGTCCACCTCCTTAGCGTCCCTTGAGTGGCGACCCTCGCCACTGACCTTGGCCTGGGAACCCTAACAAAGGGCCCCACTGGACTGAGGAGCGCCTCTGGACTGAGGGACAGCTCCGGACTGAGGGGCAGCTCATGACTGAGAGGTAGCTCAGGACTGAGAGGTAGCTCAGGACTGAGAGGTAAGCAGCTTGGTTTGAAGAAATCAACTGTGGGAGCAATTATTAGGAAATGAAACACATACAAGACCACTGATAATCTCCCTCGATCTTGGGCTCCACGCAAGATCTCACCCCGTGGGGTCAAAATGATCACAAGAACGGTGAGCAAAAATCCCAGAACCACACGGGGGGACCTAGTGAATGACCTGCAGAGAGCTGGGACCAAGTAACAAAGCCTACCATCAGTAACACACTACTCCACCAGGGACTCAAATCCTGCAGTGCCAGACGTGTCCCCCTGCTTAAGCCAGTACATGTCCAGGCCCATCCGAAGTTTGCTAGAGAGCATTTGGATGATCCAGAAGAAGATTGGGAGAATGTCATATGGTCAGATGAAACCAAAATATAACTTTTTGGTAAAAACTCAACTCGTCGTGTTTGGAGGACAAAGAATGCTGAGTTGCATCCAAAGAACACCATACCTACTGTGAAGCATGGGGGTAGAAACATCATGCTTTGGGGCTGTTTTTCGGCAAATGGACCAGGACGACTGATCCGTGTAAAGGACAGAATGAATGGGGCCATGTATCATGAGATTTTGAGTGAAAACCTCCTTCCATCAGCAAGGGCATTGAAGATGAAACGTGGCTGGGTCTTTCAGCATGACAATGATCCCAAACACACCGCCCGGGCAACGAAGGAGTGGCTTCGTAAGAAGCATTTCAAGGTCCTGGAGTGGCCTAGCCAGTCTCCAGATCTCAACCCCATAGAAAATCTTTGGAGGGAGTTGAAAGTCCGTGTTGCCCAGCAACAGCCCCAAAACATCACTGCTCTAGAGGAGATCTGCATGGAGGAATGGGCCAAAATACCAGCAACAGTGTGTGAAAACCTTGTGAAGACTTACAGAAAACGTTTGACCTCTGTCATTGCCAACAAAGGGTATATAACAAAGTATTGAGATAAACTTTTGTTATTGACCATATACTTATTTTCCACCATAATTTGCAAATAAATTCATAAAAAATCCTACAATGTGATTTTCTGGAGAAAAAAAAATATAAATTTGTCTGTCATAGTTGAAGTGTACCTATGATGAAAATTACAGGCCTCTCTCATCTTTTTAAGTGGGAGAACTTGCACAATTGGTGGCTGACTAAATACTTTTTTGCCCCACTGTATATACTGTATTCTATTCTACTGTATTTTAGTCAATGCCACTCCGACATTGCTCAACCTAATATGTATATATTTCTTAATTCCATTCTTTTACTTTTAGATTTGTGTGTATTGTTGTGAATTGTTTGATACTACTGCACTGTTGGAGCTAGGAACACAAGCATTTCGCTACACCTGCAATAACATCTGCTAAATATGTGTATGTGACCAATAAAATTTTATTTTATTTTTGTATAATTAAAAATGAAAAGGCGCAACGCTCGCTCACCTTTAAAAATGTACTATTTTATTTATTAAGGTTAAAAGATTTTGTTTCAGCTTTAAATGGCCTTCATCAGAATAATCACACAAAGAGAATGGACAATTTTGGAGAGAAATTTTCAGCTTGTGGTGCTAATAAGAGAGGGTGAGGTAGACTATAAAGATTAGTCCTCTGGGTGAGTGGTACTGTTACCAATGTCTTCACCTAGCGGTAAAATCTCCCGGATCTCCCGGGTGGCGCAGTGGTCTAGGGCACTGCATCGCAATGCTAGCTGCGCCACCAGAGTCTCTGGGTTCGCGCCCAGGCTCTGTCGCAGCCGGCCGCAACCGGGAGGTCCGTGGGGCGACGCACAATTGGCATAGCGTTGTCCGGGTTAGGGAGGGTTTGGCCGGTAGGGATATCCTTGTCTCAGTATGTAAAATGTAATGAAATGTAATAAAATGTATGCACTCTACTGTAAGTCGCTCTGGATAAGAGCGTCTGCTAAATGACTAAAATGTAAAATGTAATGTAAATGTAAAATACAGAAAGGAAACAGTAAAACAATTGGGAAGACGGGGAAAGCGTATTTCAACTGCAATAGATATACAGTGCATTTGGAAAGTATTCTGACTTTTACCACATTTTTTTATGATACAGACCTATTCTAAAATTAATACATTTTTGTTTTTTCTCATCAATCTACACACAATAGCCCATAATGACAAAGCGAAAACCAGGTTTTAGAAATGTTTGCAAATGTATTAAAACAAAAAACTGAAATATCTTATGCGTCTCAAAACGCAAATCAAAATGAGATATTTTGTTTTAATATAATGTAAAAACAATTTAAACTGAGCCATGTTGGTTTAAAAGCCGATTCTTCCAAATTAAAATGGATCACTTTGGTTATGTTGGTAGTCACACCCTTTGCTCTGATACTCGAAATTAAGCTCCGGTGCATTCTGTTTCCATTGATCATCCTTGAGATGTTTCTACAACTTGATTGGAGTCCACCTACGGTAAATTCAATTGATTGGACATGATTTGGAAAGGCACACATCTTTCTATATAAGATCCCACAGTTGACAGAGCATGTCAGAGCAAAAACCAAGTCATAAGGTCGAAGAAATTGTCCGTAGAGCTCCGAGACAGGATTGTGTCGAGGCACAGATCTGGGTAAGGGTACCAAAAAATGTCTGCAGCATTGAAGATCCCCAAGAACACAGTGTCCTCCATCATTCTTAAATGGAAGAAGATTGGAACCACCAAGACTCTTCCTAGAGCTGGCCCACCCAGCCAAACTGAGCAATCGGGGTAGAAGGGCCTTCGCCAGGGAGGTGACCAAGAAACCGATAGTCACTCTGACAGAGCTTCAGAGTTCCTCTGTGGAGCTAGGAGAACCTTCCAGAAGGACAACCATCTCTGCAGCGCTCCACCAATCAGGCCTTTATGGTAGAGTGGCCAGACGGAAGCCACTCCTCAGTTCAAGGCACATGACACCCCGCTTGGAGTTTGCCAAAAGGCACCTAAATATTTATATATTTCTTAATTCCATTATTTTAATTTTAGATGTGTGTGTATTATTGTGAATTGTTAGATACTACTGCACTGTTTGAGCTAGGAACACAAGCATTTTGCTACACCTGCAATAACATCTGCTAAATATGTGTATGTGACCAATAAAATTTTATTTTATTTTTGTATAATTAAAATGAAAAGGCGCAACGCTCGCTCACCTTTAAAAATGTACTGTTTTATTTATTAAGGTTAAAAGATTATTTTTTGGCCTTCAATGTGCCAAGCTTTTAGCGTCATACCCAAGAAGACTCGAGGCTGTAATCGCTGCCAAAGGTGCTTCAACAAAGTAAAGGGTCTGAAACGTACTTATTTTTATAAAGTTGCAAACATTTCCAAAAACCTGTTTTCGCTTTGTCATTATGGGGTATTGTGTGTAGATTGATGAAGAAAAACAGTTTTTTAATCCATTTAGAATAAGGCTGTAACGTAACAAAATGTCTGAATACTTTCCAAATAAACTGTAATTGATGTAAAACTATTTACTATATGTTGAAAATATTAGATATTGGAACATAAACCACAGGGCTAAGCAAAACTAGGGACAACGAAACAACATCAAAAGCATAGGCAAAAAGTACTCATACAACTGGTTTAGACAATAGTTAGTGAGCTTTTATCATGAATTACAAATGGCTCCAATAGCCAAAGTATGACTTTGTTAAAGGAGGTGGGGGTGGGGGGGACCAACCCGTATGGTCTACCACACCCTCTCTCATTACCACCACCCACTGAAGAGCTACAGTAATTGTCTTCTCCATGCCCTATATGAACTTGTCCATTCTCTTTGTGTGAAGGCCATTGAAAGCCGAAAGGGAATCTTTTAACCTTGCTTAAATAAAACAATGTGTCTTTTCCTTTTCAATTATAGATTGTTTTGGTTACACCTCAACTCACTTTGGGCTGAGCGCCCTCCACTTCTTTCTACATTTGTGTACCACCCATACCATTAGATGGCAGCATGTAGTAGTCTAATACTGCTCACCCACTTTACCTGGAGCAGAACTACAAAGACTTCCACATTTGTGTGACCCTGTTTCCCTGACTTGCATGTGGGTTTTATGCCTGGGTAAGGAATTTGTACTTTGTGACAAATTAATTTGTAAAATTGTAAAAAGCTACTCACAAATATGATTATATTAGGTGATTAATATTGTGCTGAGAGGGGCGTATTACTTAAGTGTATGGAAGTTTTATTCAAAATATTTCAGTGTATCCGAGAGACTGAGAGAAGAAAAGAGAAGTAATGGGTATGAGCTGCAGCTGCAGAGGCTCCATGGTCTCCTGCGATCCCAAAACCTGAGACCTCCATCTCGTAAGCAATGCTCACAAAAACAGTCCCTGCTCTGATCTAGGCCCCACAGCCCTGGCACTCAGCCAGCTCCCAGGCTGACTCTTTCCCCATCTGTCTACCTCCACCCTGTTCAGAAATGGTCCACACCTATCTTTGTTTGAGTATGTTCACATGTTGCTCCTTAATAGTCATATGGTTTTAAATCATAGTTCTATTATACACTTCGCAACAAACATATCTGTAGCTGAGTGTTATTGTACCTGTGAAACTGGCTATATGACTGCCTTCTCTCTCTCACTGTCAACAATATTAAATTCCAAACACATTCAGTACACTGCTATAACTTGTCTGACACTACTGGTATAAAAAGGTGGAACTCATGCAACATGTCCCCACTTTTTGAAGGACTCAGCACAGTAAATGAATCCCCCCCCATCTTTAAGTTTGGTTTATTTAAGTCAGCAGTAAAAAAAAAGTTGTACTCTTAAATTTGACTTACTTTGGCCAGTGACACATATAGGTTGATACAGGTATATTCTTTTAATTTCATTCTGCTTTTTGAACCCTCCATTCTGTATATCACGAAGGAGAGGGGGGGTTGCAGTTGTGCTCTCTTTTTGAAACCCCACCCCCTGAACAGAGCAGACCCCATCTGTACCGTCTGGGTGGAGAGTAAATAAAGTGAAAAGATTCATGGCCAACTCCAAGCACTGCGTCTTTAAGAAGTTTGCACACTTGAGAAGTTGGCAGTGGGCCATTTGGCCACGTAAACAGTCCTAATCCTTTTTCCAAGGAGCTTTCAGCACTCATCTCTCTGGCACATTGGCCTCTGACTCTGACATTGCTATCACTGTCTATGGAGTTCCTCAGAGCTGCCACCAGGAGACAGCATTTCCCTTTACATTAGAAAGGTGGGGTCTTCGTCTCATGCCTTTGATCATTATTCACTACTAAGGTATGTGTATCGTTTAGATTTTTTCCCTGAAGCAAAAACATACCTCATTTACCAGTCTTTCTCTGTGGAAATGTAAGCCTTATTTTGAGACTCAATATCTAGCAGATTTCAGTGTTCACAAAGGTGCACACATTCAAACCCAAGGTTCACAAACTCAACCCAAGAGGTTTACAAGGATTTGTGTTGTGGGTCCCCTTTGAATCCCCTCCCTAATCATTTTAGGGAACAAACAAGTAATCCAGTGAATAATCCACCCCAACTGTTCCAACCAACAAATGTACAATATCTTTCTGTCTCTCTCTGTCTCTCTGTGTGTTTGTGTTAGGTAAGGCCTGTTTCGGGTGGGGGTTGGGAAAACTAGGGTTTGATTTCCTCAACTCCCTGGGGGACTTGGCAGACACAGGGTAATTTGTAGTGAAATTTCCAGCAGGGTTAGTTTTGCAGGTGGCTGAGAACGAACGCAGGGCGTGGTTGGGAATGAGAGAAGCAATTTGCTGTCTGTGGGCTGTGAATATGAGTATTGTTGAACAGCTGCAGGTTGGTGTGGCGACGGTATACACTATGATCAGGGCCGTACAAATGGAACGGAGGCTGTGGAGGTATACAGGATGTTATGGTTATTCATCCCCATGCAGTAGAAACCAAAGTTCAAGATATCACCCCATGCACAACGAGAGAGGGAACTGAGCTTGTGTAGCACATGGGGATATGTGAAACTTACTCCTTAGCCTGAATAGTCACCACTTGCGCCGCCAAATTGTTAACTTTCTGGTGGCACTGACTGGTAAGATGCTTCGGGAGGGCAGTCACGTGTGCTAGCAAAGCAGAAGTCCTGGGTTTGAGCCTCGGTGTGAGTTGAATCAGGATGAAGCGGTACTTGCTAAGCAAGCAGTGTGACATCCATTACCATTCCTTATGTATTTTCCTACATTTCAATGTATAGTTTCATCTCTTGGGGAGTATAAATTGATTATTACATTTCTTTTCTAAAGCTTTGCAGCCTAAAACTTTCTCTTAGTCTGCCATTGTAAAATATTTTGAAAAACATTTAGGACGTTTTTGAGCTGAAGCAAGATCAAATCAATGTTGCCTCATTGCAATATTTGATCATAAAACGCAATAGATATTCTCCGCTACTTTTGCATACTTTTTAGCCAGTAGTTCTGAAAGTAGTGCTCACAATCCAAAAGTGGTCCCCGAAAATTGCATATATGTGCAGATATTTGCATCACATCATTGATCTCTCTTTCTCTCACTCTCACACACTCTCTCAAACTAGGGATTTCATCGCTAATTGAGGTAAGACAGTAATTCTGCTCATAGATTATGTACATATGTATGAACTAGACATTGATACATCCAGACCAGGTTTAAAAAACACTTACTATTTGCCAAAGTTCCGGAGCATGTCTTTAATACATACAGTATTCAGTTTAACTGAAGAAAATATCCACAGTGGTGTGAATGCTAATCGATTAGCATGCTGGGACAAATTGGCTAAATTAACTAGCTAGATAATTTTTTGTTTTAGATAGTTTTCTGTTTGTTTAACTAGCTGGCTAACTAGCTTAAAACCATTCACATGTATCTAGTTTATGATTGTGAACTTAAAGGTTTGCGAAATCTAGATATCTTTATGTCTGCATTGCCATTGACTTGACTGAATTGACAGGTTAGATGCAACACCTCCTTTGTTGCTTGTTTGTTAGTTGATGAATTGCTGTGCCTGTCAACAGACAATTACAAGATATAGGAAATTAGTAAATAAATGGGGAAATTACATTTTAATTTGATCTATCCTTCATATGAAATCTATTATTAATTTCCGTGTTGATTATTGCTCATCGTTGCTCCAAAGTATCATACCTCTCCATTGTCAGAAACATTTCTCGGCAATATTGCCTCAAAACACTGCATAATTTCTGAGCAACAGCTGTGTAAAATTGCAGAATCGTATTGATTGTTAAATCTGTTTTGCCTTGGATCCTCAGATCAATATCAGATATGACCAATGAACACCTGATCTGGTATATTGCAACATTGGTTTGATTTCAGATGAGAATAGATTTTTATTCTTATAAAAATGAAACTATCTGCATGTGGCGGTTCATGGCAGGAGCCTTATTTTAATCTCTTAGGCTTTGGTGTGGTTTTAAATACAAACACCACTATTTGACTCCGCTGCCAAAATTCTAATGTCATGCCAGACATGAGAGTATCAAAAGAAACATGGTGTGTCAAGGGAAAAATGTGATTCTTTAATTCCCTTTTATCAACATATTTTCATTCATATCAGAGGACGACATCTGTGAGAATGGAACTATTCCAGTGAAAAGAGTGGAACATCAGTGATTAATTATGCCAGTATAAAAACAGAGAAGGCACCTTGAAAACGACTTGTCTGTTTGGTCCGGTTCAGTTTCAAACCACTTGTACACATGTAGAATGTTTTCCTACCATTTCTATGGTTTTAGAGAGACGTCTTGCCCTGTTTGTGTCCATGGGTTTGTCTGAGGGATCAGTGAGAGTCTCAGCTGGCTGGAGAATTTGATGTGCTGTCAGTTATGTTCCAGCTGGGGCGGGTGTTTTTCTTCCACCCCTGCTGCGGGGGAACCAATGGTGCGGCACCTGTTTTGCATTCCACCAGGGGCCTAGGGTTCCAGAAACAAGGGCTGGTTCCAGCCAAAGATACCCAGGCATAAAATATGAAACAATGTGGTGCAATGTTGTTTCTGTAATAGAGTGCTTCTCCCATCAGTATGCTCTGTAGCATCTCTCTCTCTCTCTCTCTCTCTCTCTCTCTCTCTCTCTCTCTCTCTCTCTCTCTCTCTCTCTCTCTCTCTCTCTCTCTCTCTCTCTCTCTATCTCTATATATATATATATTAGTACCAGTCATAAGTTTGGACACACCTACTAATTTTCCAGGCTGTGTAAGGGCTATTTGACCAAGAAGGAGAGTGATGGAGTGCTGCATCAGATGACCTGGCCTCTACAAATACCCAACCTCAACCCAATTGAGATGGTTTGGGATGAGTTGGACCGCAGAGTGAATGAAAAGCAGCCAACAAGTGCTCAGCATATGTGGGAACTCCTTCAAGACTGTTGGAAAAGCATTCCAGGTGAAGCTGGTTGAGAGAATGCCAACAATGTGCAAAGCTGTCATCAAGGCAAATGGTGGCTACCTTGAAGAATCTAAAATCTAAAATATATTTTGATTTGTTTAACACTTTTTTGGTTATTTCATAGTTTTGATGTCTCCACTATTTTTCAATAATGTAGAAAACAGTAAAAAATTCAATAAAAAAACTTGAATTAGTAGGTGTGTCCTGTTGAAAAACAAATGATAGTACCACTAAGAACAAACCAGATGGAATGGCGTATCACTGCAGAGTGCTGTGGTAACCATGCTGGTTAAGTGTGCCTTGAATTCTAAATAAATCACTGAAACTGTCACCAGCAAAGCCCCCCACAGCATCACACCTCCTCCTCCATGCTTCATGGTGGGAACCACACATGCGACGATCATCCGTTCACATACTCTGCGTCTCACAAAGACACGGCGGTTGGAACCAAAAATCTCAAATTTGGACAAATCAGACCAAAGGACAGATTTCCACCGGTGTCCATCGCTCGTGTTTCTTGGCCGAAGCAAGTCTCATCTTCTTATTGGTGTCCTTTAGTAGTGGTTTCTTTGCAGCAATTTGCCCATGAAGGCCTGATTCACACAGTCTCCTCTGAACAGTTGCTGTTGAGATGTGTCTGTTACTTGAACTCTGGTAACTCTGGCTGGTAACTCTAATGAACGTATCCTTTGCAGCAGAGGTACCTCTGGGTCTAACTTTCCTGTGGCTGTTCCCATGAGAGCCAGTTTCATCATAGCGCTTGATGGTTTTTGCGACTGCACTTGAAGAAACTTTCAAAGTTCTTGTAATGTTTCGAATTGACTGACCTTCATGTCTTAAAGTAATGGTGGACTGTCGTTTATCTTTGCTTATTTGAGTTGTTCTTGCCATAATATGGACTTGGTCTTTTACCAAATAGGGCTAGCTTCTGTATACCACCCCTACCCCGACTCAAACACATTAAGAATGAAAGAAATTCCACAAACTAACTTTTAACAAGGCACACCTGTTAAAATTGAAATGCATACCAGGTGATTACCTCATGAAGCTGGTTGAAAGAATGCCAAGAATGTGCAAAGCTGTCATCAAGGCAAAGGGTGGCTACTTTGAAAAATCTCAAATATAAAATAAAATATAAAATATAAAATACATATATATATATAGAAATACAAATTTGTTTCACACACTTGGTTACTACATGATTTCATATGTTTTATTTCATAGTTTTGATGTCTTCACTATTATTCCACAATGTAGAAAATAGTAAAAAGAAAGAAAAACCCTTGAATGAGTAAGTGTGTCCAAACTTTTGACTGGTACTGTATATATATATATATATATATATTTATTTATATACCAATTTATATATGTCCATGTTATAGGAATTTGCAGAATGTTACAATCTAGTTGTGTATGTGTGTGTGTATGATGTATGCTTGGTAGTTTCATATTTTCATGTCTCATGCATTTCTGGCAAGCAAAAATCTATTATCTCATTGATATAGACACTTTACATTAACATAATATAAATACAAGTCATTCAACTAGTACACCTCATATGTTTCCTGTGTAAAGCGTGCTGAGAGCAGTATGTTTGTCAATCCATTGGGGCAGTGGTTAAAGTGATTACAAGCTTGAGGCCTGAGTGAATGGCTGGCATGCAGAACCAGCACACTGCGACAGGCACAGATGAGGAGAGGATAATGGGAAGAATATTACACATCACATCCAGGGGAGCCTCCTCTCATCTGAGCCCTGGTACCAGTACTGTGTCCTGCTGGAATGGCCCACTGGAGCGCAGCACACCAACACACTGGGGCTTGGCTGATGACTCAGTTTTAATGGGGATCAGTGTTCACAAAGCTAATGAATTATACCTGCTGCAGTCGGTGTAGTAGCTATGTGTGACTAATTAGGATTAAAAAGGGTGAGAGAAGTGTAAATAAAGCATTAGACATTGTAATGCAAGAAGCACGATTTGTGTCTCTCCAAGACATAATTTTGATATATTTATCATAGGGTTATCTGTTATAACAAATGCCTACCCTCATAGTGCATCATTTGTATCAGAGATGCATGAACATGTATGATGGTTGCCACTACTGTAGTGTTATGAAAATGTGGAATCTAGATCAATAATATAAATTTTGGTTTGAAGCCTGGAGCTTGCAATTCTTTGAAAGGACAGAACTTTTGTTGTACACCCAGGTGACCTGGATGGAACCAATGAAAACTTTCATTTCTAGTGTGGTTTGAATTGACTGCCCTATCGTTCTTTAGTATTTAGTATAGTATTTATTTGGGTTTTACATTTTCCCCTTTCTTTAAACCATAGCAGGTCTCTTGGTCTATGCTATGGTTAAAACAGCTATGTCAGACTAGGTGCACTCAGTTCATTTACCCAGTTTGAAAATAATTTATATCCTAATTCCTGGTGGATAATTCTCAGCTCCCCATTGCCAAACAAAATCAGATGAAGGCTATTTATTGCTGGGTGGCTATGCTAACTGGAATGCCTTTCCTTGCATGGTGGTGGGGGATTCCTCATGTCTCTCTCACCCCCCCCCCCCCTCTCTCTCTAGACTAGAATGTTGTTTTGGCCCTTGGGGTTTGGGGCAGGTTTGCCAGAGAGGATGTGGATAATAACCTCAGCTTTCACCATACAGTCCAGTGTCGATAGCTTGTAATGTGCCAACCCCTTTTCATAGGCAGTAAAGATTCTGTGTAAGTAATAATTAAAGGGTAGGAAGCATGAGTTTTACTCACCAAAGTAACAACACAGTGTGGTCAAAGACTTGGTAACTTAGGTGTAGTAACGTAAGATGTCGCCAGAAAAGACGGCAGACGTTTTACCAGCCGATTGTTTTTTTTTGTTTGTTTATTTGCGTTGTTTGTAACTTCTTTTTTTACTTATTTTGTACATAATGTTGCCGCTACCGTCTCTTATGACCAAAAATAACTTCTCGACATCAGGACTGCGATTAATCACCACGGACTAGCAGAATCCTGTTTTTCCTTTCACGACTCTGACAAGCCCGGCGTGAAGGATATACTGCTTCCTCGGGAACAAGCCCCAATCCCCGTGATCTGCGTGAAGAGGAGGCGGAGAAAGAGGGGCCGAAGGACGGGCTGCCTTCTGAGAATTCATAGGCGATCGAATAAACCCCCACTTCCCTCCATTCTGCTAGCAAACGTGCAATTCTTGGAGAATAAAATTGACGAGTTATGAGGAAGATTAAACTACCAACGGGACATTACAAACTGTAACATCTTATGCTTTACGGAGTCGTGGCTGAACGACGACAATATCAACATACAGCTGGCTGGTTATACGATGTACCAGCAGGATAGAACAGCTGCGTCTGGTAAGACAAGGGGCGGCTGACTATGCATTTTTGTAAATAACAGCTGGTGCACGATATCTAAGGAAGTCTCGAGCTATTGCTTGCCTAAGGTAGAGTATCTCATGATAAGCTGTAGACCACACTACCTACCAAGAGAGTTTTTATCTGTGTTCTTTGTAGCTGTTTACATACCACCACAGTCAGAGGCTGGCACTAAGACAGCATTGAATGAGCTCTATTCTTCCATAAGCAAACAAGAAAACACTCATCCAGAGGTGGCGCTACTAGTAGCCAGGGACTTTAATGCAGGGAAACATAAATCCGTTTTACCAAATTTCTATCAGCATGTGTAATGTGCAATCGGCGCATGTGACTAATAAAATTTGGTTTGAAAACATTTGATTTGATCTGGTTACCTATAACTACAAGCATACATTAGTTATGTTTAGTTTTTTTTTACATATTCACTTATTTCCGGGTAACTTCGGAACTACCCAAAATGCACTATTTCTCAATGTCATATGAAGGATATATTCTGTGCTACCGAGTTCGTATGCTAACTTGGTAGGTAGCTCTAGCTGGCTAACGTTAGCCACACATTATGCTCTTCACGGACTTTGTGGCTGTGTTATCTAGTGATAACCCGTTAGCACTGAAGGTTCTGGTGCCTTCTTGCCATGGGCTCAAAACAAAGAGAAAATCATACCCGCTTGCTCTTATTGTGTAACGGTGGAGTTTTGTCACTTTTTTCACCTTGGCTTAGTGCTAGCGCGCTAACTGACTGATATCTGGAATCAATCTATTTTGGATTTTTCTCGCTATAGCTATTGGATTTTTCCTGACTCTTACCGTCAAATGGGCCCCAGCCATCAATCTGTAAATCTCTGCTCTTATGATCTGCTGGCTAATGTTAGCAAGGCTAGTAGGGCTAACATCAGAAGGCTAGTTGGCTAACAACCTTGAAGTTGATTTGTAACAATACATTTATAAAGTATTTGGCTGAAAATTCTATTTAAACCAGAGTGCAAACAATTTGGTTTAATTTGAAGTTATACATTTAAAGTTATTTATGTTGAAGTTTACATTATAGGGAATAGGCTGGCTTGCTGGGTCCTCCATATTACATCACAACCCTGGAAAAACATTTCTGACATGAATTTGGCATTCTTCGGAATTCTGATAGTTTTTATATAATACCTCCAAAAATAGAAAAATGAGGTGTCACTTTGCATTGGGACTTTTGATGCGTATACCAGGGGCACAATTTTCACTGGGGATGGGACATGCTCCCCCTCATTTTGAAGTTGCGTTTTTGTCCCACCCCAGTTTTATCATTGGAATGTGATACAAAACGAGTCAACGGTCTGCTTTAGGACCATGTGGATGCCTCCGAGCGGTCGGGTAGACTGTTAGGAGTGTTTATCCAACCTGATTTCTTTTTTTTAAATGAGGTCCCCTCCAACTTCTAAAACCAAAGTTACGCCCCTGGCGTATACTAATGCAAATCCATATGTTACATGTGGTGACGTTTATGCTACCTACCCTTTAACTAATAAGTCCTAAATAGACTTAAGTGAAAGTTCATCTAAAAAGGAAAGAAGGAAATTGTATGAATGCTCTGGGCATATCCAATGCCTTGGAAATAAGGCATGATAATTGTAATTGTCCTGGGCCAAGACACAACATGGGGTAAATAACATAATATGTATTAGTACAACCCCAGCTGTGAGAACAACACAGCAATTTTTTAAGAAGATGACATGGGTAATGAGAACCACTTGCTCAACAGAGCTTTGGAGGGAGAGGGGCAGATTTTTCTGCTCATCCTCTGAAGTGCTTGAAAAATATTTGTTGCACGTCATGCTGACAGCCAACACATTTCCTGCCATCCCAGATGTTCTTGTACAACTGTAACAAATGTTGACTAGAAAAGCACAGTTTCAAATAAACTTTGTTAGCTCGCAAGTGCAAATGCTCTTTGGTAAATACGAAGTTTAGTTGCGGAGAAGTATTTTGAATTTGTATTTACTAAGGATCCCCATTAGCTGCTGCCAATGCAAGAGCTACTCTTCCTGGGGTCCAGTAACATTAACGGAGTTATATACATTTTTAAATATTACATGACATGACATTACATTTCATAACACTTTACCCATTACATTTAGTGTGTTCCCTCAGGCCAATACTCCACTAACACATATTTGCAATACAACATACATG
Organism: Salvelinus fontinalis; assembly: GCF_029448725.1. Classification (NCBI taxonomy): domain Eukaryota; kingdom Metazoa; phylum Chordata; class Actinopteri; order Salmoniformes; family Salmonidae; genus Salvelinus; species Salvelinus fontinalis. The sequence continues at coordinate 34,601,476 of NC_074673.1, read as the reverse complement.
TGTACGTGTGTGTAGAGTGCATGTCTCATCATGTGTATGTGTGTCTGTACCTGTGTGTGTGTTTCTTCATGGTCCACGCTGTTCCATAATGTGTATTTTTTAAAGTATTAATGAGTATTAATGAAAGTAGTTGATGTGGTTACTAAAATAGCATTACCTCTTGATTGGTAGAAGTTATTTCTGTTCTGATTTCAGATTTGAATAGCAGGGGAACAGACAAAGATGTCATACACTTTACGTTTTTGTCTAACTTGTTGGGAAAGTGGTCAAACCGGCAGTTGTTAAAAAAAGTTCTGAGGAAAAGTAGTAGATGTAATGAACTAAAACAGCTGTAACGTTTGAGTGGTCTAATATATTTATGTTCTGATTTTAGATTTGAAAAGCAGAGAAGTATAGTTAAGCAATAATGAGAAACTGGGAATTGTCGTGTGAATAACCTCCGACTAAGGGCTGTACTTAGGCCCGAGCTGAAGCCAAGATACGGGCTCTTAGAAGGGTGTTATTCTCGATAATTCCCGGGTTTGAGGCCTTATTGCTTCTATAAAATGGTTGCCAATATATATAAAAAATATTAATGACATTTTCATTAAAAACATTCCCCCATACAAAATATTCCTGGCAAAAGCCAGTCATTAGTTCTGAGATTCTGAAGTTGCTAGCCAAATGGGCTGGTCGCTCATTCAATCTATTCTAATTCCAATGGTTGCTATGCTATACAAATCATTGGCATGTAGCTATGCAGGCTAGCTACTTCTCCTTTGCTAGCTAGCCAACTAAAGCTAACACATTATCACATCAAGCAGCTGAAATGACAGCAAACTATGTGCTGACAGCACACTACTTTGTTTTACCTTTGTTTCTATTGCCATTTCTTTGGATCCATTATAATGATCCTGATAAATGAATTCACCTGGCTCAGAGAAGCTCTCAGTCTCTTCACGTTCGTATACATGGCACGGTGGAGATTACAATAAAAAAAAATGTCAACATTGTTCCACAGGTTGAAGAGGCAGACAGCAAGGTTTAGATAAACCCCAACTGTTGCAAACCAAACACTAGCCTAATAGCATGAGGAAATATTGTCAAGAGGTTTGATTGGTAGAATATATTTCTGTTCTGATTTTAGATTTGAAAAGCAGAGAAGTAGACTAAGATGTCATACGCTCTAAGTTATTGTCTAACTTGTTGAGAAAGTGACCAAGGTAGCTGTCACGCCCTGACCTTAGAGATCCTTTTTATGTCTCTATTTTGGTTTGGTCAGGGAGTGAGTTGGGGTGGGCATTCTATGTTTTGTGTTCTATGTTTTCTATTTCTGTGTGTTTGGCCGGGTGTGGTTCTCAATCAGAGGTAGCTGTCTATCGTTGTCTCTGATTGAGAACCATACTTAGGTAGCCTGTTCCCATCTGTGTTTTGTGGGTAGTTGCTTTTCTGTCTTTGTGTCTGTACCAGACAGGACTGTTTTGTTTCATTCTCTTTGTTATTTTGTTTTAGTGTTCTGTTTTAATAAATTAACATGAACACTTACCACGCTGCGCTTTGGTCCGATGATTCCTCATCTTCAGACGACGAACGTTACAGTAGCACTTAAAATTGTGTGCTTAAATCAGATAACTTTGAACCTTTTCAGATTATGCAATGTTCACAATGAGCTGAAATGGTGTAATTTCCAAGCATTCCAAAGGAGCATGTTGACAGGTGGCCATGCCTCTTGGTGTTATATCAAGGATACAAAATCTACTCTGACCAAAATATTATTGCAGATAATTTTATGACAAATTTAGCTGTTGTATAAAGAAAGTTTTAAAAAAACTGGGAAACCTTTGCATGTCACCTTTAAGGAGTTTTCCCATGTTTTATATAGGATATTGCCTTGTCAGACAGTAGGTTCCAGTGGCCATGCTAACAGATACTGACTTGCCTAATAAGCACAAAGAACTGGATTTACTGAAAATCTTCCTCCATAAACCACTCTTGAGGCAAGCCAAATATTAAGCAATCCTGCTACAGTTGTGAACTATTAAAAGCTATAAATCATAGTAATAAATCGTAACTAGCACAACCAATATAGTAAGAATATGTATGCAGACAGGGACCATTTTGTGAAGAGAGGGAAATATGAAGAAGAAAATATTTGCTGCATTTAGCCCTGCAGAATGTCTTACCTCTGCATACCTCTGTAACATGTGTGTGTGCTTGCGACAGTATTTGTGTAATGAAGAAAATGCACTTACAGCATATGAACGTTTGTATGTGGGTGGGTGTATCGTGAGTGGGAGAGTGTTTGTGTTTTTCTGTGTGTGTGTGTGTGATCTAATAACAGTGTAGGTGGCCATCACGGGGGAAAAAATAATTTGTTTTGTTTGTGTGAGCTGTCATGAACTGCACGGTCCGGTGGACTACATAAGCTGACATGTGTTTGATATTTCTGTTCTCACCAGTATATGTATTTTTTTTTCTTGACATGTTTTGTATTACACTGTGCCTACACATTACAACATATGTTTGGTCTCATGTATTCAATCTTTAACACATTATTTTCTCACTATCTGTTTATCTATGAGCATTTAACCATTTAATTCTCATTGCTATTCTTGTAGGGTGACTGACCCTGGTGGTGAGGTCTCACAAGACATCTCAACATCACTTTACACTTTGGGAGTCCACACAATCAACAGACATGACACAGATAATTGTACAAAGCACCTGTAACTGGCGAGGCCAAACAAAGAGGAGGTTATCAGCTGAGAACTTGATGGATGGATTAGTCAACACTGAAGATGGACACAAGAGCCAGGTACCTATCTCTCATCATGGGGACAAAGCTACCATACAGTGGGGGGTCGGCCCCTTTCCTCTGGTGGGTTGCTCCTGATCCAAGGACAGATAACACACATAGTGACAGGTCCTTTATTCCACTGGACGGTGTGTGTGTGTGTGTGTGTGTGTACACAGCCATGTTGTTGGGTCACAGCTGAGTTACCCCGTCATGTCCCAGGCGTGAGTGAAAGGGGGCTCTGTGCATTGGGTGTTCTCTCTTTGGCTGACGTCTGCAGCGGAGCTGTTGCCAGGAGATGTAAATTATATTTTTATTTGTTGAAAACATTCCTCTGAAAAACACTCATGGTTAACTGAGTGTGTGTTTTTACGTAGCACATACTATCATAACACATTTTTATGCCACCTACATTTTGAAAAACGATTGACCCTATGTAAACCTAACCAACTTATTTTTGTTACTGGTTATAGAAGAAATCCCAAGAGATAAATACACCTTATTTATGGCTAAACCACAGAGGATTGGCCTATTTTGTTTACACTTTCAACACATTACGCCTTGTGCAGAGGGCTTTGCAACTGTCTTGTGGCAATGTCAAATGAATAAAAATTCCCACAGAAAAGCTGAGACCCAGGTCTTGAGTGCGTTAATATGATAAACTCTCCACAACTCTAAGCTTGATGAATGGATGAATATCCCTCTGTTCACAGCTCAGAAGGAGTGATGCTCAGGGGACGGAACAGAGAGAGAGAGTGGTGCTGAAGACCCTGCTCCGAGGGCCTCTTCATTGTTGCCATCTGGTTCTCCTTGACACCCGAGAGGATTCAGAGGCGAAGCATACTACTGAGCCCTGTCAGGCCAGCCCATGGAAGCCCCTCTCAGCACAGCAATGAGTGAGTGAGAACAGACTCCTAGAGATAAGGGCACAGGGAGAGAAAGGCCACTGGATATCAGGCCTGTGTGCGTGTGTGTGTGTGTGCGTGTGTGCGTGTGTGTGTGTGTGTGTGTGTGTGTGTGTGTGTGTGTGTGTGTGTGTGTGTGTGTGTGCGTGTGTGCGTGTGTGCGTGTGTGTGTGTGTGTGTGTGTGTGTGTGTGTGTGTGTGTGTGTGTGTGTGTGTGTGTGTGTGTGTGTGTGTGTGTGTGTGTGTGTGTGTGTCACTTTGTGTGGAGGTCGTGAGTGAGAATCAGAACTAGGGGGATCACGTCACCGCAGAGATAGCCACCATTGCCTAGCAACCTCACCCCCCAGGCCAGAGGAGGAAGTGAAAACTGAAAGTCGATCCTCTTTTAAAATATCATAGTTATGGATCTTTTCAACAAGGGAGGCAAAAGGCTTAACCCTATTGATGCTGATTTCTGTTTTGTTTTAAACAGCACTCATTTACTGTACGATAACTGATACTTAAAATATCCACGTGAGGACGCTTTAAAGTCACATATTACATTTGATTGTATGTGGATTTCTTTTTTTTGTGTTACGATCTACAACGTGTAAAATCGCTACCACCATAGTACTTAATACTTTAACTGTAAACAGTACACTTTCATTGATGATGTAACAGTATCCCAGCAACCCCTGTGTGGCTGTAAATGACTCCAAAGTTATCATGGGCTACTCTTCATTATACAGAGCTGCCAGATATGAAGGTTACTGTTGGGCTGTTTACTAGCTTTCACTCGCTTCATAGTCTGAGTGGGCCAGCCAGCGATGTCCAGACTCTGAGCTCATTTCAGCCGTGTAACTAGACAAATTATTGTCTTCCTGCTAGACAGTTCAGAGGAGGCACGTCCATACTGCAGGTGCAGTTGGGCCTGAAATTGCTTTGTTTAAACTTGTCAGGTTGGAATGGAGATTTTAAAAAGGTTCCGTGCTCAGGCGAGTGCAAGTGGTCTCAGCAGGAGCTGCATTTTTTTGAGACACACAGACAATAAGACTTGTGTTGGACCTGAGCTGAATACATGATTCTAAGATATAGATATAGATATAGATATAGATATAGATATCTCCAGCCTTGTAGCAGTTTAGACTGTTGCATTTCTCCAAGACATTTTTCAATAATTACACTTTTTATCATCACATTCCATTGGATTGTTTGGACACAATCTCAAAGTTTTTGATGTTTACTACTCTTCTTTTTCACTCTGCTGTTAATATGGTGTTGAGACCAGCTGTAAAAATTGGAACATACAAATTGAACACTGCAGTAAACACCGTCAATTATTGATAATTCAATCATTTAAAATGATGCATGCAGAAATCATAATTCATTACTTGTTCATTTGGTTACACAGAGCTAGAAACGCTTTCAGACACAGTAAAATGTTCAACATGTCTATACTTTAGTACCTTTCAAATCCTATTAGCAACATAGGTTATGCACTTTCGGAATTTCCATATGAGGTGATTGCGAAACAACATAATGTGTCCCTGGAGACTGCTGCAATTTTAAAGCTGATTTATTCTTGATCCGGTACTGCGATCTTAATTCTCAGTATGGAGGGTGAGATGCAATTGCCGAATCCCAGTGCGCCTCCCGCATTTTTTAACAATGCGGAGGGCACCTTATAGCTCCGCATTGACATGATTGGTTGACTGGTAGGTGGAAGCGGTACGTCCAGTATAAACACAAACTCACTTCCTTGACAAGTTTTTTCACAGCAGCTTTGCTTCTTGAAGAGTAAGAAGTATGAATGCCCTGACTTCTCCAGAGGCTGCATCACAGTAAATGCTGTACGGCCAATGCAGATGCCGGAATGACCATGGATCGGCTTTGAGATCATACTGTTCCAGTTGCATATACTTGAGTGGCTATTGCCTAAAAACAAACATTTGCACTGCACAGGGTTAACATGGTCTTTAGAATGCCTTGCCACTTTGGCCGAAGCATTTTAGCAATGACGGTTTAATTTGAATTCCCACAAGGAGTTCAGCATAAGCATCCCATCCGCTGTTAGTAATCGTTCACGGCTGAAGGAACAATCTGTTTTCTATTGGTCACATTCACAGGTCACAATGGATCCCACATTGACTTTTGGATAATCACTTTAAAAGAGAGTGAGAATAGAACAGAGAGACCGTTTTAAAATTATTGCACTATAGTTAATATCTATTAGCTAAATCTGTAGACATACATACAGTTGAAGTTGGAAGTTTACATACACTCAAAAAACGAGTTTTACAACCACTTCACAAATTTGTTGTTAACAAACTATAGCTTTGGCCAGTCGGTTAGGACATCTACTTTGTGCATGACACAAGTAATTTTTCCAACAATTGTTTACAGACAGATTATTTCACTTATAATTCACTGTAACACAATTCCAGTGGTTCAGACATTTACATACACTAAGTTGACTGTGCCTTTAAACAGCTTGGAAAATTCCAGAAAATGATGTCATGGCTTTAGAAGGTTCTGATAGGCTAATTGACATAATTTGAGTCAATTGGACGTGTACCTGTGTATGTATTTCAAGGCCTACCTTCAAACTCAGTGTCTCTTTGCTTGACATCATGGGAAAATCAAAAGATATCAGCCAAGGCATTAGAAAAACAATTGTAGACCTCCACATGTCTGGTTCATTCTTGGGAGCAATTTCCAAACGCCTGAAGGTACCACGTTCATCTGTACAAACAATAGTTTGCAAGTATAAGCACCCTGGGACCACGCAGCCGTCATACCGCTCAGGAAGGAGATCTGTTTCCTAGAGATGAATGTACTTTGGTGCGAAAAGTGCGAAAAGTGCAAATCAATCCCAGAACAACAGCAAAGGACGTTGTGAAGATGCTGGAGGAAACAGGTACAAAAGTATTTACATCCATTGTAAAATAAGTCCTATATATCGACATAACCTGAAAGGCAGCTCAGCAAGGAAGAAGCCACTGCTCCAAAACCACCATAAAATAGCCAGACTACGGTTTGCAACTGCACATGGGGACAAAGATGGTACTTTTTGGAGAAATGTCCTCTGGTCTGATGAAACAAAAGTAAAACTGTTTGGCACAATTGACCATCGCTATGTTTGGAGGAAAAAGGGGGATGCTTGCAAGCCGAAGAACACCATCCCAACCGTGAAGCACGGGGGTGGCAGCATCATGTTGTGCGGGTGCTTTGCTGCATGAGGGGCTGGTGCACTTCACAAAATAGGACAATTATGTGGATATATTGAAGCAACATCTCAAGACATCCGTCAGGAAGTTAAAGCTTGGTTGCAAATGGGTCTTCCAAATGGCCAATGACCCCAAGCATACTTCCAAAGTTGTGGCAAAATGGGTTAAGGACAACAAAGTCAAAATATTGGAGTGGCCATCACAAAGCCCTGACCTCAATCCTATTGAAAATTTGTGTGCAGAACTGAAAAAGCGTGTGTGAGCAAGGAGGCCTACAAACCTGACTCAGTTACACCAGCTCTGTCAGGAGGAATGGGCTAAAATTCACCCAACTTATTGTGGGAAGCTTGTGGAAGGCTACCTGAAACGTTTGACCCAAGTTAAGCAATTTAAAGGCAATGCTACCAAATACTAATTGAGTGTATGTAAACTTCTGACCCACTGGGAATGTGATGAAAGAAATAAAAGCTGAAATATATCATTCACTCTGCTATTATTCTGACATTTCACATTCTTAAAATAAATTGGTGATCCTAACTGATCTAAGACAGGGAATCTTTACTAGGATTAAATGTCAGGAATTGTGAAAAACGGAGTTTAAATGTATTTGGCTAAGGTGTATGCAAACTTCCGACTTCAACTGTCCATGAATAGTGCTTTAAGACTCTAACTACTACCTCTGCTACGGTTTGATTCTACTGTTGGTTGGAACTCTTTAACTCTACATTTCTCCAAACAGCAAAGTAATTGGACTCATGATGTAATTATCATGGAAGTGTACATTTTTCATCCAGAACTATAAGTGTGAACATGGGCTGTGAATAAGACCTGAGGTAGTTTTTTTTGCTGAGTTATAAAGTTGCCGTTGTATGAAATACTTCCTGTTTATGGGAGTGAATTACCTGATGGGAGTGCAAGCTCTCTGCTTTCAGTCTAAGGTTGCTGCAAGCTGACGCAGGTTGACGTTTATTGGGATGAGTCTTGTCCTTGAGGCAGAACTGATTAATTTCCACTAAATGGGCCAGCTACAAAGTCAACATTGGCTATTGTGAAAATTCATGAAAACAAAAAATAGCTTCTTAGTCTTAAAGGTTAAGGTTAAGCAATAGGGTTAGCAGTGTCGTTAAGGATAGGGATAGGTTTAAAATAACATTGTATGACTTTGTGGCTGTGCCAGCTATAGTCTGTCAAGCTGACAGGGTTTGACTGAGGGAACATTCTGGAAGGCTTTTTAATAAATTATCCCAGTGAATCAACGCTAACCACTTTCTCAGACCATATAATTTGCCCCCAACATTCTGCTTAATTTGTGTAATTTATTTTCTGTCTTTTCTCTGGATAATTTAAGTAGTGTAATAGCTGTCGCTTTCCTCATCCTCAGATGAGGTGAGGAGAGAAGGATCTTCGGACCAAAATGCGGAGTCAGGGAAATATGCCATCTTTATTATATATACGAAAACCGATGACACGAAAACAAACACTTTAACAAACTACAAAATAAGAAAACGACGTACAACGGAACCTGAACATAAACTCACATCAACAAACGTAAACTCACGAACAGGAACGTACATCAAAACGAACGAACAGCCAAACAGCTCCAAAAGTGAATAACATCGAACACAACGAAGACATCACAGGAGACAATCACCCACAAACAAACAGTGAGAATGCCCTACCTAAATATGACTCTTGATTAGAGGAAAATGCAAACCACCTGCCTCTAATCAAGAGCCATACCAGGCAAACCGAAACCAACATAGAAACAGATAACATAGACTGCCCACCCAAAACACATGCCCTGACCATAAACACATAAAAACTAACATAAATAGGTCAGGACTGTTACAGTACCCCCCCCCCCAAGGTGCGAACGCCGGGCGCACCAGCACAAAGTCCAGGGGAGGGTCCGGGTGGGCAGTTGACCACGGTGGTGGTTCCGGTTCAGGACGCTGTCCCCGCACCACCATAGTCACTCCCCTCTTCTTTCTACCCCTTCTACTGACCACCCTAACACTACCTTCCCCTAAATAAACAGCTAGCACCGGGACAAGGGGCAGCACCGGGACAAGGGGTAGCACCGGGACAAGGGGCAGCACCAGAACAAGGGGCAGCACCAGGATAAGGACCATCACTGGAATAAGGGGCAGCACCGGGACAAGGGGCAGCACCGGGACAAGGGGCAGCACCGGGACAAGGGGCAGCACCGGGACAAGGGGCAGCACCGGGACAAGGGGCAGCACCGGGACAAGGGGCAGCACCGGGACAAGGGGCAACACCGGGACAAGGGGCAACACCGGGACAAGGGGCAGATCCCGGCTGAAGGACTCTGGCAGGTCCTGTTTGGACGGCTCTGGCAGGTCCATGCAGGCTGACGGCTCTCGACGCTCATGGCAGACTGACGGCTCTCTACGCTCATGGCAGGCTGACGGCTCTCGACGCTCATGGCAGGCTGACGGCTCTCGACGCTCATGGCAGGCTGACGGCTCTCGACGCTCATGGCAGGCTGACGGCTCTCGACGCTCATGGCAGGCTGACGGCTCTCGACGCTCATGGCTCTCTGACGGCTCTGGCTGCTCATGGCTCACTGACGGCTCTGGCTGCTCATGGCTCTTTGACGGCTCTGGCTGCTCATGGCTCTCTGACGGCTCTGGCTGCTCATGGCTCGCTGGCGGCTCTGGCAGATCCTGTCTGGTTGGCGGCTCTGGCAGATCCTGTCTGGTTGGCGGCTCTGGCAGATCCTGTCTGGTTGGCGGCTCTGGCAGATCCTGTCTGGTTGGCGGCTCTGGCAGATCCTGTCTGGTTGGCGGCTCTGGCAGATCCTGTCTGGTTGGCGGCTCTGGCAGATCCTGTCTGGCGGGCGGCTCTAGCGGCTCCTGTCTGGCTGACGGCTCTAGCGGCTCCTGTCTGGCGGATGGCTCTGTAGGCTCATGGCAGACGGGCGGCTTTGCAGGCTCATGGCAGACGGGCGGCTTTGCAGGCTCCTGGCAGACGGATGGCTCAGATGGCGCTGGGGAGACGGATGGCTCAGATGGCGCTGGGGAGACGGATGGCTCAGATGGCGCTGGGGAGACGGATGGCTCTGGCCGGATACGGCGCACTGTAGACCTGGTGCGTGGTGCCGGAACTGGAGGCACCGGGCTAATGATAAGCACCCTCCTACTAGTGCGTGGAGCAGGGACAGGGCACACTGAACTCTCAAAGCGTACTCTATACCTGGTGCGTGGTACCGGCACTGGTGGCACCTGGCTGAGGGCACGCACCTCAGGACTAGTACGGGGAGAAGTGACAGTGTGTACAGGACTTAGGAGACGCACAGGTGGCTTAGTGCGTGGGGCCGGAACTGGAGGCACTGAACTGGATACACGCACTATAGGGAGAGTGCGTGGAGGAGGAACAGGGCTCTGGAAATGCACTGGTAGCCTAGTGCGTAATGTAGGCACTGTAGGTACTAGGCTGGGGCGGGGAGGTGGCGCCGGAAATACCGGACCGTGCAGGCGTACTGGCTCTCTTGAGCATTGAGCCTGCCCAACCTTACCTGGTTGAATGCTCCCGGTCGCCCTGCCAGTGCGGCGAGGTGGAATAGCCCGCACTGGGCTATGCAGGCGAACCGGGGAAACCATGCGTAAGGCAGGTGCCATGTATGCCGGCCCGAGGAGACGCACTGGAGACCAGACGCGTTGAGCCGGCCTCATGACACCTGGCTCAATGCCCAATCTCGCCCTACCAGTGCGGGGAGGTGGAATAACCCGCACCGGCCTATGCACACGTACAGGAGACACCGTGCGCTCTACTGCGTAACACGGTGTCTGCCCGTACTCCCGCTCTCCACGGTTAGCCTGGGAAGTGGGCGCAGGTCTCCTACCTGCCCTTGGCCCACTACCCTTTAGCCCCCCCCCCAAGAAATTTTTGGGAGTTACTCACAGGCTTTTTCGGCTTCCGTGCCAGACGCGTTCCCTCATAATTCCGGTTCCTCTCTCCGGTAGCCTCCGCTCTCCTAAGTGCCTCCAGCTGTTCCCATGGAAGGCGATCTCTACCTGCTAGGATCTCCTCCCATGTGTAGACACCTTTTCCATTCAATACATCGTCCCATGTCCATTGCTCCTTCTTCTGTCCCTTACTCCGTTTAGCATTCCCATACCGCTTGGTCTCTGTATTTTGGTGGGTGATTCTGTAATAGCTGTCGCTTTCCTCATCCTCAGATGAGGTGAGGAGAGAAGGATCTTCGGACCAAAATGCGGAGTCAGGGAAATATGCCATCTTTATTATATATACGAAAACCGATGACACGAAAACAAACACTTTAACAAACTACAAAATAAGAAAACGACGTACAACGGAACCTGAACATAAACTCACATCAACAAACGTAAACTCACGAACAGGAACGTACATCAAAACGAACGAACAGCCAAACAGCTCCAAAAGTGAATAACATCGAACACAACGAAGACATCACAGGAGACAATCACCCACAAACAAACAGTGAGAATGCCCTACCTAAATATGACTCTTGATTAGAGGAAAATGCAAACCACCTGCCTCTAATCAAGAGCCATACCAGGCAAACCGAAACCAACATAGAAACAGATAACATAGACTGCCCACCCAAAACACATGCCCTGACCATAAACACATAAAAACTAACATAAATAGGTCAGGACTGTTACAAGTAGGTGTTAAAATAGATCTGCACTTAGTGTTTTCATCAGGTGTCAGAATATAAACAGAGCTTACTACTTCTATTGGGATTTAAAGGAAATAGACACAGCTAAATTAGTCAATGGAAAACAACTATTGTTCTTTACAGTTTTTTCTGAGCTAAAGCTTTCCCCTATTTGAGCTGTTCCAGAGACACTGATAGTTAAAATAGCTGCTGAGGTCCTGTGTGTGAGCATTTGTAAACATGTGTATTGTCGTGTCTTTGGCTCTGCCGGATTAAGTAATATAACATGCTATTCTATAAAATCATTTCTCTGTAATTAATATTACCTGATTAAGCTAATCAGGTAGATAATTAATTAGAAAGTCAGGGCTGTCACGAACGTCATCAGGGAAATGACCAGACCAAGGTGCAGCGTGGTGAGCGTGCATTTTTCTTTATTAAGAATGTCGCCAACAAAACAAGAAACACCAAAAACGAACGTGAAGCTTACTAGGGCTATACAGGCCACTAACAAAGACAACTACTCATAACTAAGGTGGCAAAACAGGCTGCCTTAGTATGATTCCCAATCAGAGACAACGATAGACAGCTGCCTCTGATTGGGAACCACACTTGGCCAAACACACAGAAATACAAGACATAGAATGCCCACCCCACATCACACCCTAACCTAACCAAATAGAGAAATAAAACGGCTCTCTAAGGTCAGGGCGTGACAGGGGCACCACGAAAGAATGTTTATAGAGCCGTTATCTTCCGAATAAACTCTTAAAGACCTGGTAATCTTTTACATCAATAGCAGTCAATATTAATCGTCATCTTATTTTAGTCTCATCTGAACATCGTAGAATTCTTGGTTATCTTCACGAACCCTGGCTAACAAGTTGAATCAGCAATACAAACGTTGCTTTAATTATTTATTTACTAAATACATAAATACCTAAATAATCACACAGAATGGATATTATGTCATACAGAAAACGTCCCTGGTGGACGGAGCCGACATGACGGCTGGTTACACAAAGGAAATGGGGTTGGGTTTGAGTGAAAGAGCGGGAAGACTGAGGAACAAAGGGAAAATCTATGCTATCGTAAATACAGTATCTTATGCATTCTAAATTACCCCCCATTTGAAAAAGGAGAATACAATAAATATTTACTCTGAGCTGTGCTTCGGTAGGTTGGTCGTAGATGCTGGCTGTGTTGCCCAACAGAGATCTTCCTTGTGCTTTGAAGAGTGTCTCTGGTGGTAAACTGGATACTTGGTAGTACCGTGTTGTTTGTTAGGACAGATCCTTTGTCCGTCCTTTCCTAGCCCACGTTTACAGCCGCCGCTGACAACTCAACGGCTAGGAGGTATCACTTCTGGAGTGAATAAGAGTACAAAGTTCATACCAAGTTGCCATACTTTTAGCTCATGCTATATTCTGGCTGGTGTAGTTGAAATTCATCCTTCCAGCGTGTATAGGTCATCACCTTCACATTGAAATTCAATGCTAATTTCGCTAGGTCCTTGTTGTTCAATCAGAGCTCACGCTGAGGTTGGCTTAGTTCTTTAGGTGATCTTTGTCCTTTCAACGCGGAGACCGAAAGCCCTCACATCCCTGGAACAGCTTATTATCTGAACAATTTCAACATAGGACTGTTGCCCTAATGTCATCGGAACAGAAAATTACATTTTCGTCAAGAGGTTTATATAGTGGTAGGAGAGAGGGTATGTTTCGTAGTTTACAACCAATGTCTTGTCTCTTCACATGGGCGGAGCCACTGAGTGAGCAGAACTTTAACTTTATGAAAACCCAATTCTGTCATTTGGAAGCTAAAATTACATTTAATCTTTTCACAAATAGTTTCATATTTAAACATTTAAATTGCACAACAATTCCATATGAATCTGATAACTATGACAACCGAACTGACATCATATTCATTAAGTACCAACGCATATTTTCAACTGGTTGAATTACCGAAATATGGTTCCTTTCCCCCCACCTTTTGATGTTCCCAGACTCTTATATGTTTAACAAAGAATCTTCAAGAGTCCTTCTGTACAGTCAAGAGAGGGAAGGGAGAAAGTTATATATGGGGTTGTCATAAACCTACCCACAGACCAACGTCATGACAGTGCCCCCATGTTGGGTTCAATCTTGCGATTAACCTGCATGTTGCAAAGCAACATAAAAATGACCGGGGGTTGTCCTGGTTGTGGACCATCGTTGTTGTCCCCCCTCTGGTGGTCGATCCGGGTAGCGTTTCTGCGAATGAAGAAGTCCGCTCCAAGGCTGGCAGCGGATGTCCAGTTGGTGATCTGAAGATCGTCTCTCCCCAGAAACGAATAAGGTGATGAATAATATTGACTGCTATTGATGTAAAAGATTACCAGGTCTTTATGAGTTTATTCGGAAGATAACAGCTCTATAAACATTATTTTGTGGTGCCCCAACTTTTTAGTTAATTATCTACCTGATTAGCTTAATCAGGTAATATTCATTACAGAGAAATGATTTTATAGAATAGCATGTTATATTACTTAATCCGGCAGAGCCAAAGACACGACAGTATGTACAGTGCTTTCAAAAAGTATTCACACCCCTTGACCTATTCCATATTTTGTTGTGTTACAGCCTGAAATCAAAATGGATAAAATTTTATATTTTTCTCATCCTGCAAAGTAAAACCCTGTTTTAGAAATGTTTGCAAATTTGTTGAAAATGAAATACAGAAATACAGTATCTAATTTATCTAAGTATTCACATCCCTTTGTAGAACCACCTTTACAGTGATTACAGCTGTGAGTTTTTTTATGAGTAAGTTTTTAAGAGTTTTCCACGCCTGGATTTTGCAGCATTTGCTCATTATTATGTTTCAAATTCTTCATGCTCTTGCAAATTGGTTGTTGATCACTGCTAGACAACCATTTTCAGGTCTTGCCATAGATTTCAGTCAAAACTGTAACACTGCCACTCAGGAACATTCATTGTCTTCTTGGTAAGCGACTCCAGTGTAGATTTGTCCTTGTGTTTTAGGTTTTTGTCCTGCTGAAAGGTGAATTAATCCCTCAATGTCTGGTGGAAAACAGACTGAACCAGATTTTCCTCTAGGATGTTGCCTGTGCTTGGCTCCATTCTGTTTATTTATATCCTGAAAACCTCCCCAGTCCTTAACGATTACAAGCATCCCCATAACATGATGCAGCCACCACTATGCTTGAAAATATGGAGAATGGTACTCAGTAATGTGTTGTATTCGGATTTGCCCCAAACATAACACTTTGTATTCAGGAAAAAAAGGTAATTGTTTTGACAAATGTTTTTGCAGTATTACTTTAGGGCCCTGTTGCAAACAGGATGCATGTTTCGGATTCTGTACATTATTCTTTTCACTCTGTCAATTAGGTTAATATTGTGGAGCAACTACAATGTTGTTGATCCATCCTCAGTTTTCTCCAATCACAGCCATTATACTCTGTATCTGTTTTAAAGTCATCATTGGCCTCATGGTGAAATCCCTGAGCGGTTCCCTTCCTCTTCAACAAGTGAGTTAGGAAGGACACCTGTATGTTTGTAGTGAATGGTGTATTAATATGCCATCTTAAGTGTAATCAATAACTTCACCATGCTCAAAGGGATATTCAATGTCAATAGGTGCCCTTCTTTGCGAGGCATTGTAAAACTTCCCTGGTCTATGTGGTTGAATCTGTGTTTGAAATTCACTGCTCGAATGAGGGACCTTATATATAATTGTATGTGTGGGGTACAGAGAAGGTCGTCATTCAAAAATCATGTTAAACACTATTTTTGCACACAGCGTGAGTCTATGCAACTTATTATGTTACTTATTACGCACATTGTTACTCCTGAACTTAATCAGGCCTGCCATAACAAAGTGGCTGAATACTTATTGACTCAAGACATTTCAGCTTTTCATTTTTAAATAATTTGTAAACATTTCAAAAACATAATTCCACTTCGACATTATGAGGTATTGTGTGTAGGCCAGTGACAAAAAAATCTACATGAAATCCATTTTAAATTCAGGCTCTAACACAACAAAATGTGGAAAAAGTCAAGTGGGGTCAATATGTTCTAAAAATCAAATCAAATCAAATTGTATTGGCAACACACATATTTAGCAGATGTTATTGTGGGTATAGCAAAATGCTTGTGTTCCTAGCTCCAATAGTTCAGTAGTATCAAACATTTTTTAAATATTTGTATTTATTTAACCTTTATTTAACCAGGTAGGCTAGTTGAGAACAAGTTCTCATTTGCAACTGCGACCTGGCCAAGATAAAGCAAAGCAGTTCGACACATAAAACAACTCAGAGTTACACATGGAATTAACAAACATACATTCAATAATACAGTAGGAAAATCTATATACAGCATGTGCAAATGAGGTAGGATAAGAGAGGTAAGGCAATAAATAGGCCATGGAGGCAAAGTAATTACAATATAGCAATTAAACACTGGAATGGTAGGATGTGCAAAGAATGCATGTGCAAGTTGAGATACTGGGGTGCAAAGGAGCAAGATAAATAAATAAATACAGTAAGGGGATTAGGTAGATTGGATGGGCTATTTACAGATGAGCTATGTACAGGTGCAGTGATCTGTGAGCTGCTCTGACAGCTGGTGCTTAAAGCGAGTAAGAGAGGTAAGAGTCTCCAGCTTCAGAGATTTTTGCAGTTCGTTCCAGTCATTGGCAGGAGAGAACTGGAAGGAGAGGCGGCCAAAGGAAGAATTGGCTTTGGGGGTGACCAGTGAGATATACCTGCTGGAGCGCGTGCTACCGGCGGTAGGTTTATGACAACCCCATATATAACTTTCTCCCTTCCCTCTCTTGACTGTACAGAAGGACTCTTGAAGATTCTTTGTTAAACATATAAGAGTCTGGGAACATCAAAAGGTGGGGGGAAAGGAACCATATTTCGGTAATTCAACCAGTTGAAAATATGCGTTGGTACTTAATGAATATGATGTCAGTTCGGTTGTCATAGTTATCAGATTCATATGGAATTGCTGCTATGGTGACCAGTGAGCTCAGATAAGGCGGGGCTTTACCTAGCAGAGATTAGGAATTCATAACAATACACACAATTCTAAAAGTAAAATAATGGAATTAAGAAATATATCAATCTTAGGACGAGCAATGTCTGAGTGGCATTTACTAAAATACAGTAGAATACAGTATATACATATTAAATGAGTCAAGGCACTGTACGTGTGTGGGTGTGTGTGTGTGTGTGTGTGTGTCCAGTTATTTAAGAGTTTAAGCAATCTAGATACAATAGTGACTTGTGTTGAGAGTGGTTGCCTGTGGTCCTGTCCTCTACACTAACATGAGGCCTGAGCCATTACAGTCAGTTTATATTTCCTAACAACACTCATTAAAACAGTTCTTCTCACCCGTTCATACCTATGTTTCCTGGAAGAGTGAATGATGCAATATCAAGAGACAACACAATAAAAGCTGTGACCATTAGAAGTCCTATCTTGTATTGTGCTCAAACCGCTGCCACTTATATTTCAAATATATACAAATATATAAAATATGTACATATATTAAATGAGAAAGACACTGTATCAATTTAAACAGAAAGAGCAGGATATGAAAGCAACTGTGGGGAACCTCTGCCATCTAGTCCAACAAAATCATCTAGCCCAAGCCACAAAATTACAGTATCTTAGTCTTGTGGCCAAGGAAATGTGATCGACGTGTTTTAATGAGGACCTTGGATATGTTCGTTGAAACCGCAAAAACAAGAAGTCTTAAACCAGTAGAGGGCATCATGTGTCCTAATGGTCTTCCAGGCTGAGGTGAATAGGTAGATGGGATGTCATGATTAAGGGAATGGACATGAAAAAAGCATCCACTCAGCTTCAAACACTATCATGTCTGGAACTCACTCAAAATTATCTCTCAATGATGAAATAATGATAAAGCAACATTTCTTGGAAACATTTCTGGGATGCAGTACATGATATTGCTGTTTTTTAAAGTCACTCTTCTTCTGTGAATGTAAACATCCGGTCTCCACCTCCCTCATCATCTCTACCCCCAACAGTCCAATTGGGTTACATGGGTTGTTGTTGGGGTGTGATACACATTTCCACTCCTAAGGCCTCCCAGGAAGACCCAACATTTTGAGTAATAACCCCCATGAAACACTTACATCTACACTAACGTTCAAAAGTTTGGGGTCACTTAGAAATGTCCTTGCTTTTGAAAGAAAAGCCCATTTTTTGTCCATTAAAATAATATCAAATTGATCAGAAATACAGTGTAGACATTGTTAATGTTGTAAATGACTATTGTAGCTGGAAACTGCTGATTTTAATGGAATATCTACATAGGCGTACAGAGGCCCATTATCAGCAACCATCACTCCTGTGTTCCAATGGCACTTTGTGTTAGCTAATCCAAGTTTATCATTTTAAAAGGCTAATTGATCATTAGAAAACCCTTTTGCAATCATGTTAGCACAGCTGAAAACTGTTGTTCTGATTAAAGAAGCAATACAACTGGCCTTCTTTAGACTAGTTGAGTATCTGGAGTATCAGCATTTGTGGGTTCGATTACAGGCTCAAAAATAACTTTCTTCTGAAACTCGTCAGTCTATTCTTATTCTCAGAAATTAAGGCTATTCCATGCGAGAAATTGCCAAGAAACTGAAGACCTCGTACAACACTGTGTACTACTACCTTCACAAAACAGCGCAGCCTGGCTCTAACCAGAATAGAAAGAGGAGTGGGAGGCCTCGGTGCACAACTGAGCAAGAGGACAAGTACATTAGAGTGTCTACTTTGAGAAATAGATGCCTCACAAGTACTCAACTGGCAGCTTCATTAAATAGTACCAGTCTCAACGTCAACAGTGAAGATGTGACTCCGGTATGCTGGCCTTATAGGCAGAGTTGCAAAGAAAAAGGCATATGTCAGACTGGCCAATAAAAATAAAAGATTAAGATGGGCAAAAGAACACAGACGCTGGACAGAGGAAGATTGGAAAAAAAGTGTTATGGACAGACAAATCCAAGTTTGATGTGTTCGGATCACAAAGAAGAACATCAAGCATGGTGGAGGCAATGTGATGGTCTGGGGGTGCTTTGGTGGTGATAAAGTGGGAGATTTTTACAGGGTAAAGGGGATCTTGAAGAAAGAAGGCTATCACTCCATTTTGCAACGCCACGCCATACCCTGTGGACGGTGCTTAATTGGAGCCAATTTCCTCCTACAACAGGACAATGACTCAAAGCACAGCTCCAAACTATGCAATAACTATTTAGGGCAGAAGCAGACAGCTGGTATTCTGTCTATAATGGAGTGGCCAGCTAACACAGTCACCGGATCTCAACCCTATTGAGCTGATGTGGGAGCAGCTTGACCGTATGGTACGTAAGAAGTGCCCATCAAGCCAATCCAACTTGTGGGAGGTGTTTCAGGAAGCATGGAGTGAAATCTCTTCAGATTACCTCAACAAGTTGACAACTAGAATGCCAAAGGTTTGCAAGGCTGTAATTGCTGCAAATGGAGAATTCTTTGACGAAAGCAAGTTTTGAAGGACACAATTATTATTTCAATTAAAAATCATTATTTATAACATTGTCAACGTCTTGACTCTTGACTATATTTCCTATTCATTTTGCAACTGATTTCATGTATGTTTTCATGGAAAACAAGGAAGTTTCTACTGTAAGTGACGCCAAACTTTTGAATGGTAGTGTACATTGAAAGGCTTTTTAATGTTTTCAAACCAGAAGCTCTTAAAAACACGATATTGGATTGACGCAATGCACTTAAAAATTATTATTTTTTAATTTCCTCTATAAATGGAATTCCCGCTATAAATATCTTGTTAGTGCTAGCATTGACATTTACATTTATGTTGATGCTCATTCTTACTTAAAATGGCATGCTTGTTATCATTTTTTATTTTAAATTGGTGTGTTAAAATCAAATGATGTGTACCAACTCCATACATAATAAAACATGCTTTGAATACAAAAATAAATACTTTCTTGCTTCACCTGTACACCAGTGACAATGTGTTCTGTTGTGCATCGAAATATAAGCTATGTGTATCTAAATGTTGTTTGTGGATGTCTCCTATTCTTTGTTTAGTTGTGTTCTGTGATAATGAGCTGTATGTAAATGCATTGCCTGGCTATGCGGAGATGCCCCATTAATTTCTCTGCTGGTGGTGCTTAGTGCTGTGCTGGTCTGAGCTAAAACACCTGCCTCTACTGCCTTAACCCCAGCTGCTTCCAAATTGGCCCTAGCATTAAATTATTATCTGTTTACGAGCCCATCACCTGGCCAACCCACCAGGTGTGCTAAGTCCTTCAATGTTCTGCTATTGTTGAGGATTATGTTGTTTCCTGGCTTGTTTTTACAGAAATATCACATTTGACAAATTATTGTGTGAGGATATGGACTGGATGCTTACTCCAGTTGGACGGGTGTGTACAGTTGAAATAAGCATGTTGTAGATTATGCAATAAACATCTCTTTCTAAAAGTGAAATCATCTTTGCATTTATATGAGCTGATATAAAAAAAATCCCAGAAAGTAGTATTTCTGTCTGTAATAAAGCCGTTTTGTGGGGAAAAACTGATTGGCTGTGCCTGGCTCCCCAGTGGGTGGACCTGGCTGCCAAGTGGGTGGGCCTATGCCCTCCCAGGCCCACCCATGGTTGCACCCGTGCCAAGTCATGTGAAATCTATAGATTAGTGTTTCATTTATTTATTTAAATTGACTGATTTCCTGATATGAACTGTAACTCAGTAAAATCTTTGACATTTTTGCATTTTGCATTTATATTTTTGTTCAATGATTTTCTGGTCACTTCTGCAAAGTGTATTATTTATTTCCTTAAAAATCACAATAGATGCAGACTATCTTCACCTGACTGCTTTATTTATTTACACCATCTAATTCAGGTGTGAGCATTAATCACATGCCCAGGTTATTTGTGCAGTCATGTGGTCTACATACTGTTGTAGTTCATTCTGTGCATTCTGTATTTTGCTGTTAATTTTTTATATATTTTTTTTATTTCACCTTTTTTTAACCGGGTAGGCCAGTTGAGAACAAGTTCTCATTTACAAATGCGACCTGGCCAAGACAAAGCAAGACAGTGTGACAAAAAACAACAACACAGAGTTGCACATAGGATAAACAAAAGTACAGTCAATAACACAATAGAAAAATCTATATACAGTGTCTGCAAATGGAGTAAGGAGGTAAGCAATAAATAGGCCATAGTAGCGAAGTAATTACAATTTATCAAATTAACACTGGAGTGATAGATGTGCAGATAATGATGTGCAAGTAGAAATACTGGTGTGCAAAAGAGCAAAAAAAGTGAATAGAAACAATATGGGGATGAGGTAGGTAGGTGGATGGGCTATTTACAGATGGGCTGTGTACAGCTGCAGCGATCGGTGAGCTGCTCAGATAGCTGATGCTTAAAGTTAGTGAGGGAGATATAAGTATCCAACTTCAGCGATTTTTGCAATTCGTTCCAGTCATTGGCAGCAGAGAACTGGAAGGAAAGGCGGCCAAAGGAGGTGTTGACTTTTGATGGAGGAAGGTGAATTAAGAATAGTAATATAGCAGAATATATGCAGTTTTGTGGACATGCATGCATTCATCATAGGGCATTACATACAACGAATGTAAAGCCTTCCCCTTTACTAACAGAGTAAATGTGTACTTTCTCTGCAGTAGTTTGCATAGTGCTGTACAGTACCTATCTCGCTGAGTCTGGATGGTTCCCACTCAGAGGAGCAGAGGAAGAGCAAATTTTCTGATTTGCAGTGGCTCTTGTCTGAGACGCATCCAAACACACATTCCCAGAGGAAGAACCACAACAGAGCGTAATTCATACTCTCTAAATTCAGCCTATTTTAAAGCTGAGAGGTTATGGACAGAGCTGAGGCACTTTGTTTAAGTTATTGCTTAATTCCCTGTATAATGTTTCACAATGTTTTTGGTCTTGTTTCTCGCTTTGTTGAGATGTGTGACTGTCCTGTACTATGATGGAACTTAAACACTGTACAGTAGCTATAAGAACTATTCTGAAATGAAGTAACCATTTAAACATCTTTCCTCAGTTAACGGGAGCTCTTATTACGCTCTCAGCCAGAGAGTAAGTACATTTAGTTCACCTTGTAATTGTGCACATATTCTCTTCTTTTGTAGTCAATTCATGTACTACTAGTATAGTATACCCTGAGGCACAGCAACAATAGCAGAGGCCATGCCCATGCCGGCTATTCAATACACCTTCCTAATGTATGAGCAGTGGACACATGTTGAGGTAGGTTGCGCATTAGAGAATTAGCATGTGACCCTGTCATTAGGCTGGGAGCACAGGGAAGGGACTGTGGTTGTCAGCTGCTGGTGAATGACCTGGCTCTGGCTGCTCTCCCAACTCCCAGGGAGGTCTACAGAAAGGCTGAGGTTAATCATCCCTACCTTAGTCAGGAGAGACTCTACTTCATACGTTGGGATTGCCATGCAGGGCTCCACTGAAAGAATTTCAGTGCTCCCGGTCTCCCTAGTCCGCCATCTGTTTACAGAGAGGTAATAGAAAATATAGATTTCAATCACAAGGGCCAAGTGTAAGATTGGTACGCTCAACTGGTTGCTCAGAGATAGCATTTTAGATATGCGGTTTTGGCATATGCTAGACTGGATCCTATCAGATCGGCAGTTGTTGTGATTATGTAAAGTGTATAAGGTGCAGACTACAGTACCTTCTAGGCTGAGGTGTGAGTTCATGAGCGGATACAGTAACGTCAAACTTTTGGCCATACTAGCAAACTGCATGGTGTAATGTATTACCAATATTCAGAACACTAGCAGTTGCAAAAATATGTCAAAACACTGCACAAAGTGATATAAGAGCAGCTCTCGTAGGTTCAGAGAGTAGTCATCTAAACCTGTAGTCTACTATCATTGCAAATGATTACCCACTGGGCACAGATGTCAGTTCAACGTTTAGTTTTGATTTACATTTGGTTGAGTTGTCAACTAATGTGAATTCAAGGTAAAATCAGCATAAAAATTCACCATGTCATTGGATTTAGGTTAAAAGTTGAGTGAAAAAAATACCAAATTCCCTCACGTCCCTCAGTTTTCCACGTTGATTTAGCGTTATTGCATTATATTTTTTTCTTGAAATTATGTGGAAACAACATTGATTCAACCAGTTTTTGCCCAGTGGATAGTTTCATTCATTTGGGAGTTTCATGTCACCTGTGTCTAGTTTGACTATGCACATTCCATTCAGAAATGGCATGTTTGAAAAACTGAGAGCAGTAGATTGTATGAATCAATAGAGTGTATGAATCAGTCAAATGCACATGAATTGTGGCACTCTTTGCTTACATATTTGCATTTTACAGTTAATTGGCAAGAATTTGTAAAAGCTATGGGCGCTCAAATACCTTCTCAGAAAATACTCAGGTCATATCTGGCAGACTGTTTTTTCAGGAAGGTATTTTATAGTAAGGAGTAACTGCCTCTGAAATGAAATTGCAGCCAGTAGCCTACCTGATAAAATGCCTCTGTAATGAGTGCTCCTGGAGAAGCTCTTGAATGGATTGCCTTTCCACTGGCAATGCTAGCTCTGCAACGCTGTCAAATATAAAACTGCCTAGCTTCATCAACTTTCATGGCCGGTGGAACTGAGCCAGCATGTCTGGTGTAGCTGATAGCTCTGAAAGAGCTCTGAGAGACTCACACCTGCCAGTTGTACCTCTGCATTGGCCTAAGTATTCCTCCTCACTTGGCTTTAACTGGATAATGTAGCAGCACTTGTAGTCAGATGGAGATTGAGTAAATGAATAGCCTGTGTAAAGTGATAGGGGGTGGCAGGTAGGAAGAAGAATGTTTATGGATAGTGTATTTATTGATCGTTTTTAGCAGGGCAAAATCAATTTTCATATTAGATGGTGTGTAGTACTAGTTTCTTCTCATCTGTTTTCTGGCTTTCCAAAAGTACATATTGCAGGATAAATGCCAAGTGTTCAAACAAATAATTTTATGAGAAAAAAAATCTGCCCCTCACATCAGGAACATCATGGTTAAATGCATTACCAGCCT
Organism: Salvelinus fontinalis; assembly: GCF_029448725.1. NCBI lineage: Eukaryota > Metazoa > Chordata > Actinopteri > Salmoniformes > Salmonidae > Salvelinus > Salvelinus fontinalis. The sequence continues at coordinate 34,577,813 of NC_074673.1, read as the reverse complement.
CCACAAAGATCCCAGCCCAAAGACAGACTATAGACCATGACCCTAACAGCACATGTGCTTCATGTTGGTCACTGATGTCATTCTTCAGGCCCAAAGCTACTCCTGCTGAAAGGTAAAACACTTTCAGGTTTAGTTTTCCTGAAGCTATCGCTTCCATCCAATTAGCGACAGATTTTAATGCAAATATTCTAGAATTCGAATAAAGAAAATATGCGCATTTTCCCACAAGTGGTGTTTCCACCAAACCGACTTGTTGCAGACAGAAATCAGAGAGTGATGACATAGTGCACACAACATTTATTTTTTCTCTTAAGTTTTCATGTACCAAATACAAATCTAAAGTTCAATGTGCTTCCATCGCATGTTCAACTCTATCGATAGTTTCATGGCATTTTCAACTCTATCGATAGTTTTATGGCATTTTCAACTCTATCGATAGTTTTATGGCATTTTCAACTCTATCGATAGTTTTATGGCATTTTCAACTCTATCGATAGTTTTGTCACAAAACTGTTGTGTTAAATACAAATGTGCCTACTCTGGTTTTGGAATGTGTGCTCTAGCCAACAGTTTGCAGATACTGTGCGGGTAGGCGAGTCTACATGAGATTATTATGGATAAGAGCGAGAATATTTGAAATTTGTCAAACGGCAATCAAGCATAGATCGTCATGTCACCAGAATATGACCCTCAATATTTATTGGAAAGGAGCATCAATATCACTGTGCACTTTCACCACTCATCACAACTTATTTTATCTGTGGCCTAATAAACTGCATGGTTTTCAGAGTCGTAGTGGGAGGACCACGAACCATATCAAGCGTGACTCCAAGTTCACTTGTATTATATCAATATTTGCACATAAAGGCAGTTCCACCGCTATTGCTCGCATAATACATTTTACCGGCACAAAAAGATCCCACCATGGCGAACGAACAAATTATCTCTCTGCATAATATTCTTTTAATGAAACTTCCTGTTTCCATCACAGCTGTCGATGATTTTTTATGCGGTATGACTTTACTCGCATAAAACCTGTGGATGAAAACGTGTTTTATGATAACTCCATTAGCCTGTATGCTAACTTGTAGCCTATGATAGAAAATCTAGGCCTACTTTAGGTAAGCAGAATGATATGATACTTTTATTCTATTTGCATAGCATGTTGTTGGCTATCATAAGTTTATGAAAAGTCAGCCATATTTGTTGTAGACCTACCTATAAGATTCAGAATAGGCTCCAATTTCCACATAGTGACAACTTAGAAACAGTTTCTGCTTTTGTTTCCTTCGTACAAGAGACAATGGCCCACTATTTTTCCCATGTGACCTATTTATTGAGTGTGAAGGGTCAATGTGTTTCAGAATCCCATTCAATAGTCTTGCTGTAGGATGTAGGACTTGGTTGGTGATAGGCCAGACTGTATTAAATAACAAAGGACTTGGATTATCTCCACAGTAGTCTTAAATTGATGTTGTATGTATTTGTGAGTGCGCACGTTTTTGGCCAGTTCAGACACTTTTCTTTGCAATTAGTCGTGTGCTTGGTGTGCATGTTAATCAGGATCTATCTGGATTTGTCTTTGTTTTGCTAAGAGTTGAAGACCCATGAGTCATGACATAGTACAGGACAAAACTTTCTGAACGGCAGGTCAATTATTTTTCTAAATAATAGAACAGAAATTGGTTCTGATCCGGATCATAACCCTGTCATTGTCTCAAGCTATTTGTGAGATAAAATGTCAAATATGCTGTCTTTTATCTGAATTGTCGAGTTTAAAGGCAGAGTTCAGTTTAAGATAGGAAAGCATTGGTCTTTCAAAGCATGCATGTTTACATTTTGCAACAGGTTTAAACACAGTCCACCCATCATACCTTATTTCAACATCCTTCAACACATGGCTCAACCCTATGGGGGCAGTGAATACAGTTCTAGAAGCTGGGTTAAAAGAAAAGGTTAGCCCTCCTGTGTTAGATTTGATTTGAGTATTCTCAACACTCAATCCATGCCAGGTACAGGGTACCTTGGAACAAAGGTACAGTAATGGCTACATGAGATTTGCGTGTGTGCATAGACACTTTTCACGCTGCCAACAGAGATTTTTTTTAAATATTTTCGTGTTTTATTAGGATCCCCATTAACTGTTGCAAATGCAGCAGCTACTCTTCCTGGGGTCCACACAAAACATGAAACATAATACAGAATGACATAATACAGAACATCAATAGACAAGAACAGCTCAAGGACAGAACTACATATATTTATTAAAAAGGCACACGTAGCCTACATATCAATGCAGATCTGAGGTGAAACATTTTCAGGATTTAGAAATGGAATGTTATCAGCTATGATTTCTGGGGCCGTCTCTTCTCACTGACTTTTGTTACACCTTTTTTGCATGTGAGTTTGTGTGAGTGCACCCTTGGGAGATGGACTGCAGTCAAACCAGGCCAAACTGTCAAGTTAAATCTGTTCCTCTAAGGGTGGAGTTTTGGATACAGCACCAAAACCACATGCCACAGGGATTTCAGCCCTGCAAAGAATGCACACATGCTGACTGGAGGCATGGCCTGCAGGAACAACCCTCCAGTCGAGCGTTCCCTTGTCCTCTCAGCACCAGTGAGAGATGGATTTACTCCTCCTTGTTACTCATCACTAGTCCTTAATCCAGACGGAATGTCCACTCTGTTCAGATGAGGACGGCTCCAGCTTCATTAAAATCTTTTAACATGTAGGCAATAATTAAAGACAAAGGTCACAGGTCAGTGTAAAGCCTCTATGTTTGAGTTTATTAACTAAATCCAAAATGTTTGGTACTTGTTGGTGCCCTAGACATATGTTATAGCTGTGCAATATGTTGATGGGTGGACTTTTTATGCAGATTGTAAGAAGAAGCTTCAGGGCACAAGTTGGCAATCCACCATGCTTTAGTGGGAAGCATGAGGAATAGTGTAAACCACTTAAAGGTGTGACTATGAGAACTACATAATTCATGTTTGAACCGTGGCCTTGTAGAGAACTCTGGTAATAGTTGTAACATCTTCTGCTGTTAGACTGAAAATGTCATATGGCTAAATAGCATGTTTTGCATTTTGGCAAATGCTGGCATATTGCACCGCCTTATACTACAAGTCAAAACATTATATGATCACAATAGCAAATCATTTGCATCTGGGGTGTCCATTTCATGTAGGTCTGAGCATCATATGTCCTAAGTATTTTATCCTGTTATCAGCCAGACTAAAGAAAATGTGCTTGTGTTTAATGACATCATTTGATCAGTGTGATTTACACTCTTAATTGGGTGTTGGCAAAGGTCTTACCTCCCTTTGGAGGGGTTGTTTTTCTCTGAATCATGGTCCTCCACTCAGCAAATTCTTTTTCACATAGGAGAAGACTAGAAAACTCATAGTATTGTATAAAGTCAGGGTAAATTGCTTTTTGCTAACCAGACAAATTGAGAGAGTCCAAAGCTAGGCAACTAGGAATAGGAAAGACCATCCATTTCTGAGCCTTAGCGTCAGCTAATCTAGAGAGTAGAAGGTATGGCTGGAGAGATTAAAGTGGAAGCAAGTGAGTGCAGGGCATGTTTCCAAGGAAACAGACTTTTACAATGAACATGTCTTTTATGATGATAGTGGCCTTTCTCCACTTAATTGTAATGGGGAGTCTTGCAGCAGCCGAAGCACTCCCACTATTTTACAGACACTTTTACTACACAAAGAAGGGTATCACAACAGCATCTCTATTGCCACACATTTCAGAATCAACATAATGGAACTATGGCGCTTTCAAGTCTATACAATGTAGAATCAAACGATCAAATTTATTTTCAGAGTTTTGTAACCTGGATAACAACAGTTATGAACAAGTTGACACCAAGTTAAAGTGTGCACTATTGTGGCAGCAAATACCAACAGTTGTTATGTGAAAAAGCATTTAGCATGTAAAACTCAATGGTTTAAGAGAGTATTTGGTACAGTACATGAGGACATTACATGTACATAGTAAAACATAGTATTAAAGGACCTAAAATATAGATACGTTTTCCCCCAGAAATGCAAAACATGCTCATTTGAAAGGCTGATGAGTAGACATTAGTCATGCAAACTATAGTTCCCTTTGTAAGCCATGTTGGGCGCCAGTAGAATTCCTGCTGTCTAACTCAGATGGAACCAACATTTTCTGGGGTTCACAACATGTGTGTTGTATTTATGACTCCTTTCAGCCTAGACGATCCTCTCGGTTTTGCACAGTGCATTATTTAAAACTTTGACAGAGGATGTTTTCAAGTTTGTCCAAGAGCTTTTCCCTCTTTTTCCCATAGTCTTCCCGCTCATGTTCTTCTAGGTGCCAAAATGTGGCTGTGTGGAACCTGGCTTGAATAGAGAGTGTGATGGGATAGCCAAGGAGGTCTCTGTGTGTGGCAGGGGCCTGTGCTTGGATCCATTTGTGTGCTGTGAATTAATGGCCTGCTGGAGTGTGGCTAACGCCCTCAGCATAAGCCACAAAGTAGAGCTCAGCGCCATGCTCACTGCTGCCCTAGCATTAAATCAACCAGTGAGGCTCACCAAAATGCCAAATGGTGCATATCATATTGCCTGCAAATGAAATGGTCTTTTATTTCCTTTATAGACCACATTGTTATGCTGTGCATATGCAAATATGGATTGTTGTTAAATATTTGAGATGGAACTGAAATCGCATTACTTATTTTTCTCTAAGGTTATGCATCCCAAAACATTTTGGTCCTGTAGCCAGCTTATGAACTCCAGTTCATAAAAATGTACAGATACGCGGCTATGAGAGAACCCCTTTCCCTCCAATGTGGTCAAAGATATCTTGCAACTTCTTGTCATTTTTCATAGTGACATCCCAGTCCTCGCTCACCGTGACAATATCATGTCCTTTATTTGTGGTCTAGGACCAGGGGAGACCAGACTGAGAGATGAAACCAGAAATAATGTGTGTGTCAGAGTGAAGGTGTCCTTTTGTCCCAACTTGATTAACATTTGGTATCTGTTTCAGTCCTGCAGCAAAATTGGTGCCTCAATAAGCAGTATAGCAGGCAGTGTTGTAGAACTCAAGACTGGAGTCCGGTCTCGAGACCACATATTGAGTGTCTCGGTCTTGTCTCTGTGTTGGATACATTTTTACTCGGGTGTTAACTCGGTCTCAGACAATGAGGACTTGTAATTTCTTCCTGAGACCATCCCAGAACAGAGTAAAAAACTCCTAGGCATAATTATCAGCTCCCATTCATGTGCAGAAACTGCTTTGCCAGGCAAATATCCACACTCCTTTAATAATGACACATTCATGTCTTATTGCCTATTGAAACCTGGGATTCCTACTTTACTCGTAACATTAATGTCCTTTACTTTCGTTGAAAAATCTCCTCAAACGTTGTCATGCTCATCATCATTTCCTTGATTCGCTGGTAGGAAAGTGTGGGGGAACTTGTTTGAAAGTTGTATGCTCACTATTATTAAGGGGAGACTGGGGGAAGGTGTAAAATATTAGGAATTTTTATCTATAAACATGTTTGGGTTAGTGATCATTTGTAGATTGGCTCTCTATTTCTCCTCAGCTTGCATTTCTTCACCATTCTGAATGTCTAAAGAATCCATATGTATTTCTGAAATATAAACACAGAAATACTGGATGTCTTAATTAAACTCAAATTATGGTGGCTACTTCATGGTCTTGAATTGGCCTCACATTTTGCTGGTCTCGGTCTTGACTCTGTCTCGAACCCCTCGCACCCCTCCCGGTATCGGTCTTGACTCAAAGTTGATTTGCACCTGTCTTGATCTTGAATCGGTCTTGCTTTAGGTGGTTTCAAACACAACACTGATAAAGTGTTTTTATTTGTTTATTTGTTGGGCATAAAAATACTATTAAAACGCCTGCAAATCAGCTCCAAGTGATTTTAATTTTGGAAATCTGTTCCAAAAATATTCCCACGCATAGTAGAGAGATACTGAATATGTGATCATATACAAATGTAAGCAAGGTTTGAAATGATTATGTTTTAGTCAAATATTATATCTGTTTGGGCTTCTTGTGGTCAATTTGCAGTCTACAAATGATTTGTAATTATGTTCTGGTCCCCTGACCATCCGCTCAATAACAAATCGTCCCTCGGCTGAATCTAATTGATGATCCCCGCAGTATAGCATGGCGGGTTTTTCATCAAGTCACCCAAGCTGAGAACGCCAGTTCAGTCAGGTTATGTCTTGTCAAAAAGCAATATGGTTATTAACAGTGTCCCTCTGTGTACAATGAGAACATTGCTAGACAAGATATCAATCATGTTTTGATTTCCAGTGTTCAACCATTTTTGGGAGAGCACTACACAAACATTATTTTCGTCTGTAAATACTGTAAATAAGAAATCATGAATGCTCAGTCTGCATTCACAATGAAATTACCCTGATGTTTATCTAAATTGCTTGTTCCAATTAGCAACAAAATCCTTGTGCAGAGCTCTACACTCTAATAAAAAAAGGTGCTATCTAGAACCTTAAAAGGTTCTTTGGCTGTCCCAATAAGAAAACCCTTTGAAGAACCCTTTTGGGTTCCTTTCTTACAGAGGGTTCTACCTGGAAACGAAAAGGGTTATCCTATGGAGACAGCTGAAGAACCCTTTTTGAAGTCTTTTTTCTAAGAGTGTACTCACAAATATGACATTACACAGTACCCTAACAAGATAACCCATTTTCCAGTGGTAAATGCCTTTGCCATATTGATTTCCTGTTTTCTCTGTGTGACAGTGATATTCTGAAACGCCATTTAGCTTGAGTCCTCCACGGTTGTTTCCTGTGCCTTCACTGCTACAGCAATTTAACAGGCAATATACTGCCTTAATAACATTAGAAAGTCGACATGTCCTCTGATGCCATAAACACCATGGATGCCAGTCTTATCCACACTACAATGTGTTGTATGGTAGAATAGAGGTAGACTTGATGGCTTGCCAACTGCATAACATTACCCAGACAAGGCACAGGGGATTATGCAGCATTATGCAGCTAGCCTCACAGTAATCATAAAGAGGAAGCCAATTTATATCCATGACCAATAAAAGGGAAATAAGCTCCAGTTCAACCGCCTCCCAGTGATTTCATGCCTCCGTACTTGTTTTGTTTTCATTGAGGATCAGGGGTCAAACCCATGCTATATTTTCATGCTGTGATGTGGATAGTTGATCAAATGTGGGGGAAAAACAAGTACCATTTAACAAGTAACCAATCAGTGGTTTAGATCATAATAACACCGATCATGATAACAGTGACAGTGATATTATTTTCCATTTATATTTAATATTTGTAGCAAATTGCTTTGGAAGGAATATACCGGGACAAATACTGATTAAATTACATCCAACATCTTCTGGCTGTATGAAAGGGAGAAAAAGACTGTCCTACAATAATATCAATAACTAGTTGAAGGAGAAACTCTGCTACTTTTCCTAAAGGTATAATTGTTTTCTCTGTGCTGGCATTCTTAAACCTGACCTTGAAACAAGATCAAGCTGTGTGTCCTGCGCTCTGAACACTTTTTCTCTCCAGTTTCTCTAGAGATTCCTGCAGTTCATCAATGTCATAAGCTGGTTATTGATTTGAAAATAATGCATCTCATGTGCACAGTATCTCATCTCCGACCCTCATCACTTCTCAACATGTACTTTTACGTAATTTACAGTACATATTACCAAATCTGTACAAAACAGATATACAACAACAATCATACTATACTTTCAGTGTTATACATCATAGGTTTGGCTAAAATGGAGGATTCGAATGCATAGCTTTATTCAATCAGAATGATTTAATAGTATCAATAAAAAGACAAACCATGTGAAGCCACTGGAATTTTATCGACAAACAGAAAAATATAACTAAAATACTTAGAGATGCTACAGTATGTCTAGTTCAGGAGGTGCAGTTTATTTAGTGAGGGCACACAGGATAGTGGGTATTGCTTTCCAACATGGCCCTCTAAACACAGCCTGAAGCAATGAACAAACCTAAGTAGGAAATTACTGAAAATTATACTCAATAATGTCAGTATGTGCATGAACCATCACGCAAGAGAGCCCAGACTTGCTGCACAAATGTCTCAGCACATTTGTGAAGCATGGAGGTACATCCATCTCATTTATATAAGTCAGCATCTGAGTATTAAGGTTACTACAAGCTTCACTCCTTTGATCTATGTGCATGAGGGAGATTTTTGGAGAAGTGGGCACCTTTTGGTGACATAATATCCTCGCCGGTCACACTCCCATTCACAAGGGGGAGATGTCAAAGAAAACAAGGAAGAGTCGCCTTGCCTTGCTAGCAGTAGCTAGCTGGCAAACTGGCTAGCTGGCTTTCCCCTGGCTAAAAACATAGCAAGCTACCTAGCCTTTTTAGCTTCCCACATCTCCATGTGAAATAATAATTTATTTATAATAAAAAATATATGCAATTGCAAATATTCTTATACTTGCCAGTGTAACCTCACACATTATCACAGTTTGATATGCTGCTTGTGTATTAATTCCTATATCAGCTAAAAATAGAACTTCATAATGTTTTGGTCACTGCTTAAAAAAGCACATGGCTAGGTAGTTCGTAGGTTCTATCATTTCACTATGGCCTGTAATCACTAGTTACCTCTTAACAAAATACTGTCGTGTTACTGAATATAGCTCTCCCTAGCTATTGATTCGTGGGTAAAGAATGGCCATGACAAGGATGACTCACTCACGTTTGATGGACAGTTGGTGAAGGATCTTCTCAGATGATACAGGTATGATGATGGGAATTGACATGAAGATACTGGCATTCAGTAGATGTTCTCACACAAATGGTGATAACACAGGCTATGTCAAGGCACTCTTGCTTGGGCACAGAACGATGTCCATGCGATGAGCATGTGAGCAAACCTAAACATTGCACACCCATTAACCAATGAGCTGCTATCATGCATACAAAACGTGCACCGTAGAACACATGGGGGCAATAAGGACTATGCCATCTGCACTACACTACCCCCCTGCAGGAGTACTGAGTCACTTCTGTATAGGTAACCCTAAGTTACATGTAACTTAACTACAGTCCTTACAGTCCAAACTTGCTGTAGACTGGCTTAAACAATAAAGATGAATTAACAAAGTCCACAGTCTCTCTGACTTATATTTTGACTGAAAACGACAGAGTACATGTTTTCATTTTAACTATTGGTGTGTCTCGCAGGTTTGTAAACGTTTAGTCCACAGAGTGTCGTCTTCACTGTCTTGTTTTCCGTCGGGTCTTTGTCCGTGTCTGATGTTTCCGCTTTTTGTGTTTTGTACTGTCGATGACGGCGTGGAGCAGGCTGCCACTTCTATTCTTTGCTTCCCTGTTTCTCTTTTGGCTCCTGTTCAGGAGAGTCTGAAGCTGTGTCGCTGCAATCTGGTGGTGGTTCAGGTAGTTATTGAGGTTCCAGGTGTGTGGGTGTCTCAGTAGAGTCTTTACTCTACTGTAGGACCTGATTCCTTTGTTGCCTGTCCCACGCCGGGTTAAACTCACTGTCATAGAGCTTGAGGCGTCGTGGTGCATTATCCTTCTGTGTCATTGTCCTTGTATCTCATACAGCACAGGGCCTCGGCATTCAAAGACCACGTGGGGGCCCTTCCAGGGTGCTTGGAGTTTAGGGCTCTGCCCTTTCTTCTTGGTGCTCTCCCAGATGTAGACAAGATCCACGACAATATAAGTCCTCTCTTGAGCTCTTACATGATATATTTTCTTTTGACATTGCTGAGCTGCACAGACATTCTCCCTTGCAGTTCTGTTTGCTTCCTTTAGACTTTCTTCCAGGTTGTAGAGGAACTCTGGGACTTTCGTCCTATCAAACTTGACCTCTGTTGCACCAGACCAGATATCCTGATATCCTGAGCATCAACCTACTTAGAGTGAACCCAGTGATTGCATTTTTGGAGCTGTGGTAGGCTGACGTCAGGAGTGGCAGGTGTTTATCCCAGTTTCACTGATTCTGGTCCACATAGCAGCGGATCATCTAGAGTAGCGTGTGGTTGAACCGTACAATGACTTGCGCCTAGTGACACAGTACCTCTGCTGAGATGGTGTAAGGTGGGTGCTTGCGTAGGGGATAAAACGCTCTTCTCCCCACTGTAGTTGTGACATGGCCAGTTCTGCAATGGTTGGAATGGACTTGCAGTAGTAATTGCATAACCCTATGAAGGCTTGCAGTTCTTGTACAATACTAGGAGGTTGCCAGGCCTACACATCCTTGATCAGAGCAGGGTTGGGACTTATGCCTTCACCACTCATGACATGCCCTAAGAACAGGACTTCTTCCTTGAGCAGGTGGCACTTGGACGAGTTCAGCTTCAGTCCATAGCTGTGAAGGCATTGGAAGACATCTGCAAGCCGATATCTTGTCAATTCCTCTCCCCAGGATGATGACATCCAGATAGATCAGTAGTGTTTCCCATGGGAGTCCATGGAGGATGAGCTCCATGGCCCACTGAAACATACTTAGGGCGTTGCAAAGGCCGAATGGCCTACGGGTGTACTCGTAGAGCCCATATCTAGTGATTAACACTGTCTTCTCCCGGTCCTTTTCATCCACTGCTATCTGCCAGTAGCCGGATTGAAGATCTAATGTGGAAAAGAAGTTGACTCCCCGAAGGACATCAAGACACTCTCCAATCTTGGGAAAGTGGTATGCATCTTTGGCTGTCAGGCCGTTGAGGCGGTGGTAATCGACACAACAGCAGACTTCACAATTCTTCTTATAAACTAAGCGAACAGGGGATGATCACTCTGAGGAAGACGGTGTGACAATACCTGCTTCCAGCATGGTCTTGAGGTGCGTTTCCTCTTCTCCTTGGAACCGGAGAGATGTCCTTTGAACTGGTTGACGTAGTGGCCTAGCCGCTCCAGTGTCTATCTTGTGGTTGACAGCAGTCATGTAGTCAGTGTTGGTCATTGCAAAATGGGACTTGTACTCCAACAGGAGCTCAATCAACCACTGTTGTTGTTCCCCGCTGAGTGCGTCGCTTCAAGCAGAAAACAGGGTTTCGAGATGTTCAGGTAGGTCTGTGGCAGCAGTCACTCTTCTAATCTCTGGCCGCTGTGCACTTTCAGGCTGCATGTTTCATCCTGCTCAGCTGAACTAGATGGATTAGAGGGATCATCAGGGAAGTTTCGACCAGGAGGCCAAAGCATGCTCCTCTTGGTAGAGTGGCCTTGTTGCTCAAAAGGTTGCAGAGCCTGACAGACACCCTCTGCTCCATTGTTGTGGTGACACTTCCAGAGGACACTGCTTCGGTGATACTTAGAGGCTCAAGTACAGCAGAGACGCCGGGGTCAACTTCACCCCAGACTAGATATTCACACTCTAGTGGCAAGGTTGTGTCTTTCTCCAGGAGCACCCAAGCTACAAAGTAGTCTGGGTCCGTCGCCTTCAACAATTTTGACATGCAAAAGTTCCTCCTTGATATGCAAAAGTTCCTCCTTGATTAAGACTCTTCCGCTGGCATGGATAGTTACATTTGCGTCTCTCAACATGTCCAGGCCAAGGAGGAGGGAGTCATGTATAGGGGCCACATACAGCTCCCATTCAAAGCTCCTGGTGCCGATCTGAAATGTAACTTTCAGTCCACCCATGACAGCCATGTCTTTCCCCCAACTCAGAATTCAAAGGAGTGTCTTCTTGAGAGCTGTCTGCTCACTCACAGGGAACTGCTGTTAAAGGGTCTCAGAGATGATTGTCGTTTCAGATCCAGTGTCCACAGCAGCTTGGATTGGGAGGTCTTTGACTGTCAGAGCTGTGCTCAAACTTGGTCCTCTGTTTGTACTATGGCCAACTTGTAGAGTAGGGGACTGGCTCCATTGACTGACCAACCTGTAGGAGTGGCTTGGTCAAGTTCTTTACCACCCCAGCTATGGGGAGGGGTCGGGCTTGAGGGCCTCACACATTCTCGCAGGAGTTGTCCTTCTACACCACAACGGTAACACAGCCTTGTAGCAGTGCGGGTGGGACTTGGTGAGCGGACTCTCAACCTGTTAACCTGCTGCAGTGGGAAAAGTCCTTGCCTCCTGACTCTCAAGACTGTTGACCTCATACAGCCTGAGAGAGTACTCTGGGAACTCCTGGCTCCTGTGGTCCAAGCTGTAGTTTATTCATCTTCTCCATCAGCGCTACGTCGTTGACCTGAATCTTCTCTACTTTCTCTGTCAGGAGGGAAAACTGTTCCGTAGTCACGTAATTGGGACTCTGGATTCAGCAGGATACTGGTAGGTGGGTCATTGAAGATGTTGTCTTCATCAGCCCAAGATATATATCTGGTTCAGCTTTTTGCATCAGGCTCCCGTCCCATGGTGGCTCGATAGTTATGCTCATTAGCCTCTACAAGTCTCTGAGCCTCCACAATTGAACTGGGATCCAGATTCATTACTTCATAAGCCACCTTCTGGTTCCTGAGGCCCTTGAGGAATGGTTTGGTTTCTAAATGATCTTGGATATCTAGTTCCATGCCAAGATAGGCAAGTGTGACCAGCTGGTGCACTTCCTCTGCAAATTCAGCTGACAACTCCTTGGACTGGCGAAGCTCTCCCAACCTGTCTGTGGTCGGGGTGTCCCACTGACCAAAGAGCTGGGTAAGCTGATTCTTGAGAAGGTTATAGTCTTCCTGAATATGTTCAGGCAGTGAGCATACATATCTGATGGCTGCTCCCCGCAGGCATTAGTGTAGCCAGTCAACCTGTTGAGCACAGTTCCAGCCATACTTCCTAGGCTGCTGTTCAAATGGCAACAGAAAGGACTCGCAATCATCCTTTCCATCCAACATGGCTAGCTTAGCCTTAGGGCCATCCTGTGTGGTGTGTTGGTTCTCGTGATTGAACTTGCCAGGCCTCTGTTCACAAGCATAGGCAGACGGGAAATGCTGGGGGCTCCACTCAGTATCTCTAAGTCTCACATCTGGCTCTGGGGTGTGGCCTGTTCTGATGGGACCTGGGATGCGTGATCTCCGCTTTATTACATATAGCTCCGCTGCAAAAGGGCCACCGGTTCCATGGGTGGGTCTCTCTGGGATCTCCAAGGGGAATGACAGAGGGAAGTCAGAGTAGGGCTGATGTCTCTCTTGTGTGGTGGGATGGGAGCTCTCATGAATGTCCCCTCTGGAGGCAATAGCCATTGATGCTGCTTGGGTCTTGGTTCCAGTGGGGTTGCTCCCTGATATGTTCTTCATTACAGGAAAGAGCATAATTTGCAGTTGTTAGTTCTGGTTATCCAGCACTGTTCTCAGCCAATTTGGGGTTTGGTCCAGCTCAGGGGCAATTGCCATGGCTTCATTTGTTTCTCCTCCAGACATGTTTGTTTTTCTTTGTTGTTGTACTTATTTTCTCATTAATATGCTTTTTAAAATTATTATTATTATTTGATTATTATTATATATATTTTAAAAAATTATAGTCCTTTTTATTTAGCTTTGTCCTGCAGTAATTTCCCCTCTTAGTACTTACACTATATATACAAAAGCATTTGGACACCCCTTCAAATGTGTGGATTCGGCTATTTCAGCCACACCCGTTACTGACAGGTCAGGAGCGCAAACTGGTGGTAGGCAACACTCACTACCGAGTTCCAAATTGCCTTTGACAGCAAAGTCAGCACAAGAACTGTTCATTGGGAGCTTCATGACATGGATTTCCATGGCAGAGCAGCCACACACATGCCTAAGATCACTATGCTCAATACCATGCATCGGCTGGAGTTGTGTAAAGCTTGCCGCCATTGGATTATGGAGCAGTGGAAACACGTTCTCTGAAGCAATGAATCAAGCTTCACCATCTGGCAGTCCGATGGACGAATCTGGGTTTGGCGAATACCAGGAGAATGCTACCAGCCCCAATGCATAGTGCCAACTGTAAAGTTTGGTGGTGGAGGAATAATGGTCTAGGGCTAGGCCCCTTAGTTCCAGTGAAGGGAAATGTTAGCGCTGCAGCATACAATTACATTCAAGATGATTCTTTGCTTCCAACTTTGTGGCAACAGTTTGGGGAAGGCCCTTTCCTGTTTCAGCATGACAATGCACCAGTGCACAAAGCGAGGTCCATACAGAAATGGTTTGTTGAGTTTGGTGTGGAAGAACTTGACTGGCCTGCACAGAGCCCTGACTTCAACCCCATCGAACACCTTTGGGATGAATTGGAACACCGACTGCGAGCTAGGCCGAATTGCTCAACATCAGTACCCAGCCTCACTAATGCTCTTGTGGCTGAATGGAAGCAAGTCCCCGCAGCAATGTTCCAACATCTAGAGGAAAGCCTTCCCAGAAGAGTGTGGGCTCTCATAACAGCAAAGGGGGTATTAAGCCCATGATTTTGGAAAGAAATGTTTGACGAGCTGATCATGTAGTGTATTTCCTTTTTCCCTTTATCGAGTTTGTAGCCATGTTTGGTTTCTCTGACTGTTGTGGTTTCCTGGTGGTTGAGTATACATGGTTCTCGTACATTTCAGGGATGTCATGCCTCATTGGTAGAGCTAGCCAATCAGAGCCAATAATCTTGGTGCAAACTTAGTAGCTAGCTAACGACAGATCCACTTTTCCCTCACCCGTTTGTATTATTTTATGTCAAGCAATGCCCATGGTTATTTTAGATTACTTTACAGAGTTTGAAGCACTTTTGAAATCACACTTCTGACATAATTTGTCATGTTACTGGATATAGTTGTTCCTAGTTACTGATGCGTGGGTAAAGACTGGCCATGACAAGAATGACTCACGTTTGGTGGATGTTTACTGAAGGATCTTCTCAGATGATACAGGTGTGATGGTGATGGGAATTCACATAAAGATACTGGCATTTAGTAGATCTTCTACAAATGGTGATAACACAGGCTATGTCTAGGCGCTCTTGCTCTGGCACAGGACGATGTCCATGCAATGAGCATGCGAGCAAACCTTCAACTACTGTGGGAAAAACTAGACAACTGGCTAACCTAAACATGGCACGCCCATTAACCAATAAACGGCTATCATGCATACAGAACGTGCACCGTCGAACATACGGGGGGAACAAGGGCTATGCCATCTGCAATACCATAACTTTTGGGGTGTATTCTTGTTGTTTGATTTACTGTTTGAACAGTCACTGAGATTACCTTTTGTTAACGCAAAATAGGCTACTTTGATGAATAGCCTATATAGCCTATGGATCAGATCAAGGAACCAAGCAACAACACTGCCCCCACAGCTGTGGAAAGAATGATACGCATGTCAAAATTTTAAGGGAGTTAAAACTTCTTCTGGCTGCAAGGGAAAGTGTTGAGTAGCCAGTGAAATCGTGCCCATTTCAAACGGCCTCCTACTCAATTCTTGCTAGTACAATATGGATATTATTATTAATATTGGATAGAAAACACTCTCTAGTTTCTAAAACCATTGGAATTATTTCTCTGAGTGAAACAGAATTCCTTTGGCAGCACTTTCCCTGACCAGGAAGTGAAATGTCAGAAATATGTGTTCTTTTCAACTTGATGCCTATATATGGTCATGACACTTAGGAGACTACTTACACTCCATACGCCTTCCTCTTGGTCTCAAGAGGATGTGAGAGAAGAAATGTTGTGTTCATCTTGGTCAGGGGTGGAATAAAAGCTATTTCTTTGACGTGACCGTCCACTTCCGGTTCTCTGAAACGCGTGACAAGGAAGTGCCATTGCTTTCTGTTTTGCTGCCGTAATAGACGAAAACTATCCCCGGCTCGGAATTTTTTTGATACATGTGAACATATCATCGTAATGTATGTTTTTTCAATATAGTTTAATCAGATTATTGAAATTTTTCCGGGAGTTTTGCCGTGTTCCGTCCTCTGACTGTGTTTACGTCGGAGAGATTTGTGCCACTCGGCTAGTGCCAATGCTAAGTGAAGAGGGAAATTTGCCATTCTGAATCCAAACAACGACTGATCTGGACAGAGGACACCTTGTTCATCATTCTGATGAAAGATCAGCAAAAGTAAGAGCCAATTTATGATGTTATTTCATATATCTGTCGTGCATGTTGACTGGTCGTGGGCGCCCAAGTTTTTCTGTCTATTGCTGCTATGCTAATATCACGCTACATTTTGTTTGCGCTGTAAAACATTTAATAAATCGGAAATATTGTCTAGAATCACAAGATGCCTGTCTTTCAATTGCTGTACACTATGTATTTTTCAGAAATGTTTTATGATGAGTAATTAGGTATTTGACGTTGGTGTCTGTAAATATTATGGCTGCTTTCGGTGCAATTTCTGATTGTAGCTGAAATGTAAACTATGAATTATACCTGAAATATGCAAATTTTTTGAAAAAAACATATGCTATACAATAAATATGTTATCAGATTGTCATCTGATGAGGTTGTTTCTTGGTTAGTGGCTATTTTTATCTTTATTTGGCCGAATTTGTGATAGCTACTGATGGAGTAAAAAACTGATGGAATAAGAAAAGTGGTGTCTTTTGCTAACGTGGTTAGCTAATAGATTTACATATTGTGTCTTCCCTGTAAAACATTTTAAAAATCGGACATGTTGGCTTGATTCACAAGATGTGCACCTTTCATCTGGTGTCTTGGACTTGTTAATGTGTGAAAGTGAAATATTAAAAAAAAATATCTTTTGAATTTCGCGCCCTGCACTTTGAGCTGGATGTTGTCATAAGTGTACCGGTGTCGGGCTGCACCCCTAACAGGTTAAAAAGTATGTTGAATGTGTATTACAGGGAGCCACCTCTTTTGTGATGAAAAAAATGGCATCGCAACACTGAATCTTGCATCTGCTACAGCTTGTTGTGCCTCGATCACTCCAACAGCGGCATTGTGCCAAACAGTGCACACCATCATCTGGATGTGTGCAACAAATTTCAACATTCACCTTTTGCTACCATTTCTGCCAAGCCGTCTACACATACATTCTGATGCATACAGTACGTTTGATAAATCCAACGTATGCACCACAGAGAATGCACTGCAACTGCTTCTGCAATGCAATGCTGCAGGGCAAATGCATTGTTGCATTGAAAAGGAATGTACTTCTGGTGTACCAAAACACATTGACGCTGTTGGTGTGATTGAGGCGTTAGAGATGAACAGGGTAGCCATGCTGCTGCTCAGCGGGAGGAGTCCTTCAATCTACTTGTTTTCCTCTGATTAACTTGCTGAGCCGTAATTATCACTAGGAGCATGAGCTGTAAATATCCACACGTCATTCCTCATTTGTTTTTAAGTGTCGCTGCAGTTTTGAAGTGGAATAATGTTTTTTTATCCAGATCAATTGAGTATGAAGGACAGAAACACATTAGGCATCTATAATAAATGACTGAATGGGCTACAGAAATGTCAAGAGAAGGAACAAGGCTGTTATTTGACTGAACTAAAATATAAAAGCAACATGTAAAGTGTTGGTCCAATGTTTCATGAGCTGAAATAAAAAATCCCAGAAATGTTGCATACGCACAAAATGCAAATTTGTTTTCATCCCTGTTAGTGAGCATCTTTACCAAGATAATCCATCGACTTGACAGGTGTGGCATATCAAGAAGCTGATTAAACAGCATGATCATTACACAGGCGTACCTTGTGGTGGGAACAATAAAAGGCCACTCTAAAATGTGCAGTTTTGTCACACAACACAATGCCACAGATGTCTTGGCATGCTGACTGCAGGAATGTCCACCAGTGTTGTTGCCAGAGATATGAATGTTCATTTGTCGACCATAAGCTGCCTCCAATTTGGCAGTGCGTCCAACCGGCCTCACAACTGCAGACACCGTGTAACCACGCCAGCCCAGGACTGGCTTCTTCACCTGCGTGATCGTCTGAGGGGGGGGGGGTGCTGAGAAATATTTCTGTCTGTAATAAAGCCCTTTTGTGGGTAAAAAACTAAGTGAGTGGGCCTGGCTGCCAAGTAGGAGGGCCTATGCCCTCCAAGGCCCACCCATGGCTGCACCCCTGCCCAGTCATGTGAAAACCATAGATCAGGGCTTAGTGAATTTATTTAAATTTACTGATTTCCGTAAATGAACTGTAACTCAGTAAAATAATTAAAATTGTTGCATGTTGGGTTTATATTTTTATTCAGTATAGAAAATAAGCTTTTTCTCATATCAATAATTTTATAGAGTAGTATTATTTTCAGGAAAGAGTTGTACAGATGTAGGATCTTAATTTGACCTATATTGCCACAGCAAAATAATCCTGCAGCAACAGTATTTGAATGCTTAGTCCATAATGTTGCTTGATCAGTGCTTAGGCTGTTAGCTGGCCAAAAGTAGGCTACATGAAATGTGTAATACTCTTAATGTAACCAACCGTACGTTAGTGTGGGTTTTCAGTGAATTTATGTAAATCACAAAGCTCATATGAATTTTCAGCAATAAGAGTGATCAAAGTAAGATCCTACATTTGTAGTGCAGTCCCTTGGCAGTAGAGTCGAATGCTTGGAACATACCCTTAAAGCACTAAGAAAGCTATGTGTGTTTGCTCCTTGAACTTTCTTCTTCTCCATCTCCATACCTGACATTTCTTCTTCAGGCATTATTGAGGAGTGTATGAGCACCATGTCGGTCTTTCACTCTGACTGCAAAGCTAGGAGACAGGCTCCCTCCATTCCCTCTCCTACCAAGTCAAAACACCAGGAGAGGAGAGGAGAGGCTGAGGGGCTTTAAGGCGAAATAAAATCCATACAGCATTTCGCAAGCCAAAGAGCTTAGATCAACATTATCTAATCTCAGCCCAACAGCAATCAATACCTGCAGTCCCCCTCTAACCAAGTAAAATACAGAGATCCACACTGCTCCGCTCCCTGTCTCCCTCTCTGTTAAGCCTGCCAAGGCCAGTCTCCTCACAGAGATATATTCAGTAATCAGTAACAAACACGTATTTATCATTACACATAATAAAAGAATCAAGAATTGTTTGTCTTAATGTGTCCCTTAAATTAATCCTTGCAAAAGGAGGCAAATAAAAGTAATCAGTAGTTGTGTTGCTTAAGCTTCAACCAATTGCAATGTTGAATGTTACTCACATTGATAGTAATCAATAAGACAGCCTGGTGTGTGAAACAGCAAGGTAAATGGTTCAATCGATTGACAAATAAAAAAATTATTGAAAAACTGTCTCACTGCAATAAGCCTTAATGCTATAATTTGTGGTAACCGTAAAAGCACATAAGCACCTTATTTCCTAAATGTGGTTCAACATGAGTGAGGGATGTGGGCTATTAGAGTAAGTTTGCGTAAGTCAGGGCCTTGTTTATAGTTGTCACACTTGCGTTTACAGTGGAAACAGAGAGCAATGTGATTGTGTGGTTTCTTGACTGGAAATCAATAGTACTGTACTGTTGTAAGGATGTCATAGGCAAATCTAATTGTATGGTGCCCACCGATGCCTCTCTCCCAGACGTGTGCAATCCAGGAAAACTCTCGCCGCTCAGGACGACCAGGTGCTTTCACTCTCCGAGGCTGACTTGAGGTAAACTCTCAAAAGAGAAATCCAGATTTACCAAGATTTGGTAAATCTTTAAAAAAAAAGAGTTACCAAAGAAACTAAAGTAAAAAATAATAAAATGTAACACAATAACATAACAATAACGACGCTAAATACAGGGGGTACCGGAACCGAGTTAGTGTGCGGGGTATAGGTAATTTGTACATGTAGGGCTCCTGAGTGGATCTGCGGGCTAAGGCACTGCATCTCAGTGCAAGAGGCATCACTGCAGTCCCTGGTTCAAATCCAGGCTGCATCACATCTGTCTGTGGTTGGGAGTCCCATATGGCGGTGCACAATTGTCCCAGCGTCGTCTGGGTTTGGCTGGGGTAGGCCGTCATTGTAAAAAAGAATTTGTTCTTAACTGACTTGCCTGGTTAGATTAAAAATCAATAAATAGGGTTGAAGTGACTATGCATAGATAATAAACAGCGAGCTTTGCACAACACCAACTCCATTATCAAGTTTGCTGATGACACCACGGTTGCAGGCCTGATAACCAACAACAACGAGTCAGGCTATAGGAAGGTGGTAAGTGAACTGGCATTGTGGTGCCAGGACAACAACCTCTCCATCAACGGAAATTAGTCCCCACTCTGCTAACAAGATTTTTGCTCCACATCACTGGGACCGTGCTCCCACCCATTCAGGACATTACTCGAAACAGTGACTGAGGAAGGCCCGCAGCATCATCAAGGACCCCACACACCCCAGCTATGAGCTGTTCACTTCCTTACTGTCGAGCAGATGGTGTCAGAGCATGAGGTCTGATACCAGCAGGCTCAGAGACAGTTTCTATCTACAATACAAGCCATCCGACTGCTGAACACTTGAACTGGACTGACCACCAGCTCTGATTCTCCGCACACATGCACTCACTCACACACACACACACACACACACACACACACACACACACACACACACACACACACACACACACACACACACACACACACACACACACACACGCTCATTCTACACACGCATGACAACGGCTGCTGCCATCTTATTATGATTGTTAAATACTGCATAATTTAAACACTTGCCCCCTATTACCCCCTTCCCCAAAACATGTGTGAATATTGGACTATAAATTGTTCATATACTTCTATTTTATTTCTTATTGTTGTTGCATTGTCGATGGAACCTGCAAGTAAGCATTTCGTTGGACAGTGTATAGCATGTGTATCTCGTACATATGACCTATAAAATCTGAAAATATGTGTTTCCTATCAGCTTAAGTTGTTTTAGAGTGTTTGTGGAGCACTTTTTAAATAATTTCCTCTAAGTAGATTCCAATACTATGCACAGCCAGCTTGTTCAATGAATGACAATGATGTGCACATTGGCTTCAAAAGCGTTTGTCGGCGTTTGTCAATGAGTCTTGACCGGAGGCAGAACTGGACGATTTCCCCTTAAAGTCAAAATTGTCTATATTATAAAAATTCATGAAAACAAAAATGTGCTTTCTGGTCTTCATTTACGGGTAGGGTTAGCAGTGTGGTTAAGGTTAGGGTTAAGGTTAGGGTTAGGTTTAAAATCTGATTTTATGACTTTGTGGCTGTGCCAGCTAGTGACCACTCTGCAGAGCTGCCTCCAGAACAAGATTCATGATGAAAAAACGCTAATCTGCTCAAAAGCTCTTATTAAAAGTGAGAACAAAGAGCACCCGAGTGGTTTTCCCTCTGGTGCTTTCTGACTGGGAAACAGGTTTTGAAGGACTTGTGAAAAAATGCATTTAGCTTTGAAGAGAATTGTTACTGGGGTTACCTATTTCATACTGTCTCACATTGCAGAATTATGTTCTTGACATGAAATATCTGAATGTTTTGTTTTGGAGCTCCGTTATTAGTTTTATGTTTGAGCCACTTGAATGCAAAAAAATAATGCAGAATCATTCCAACATTTTACCAGAGACAAATATTGTTGAAGAATAGCGGTTTAAACAGTGTCAAGGGTTCCATTTACCAAGTTGTTTTCATTTCTATGTGTTTTAATGTCTGTTGGGGTACATTGATTTTATATAAAGCCCTGGTCTGCTTTCAGTCTGTCTATATCAATGCCTCCCAACGGTAATCTAGAATCACTCTCTCCAAACTGCAGCCACGGCAGACTTTATAGATGGAAAGATGATCAGAGTCATTCAGGACATAGCATGTGACATTCCCCCGGCTGTATCACTTACAATTTAAATTAACTGTCCATATATTATGTCCCTTAAGGAGATTACCTTTTATGGGCTTTTCCCAACATGGTCTCAGAGCATTTTCAATTATTCTGTATGTAAATCCGAGACACTCCATGTAGTATGATATGTTAAGAATTACAATTCGTATGTCATGATACGAATCTGCAAAATGTACAATATGTTTCAAACTTGCAAAAACGTATGATATGTTACGTTTCTAGTTAGGTGGCTAACATTAGCCTGTCTAGGGGTTAGGGTTAAGGTGATGGTTACATTTAGGAATTAGGTTAAAGGGTTAGGGTAAGTTTTAAAATACAATTTTAAGAAGATAAATTGTGGAAATGGGCAGGGTTTAGACATAATTATGACCTGTTGACTGTGTTAAGCAGTGACAATGATAAATATTTTACTCAGTAAGGTCACTCCTATAGAATTCTATGGTCTCTCCCACTAAGGCCAACTTTGAATGGTTGATATCCCAGGCTTATATGTGCTGTGTGCAGTAGCCTGGGGACTAAGTTACACAAGAAACACTTACCTTGATGAAAGCCCCCAACCTAAACACATTGAAAGTGTCTTTCTTCTGGAACCAAGTTACATGTTCTTCAGTACACAAACACACACACACACAACAAAAACAAGCCATACCGAGCAGTTCAAGGCCCAGTAAGGGCTTTGACACATTCACCCTCTCCACCGCTGAAAGATCAGCCACAAAATGTTGGAACAATGTAACAGGTTGTAATCAAGCCCTGGTCTCCAGCATGGGAACAGAAGAGGAACGCTTGGTGCGGTAGTCTCAGGTTGGACTACTCCAAATCAACTTGGTTCTGACACACACACAAATGCAAGCTTTGCAGGTCCATCAACTCATTTAAATACCTCTCACACCCTACAGTATCCTGTGGATCATAGGATAACCTTAATAACCTATTTATGGACACTTTATGTAGTTTCCTGTAATACTTAGTCTGAAGTGAGACACCTTTGGTCATTCATAACACGTACATAAATGCCTTATATGATGCTGTACTTACTATAAAGTTAGACCCATTTGATCATTTGTATCACATACACAAATGCCTTGTATCATATGAAGCTGTACTTACTATAAGGTTCGACACATTTGATAATTCATAACAAATACATAAAGGCTTAATGCTGTAAACACAAATGTATTAACACTTATGGAAGTATCACTAACCGCCAAAGCAAATCAACATTGAAGACATGTTTAAACCATACATTTCCTTTTCTTTGGACATTTTTAAAACAATAAAAATATACCAAGTTCCAAAAAGTCTAGCAATTACATTGAACATTACACAGGACTGTGAATAGTGGAGCTTGTCCCTGAGCTGGTGGACGAATGGTTCTTTCCTCTCTTCCTGCTGGAGGTACTGCATGTTGGTTCCAACCTTTAAAGTAACAACAACGAAAGTTAGCAGGTCTGTTAGGAAATGCTTTTGTCACAACTTCTGGATAAGGGCATTTCTGTGCTGCTCCAGAAACTCTAAATGGGAATCTCCATTCAATTTGTATTATTATATTCCTCTTTCATTTACAAATCTCATGACGTGACTATGAGACGTGGCTGTATCTAGGGGGATTTGTACAGTGCCGTGAAAAAGTATATGCCCCCTTTCTGGTTTTCTCTAATTTTGCATATTTTTGATACTGAATGTTCTCTAATCTTCAACCCAAACCTAATATAGATAAAGGGAACCTAAGATTACAAATAACACAAAAAAATGATACTTATTTTATTTATATAATTAACAAAGTTATGCAACACCCAATTCCCTTGTATCAAAAAGTATTTAACCCTTACACTCAATAACTGGTTGTGCTATCTTTAGCTGCAATGACTGCAACCAAATGCTTCCTGTAGTTGTTGATCAGTCTCTCACGTCACTGTGAAGGAATGGATTACCAGGAAGTGGGCTCCAGTCATGTGCTGACCAACTGGCAGGTGTCTTCACTGACCACCATAGTCCCTGTGCCCAAGAACACAAAGGCAACCTGGCTAAATGACTACAGACCCATAGCACTCAGGGGGTGCGTGCTCAGTCCCCTCCTGTACTCCCTGTTCACCCATGACTGCATGGCAATGCACGACTCCAACACCATCATTAAGTTTGCGGACGACACAACAGTGGTAGGCCTGATCACCCAAAACGACGAGACACCCTATAGGGAGGAGGTCAGAGACCTGGCCGGGTGGTGCCAGAATAACAACCTATCGCTCAACGTAACCAAGACTAAGGAGATGATTGTGGACTACAGGAAAAGGAGAACCGAGCACACCCCTTTCTCATCGACGGGGCTGTAGTGGAGCAGGTTGAGAGCTTCAAGTTCCTTAGTGTCCACATCAACAACAAACTAGAATGGTCCAAACACACCAAGACAGTCGTGAAGAGGGCACGACAAAGCCTATTCCACCTCAGGAAACTAAAAAGATTTGGCATGGGTCCTGAGATCCTCAAAAGGTTCTACAGCTGCAACATCGAGAGCATCCTGACTGGTTGCATCACTGCCTGGTACGGCAATTGCTCGGCCTCTGACCGCAAGGCACTACAGAGGGTAGTGCGTATGGCCCAGTACATCACTGGGGCTAAGCTGCCTGCCATCCAGGACCTCTACACCAGGCGGTGTCAGAGGAAGGCCCTAAAAATTGTCAAAGACCCCAGCCACCCCAGTCATAGACTGTTCTCTGTACTACCGCATGGCAAGCGGTACCGGAGTGCCAAGTCTAGGACTAAAAGGCTTCTCAAAAGACTCCTGAACAGGTAATCAAATGGCTACCCGGACTATTTGCATTGTTTCTCCCCCCCAACCCCTCATTTTTACACTGCTGCTACTCTCTGTTTATCATATATACATAGTCACTTTAACTATACATTCATGTACATACTACCTCAATTTGGCCGACCAACCAGTGCTCCCGCACATTGGCTAACCGGGCTATCTGCATTGTGTCCCGCCACCCACCACCCGCCAACCCCTCTTTTACGCTACTGCTACTCTCTGTTCATCATATATGCATAGTCACTTTAACCATATCTACATGGACATGGGGGGGGGGGGGGGGGGGGTACTGTCATTCCCTGATCTGTTTCACTTGTGCTTGTCTCCACCCCCCTCCATGTGTCGCCCATCTTCCCCACTTATTCCCTGGGTATTTGCCTGTGTTTTCTGTCTGTGAAAGTTACTTGTTTGTTCAAACTACCAGCGGTTTGTGTCTCAGCTCCTGCTTTTTCCAGTCTCTCTTTTCTCGCCCTCCTGGTTTTGACCCCTGCCTGTCCTGACTCCGAGCCCGTCTGCCTGACCACTCCTGAGCCTACCTGCTGTCCTGTACCTTTGCCCCTACTCTGGATCATCGACCTCTGCCTGCCTTGACCTGTCGTTTCCCTGGCCCGGTTGTTACAATAAACATTGTTACTTCTACACAGTCTGCACTTGGGTCTTACCTGAAACCTGATAAAGAGACTTGAAACATAATTAATTCAGTTTTAAATTTTAATTCTAGTTCTCTTCTGTGGTATTTAATATTTTATTTTACTTTATTTAAACAATGTTTTAGTCTAAACTTGTGGGTGCCTCCTATGGCTTTTGTGTGATATGAACATGTAGATGACTTGCCATACAGAATGCATCATATAAAACACCAACCTGAATAGGTACTGATGTGATAATGGACTGGAGGGCAGACAGGAGTTCAAAAAGTCTGGGGAACTTCCTTGAATACTTAGTCTTGTTCCAGCTATATGTTCAGTCACATCTGGATATGCTGTTCCAATCATTATACTGTATGTTTAAACTGTCAGCTGACGCACGGACCACATGTTAGTAACATACCACAAGCTCTACTCGCTCTGCAGAAAGGCTCACTGAAATCTCTCTACTCTGCTTGCCATAAATTAGCATTCTAAGAATATTGTTGTTAAAATGATATTGACATTTCTGAAAGTAACCCACTGTGCACAAACTGGTTGAATCAACGTTCCATGTAATTTGTCAACGTATTGTAACATGGAATCTACATGGAAAATACTGTACACTGTTGTTTTGAAGGTTAAATTTAAACCACAGAATTATGTCATTGTAACCAATTTTCAACAAACAAACCTTGTATAAATTACGTTGAATTTCTACCTTTGAAACCATGACAGATGTTCAACGTTATATCCAATACAAAAGAAATCAACAACGATAGACTGGGCAGCACCTCCTACTGGAGTTGATCTATCTGCAACAATTAATTTGGTCTCCCATGCAGAGTTTTTGCCAAATCCTGCTTGGCGATGATATTTGTCAATGACTACTACCAATGTGCTATCGTGAGAATGATTATTGAGACAGAGCAACTGAAATATAACCATACTTTATAAGTCATATATCATCACTGATACTATTTAGGCCTATATAGCGTTTGCAAAGTCATCAACAGCTATTGTTTTAATTCAACCTAGGCTTCAACTAAAAATAGACAACACATAAAGGCCTAGGGTTGCAAGCTTTGGTTGATTTCAAATTTAATCTTTGAGTTAATTATGTTGGATTCACGTCTCCATCGCAACCAAAAATCTAAAATAAAGATTAGGAATAGATCAAATCAAACTTTATTTGAAGTCCATTTAAAGTTTGATGAGATTTTCTTTAATTTAGATTTTTGTTTGAGATGGAGATGTAAATCCAACAAATCAATTATTAATTAATAATTAATAATTGATATGTTGTAGTCACATTCTTGGTTGAGATGGAGACATTTCCTGTAGTCCATGATCAAACTCCATTTCAAATTTGCTTGGATAATGACATCATCCTCTTTGGCCTTGACAGGCCCGTATGTGATTGGTCCAGCAGCTTTAAAAATATATTTTTTATATATATTTATATATTATTCTCTGGTGGGGAGAAGGATCCTTCTCAAGACACAGGCTCAGGAGTGCACACTCACTGCACACAAGCTAGCAAGCCAAGCAATCCACATCTGGTGTTAGTAAAAAATACTTCTATTTCAAATGATGTGGTTTGTAAGAGTTGGTCTGCTAGCTGTTTAGAAGCATGCTAACATTAGCTATCACAGCTTCCTTAGCTAGCTGGCTAGCCAACAAGAAAGCAAGTCAAAGCATATCCTCCACACAACATCCATCTCACCATTACCTTCTATTTTAAATCCTGTAGTTTGTAGCTAAAGGTTTTATGACAATAGGAAACCTAGCTGGCTTTTGTTGAATGATATAGGTAGCAGCAGTAGCTAGCAGTGTTGGGGAAGCTACTCTTAAAATATAGTTGACCCAGCTACCAATTATTTCACACTGGAAGAAGTTAAGCTACACTAAAGCTAACCTTCAGAAATATAAAATTTAGTTTGATTAATAACTACATTTACTTTGAAAAGGTAGTTCACCACATCCAAACTACTTAATGAAAAATTATATGTAAATCTGAAATGTCATAGCCTACAGATTGCAAGAATAGACTTCTTGACTTCTTGACTTCTCAACAGTTTTTACCCCCAAGCCGTAAGACTCCTAAACAGGTAATCAAATGGCTACCCAGACTATTTGCATTGTGTGCCCCCCCAACCCATCTTTTTTACGCTGCTGCTACTCTCTGTTTATCATATATGCATAGCCACTTTAACCTGTTGAGGATGGGGGCGCTGTTGAGACTATTTATGCTAATCGTGTAATTTTTGAAACGGCTTCCCACAAAATCCTTGATCGTACAATATGCATATTATTATTATTATTGGATAGAAAACAGTCTATAGTTTCTATAGGAGTTGAAATTTTGTCTCTAAGTGGAACAGAGCCCATTCTACAGCAATTTCCCTGACATGGAGTCAGATTTCAGAAATTTTGGCCACTGTTCTGGAGTCAGTTAAAAGAGCACTGTTTTTGCTATGACTATACGGACACTGCTTACGTCTTCCCCTGGATGCCTTTACGTGATGACGATTTCAATGGGGTCGATTGCGCGTTCACAGGCCCTATAAATAAAAAAACCCTGTAGGTAGGAGCTCCTTTGCAGCTGCGTAATGCGCGTGGAGGACATCGACCTGCTATTTTTCCAAGCGTTAGTTTAGCCTGTTATATTTTTCCGGTCATGTTTTTACTCGTTATAGGAGTTAAAAACATCATAAGGTAGTTAATTTAAAGCGTTTTATAGCAATTTATATCCGTTTAGTGCGATTTTGGGACATTTATTTCTTTAACGCTGTGAATAGCTGGGCACGCTTTCAGTTCATCCCGAACGCAGTTGGCATTTCCACATGGCAAGAGGACAGCTTTCCACCAAAAGACGATTACTCCCAAGAAAGGATCCTTTGCCCAAGATACTGATGGAAGAACAGCTCAAAGTAGGACATTTTTATTATGATAAATCGTGTTTCTGTCGAAAAATTTTAGTGGCTTAGGACGCCATGTTTTTTGACGTAGCTTCGCTTGGCGCAAACTGTATTGAAAAGTAAGGATAAATTAAAAAATGTAATTCCGCAATTGTATTAAGAATTAAATTGTCTATCAATCCCTGTCCACCCTATATTTTTTAGTCACGTTTATGAGTATTTATGTATAAGAGTAGATCACTGTCTAAGTGGCGCAAGGACATTTTCTGACCAGCTGAGCTACATTTCACATTGTCTAACCATGATTTTGGTGGCTAAATATAAACATTTTCGATCAAACTCTATATGGATTGTGTAATATGATGTTACAGGAGTGTCATCTGAAGAATTCTGAGAAGGTTAGTGAAAAAATTAATATATTTTTGGCGATGTTGACGTTATCGCCCACTTTGGCTAGAATCAATGCTGGGCTGCTATGTGCTATGTGCTATGCTAATATAACGATTTATTGTGTTTTCGCTGTAAGACACTTAGAAAATCTGAAATATTGTCTGTATTCACAGGATCTGTGTCTTTCGATTAGTGTATGCTGTGTATTTTTACGAAATGTTTGATGATTAGTAAGTAGGTAAACACGTTGCTCATAGTAATTATTCTAGTCCATTTGTGACGGTGGGTGCAATTGTAACCTATGCCATCTACCTGAAATATGCACTTTTTTCTAACAAAACCTATCCCATACCATAAATATGTTATCAGACTGTCATCTGATGAGTTTTTTTCTTGGTTAGGGGCTATAAATATCTTAGTTTAGCCGAATTGGTGATAGCTACTGGTGTTGGTGGACAAATAAAAGATGGTGGATTATGCTAATGTGTTTTTAGGTAATAGATGTACATCTTTACATATTGTGTCTTCCCTGTAAAACATTTTAAAAATCGGACATGTTGACTGGATTCACAAGATCTGTGTCTTTCATTAGCTGTATTGGACTTTAATGTGTGAAAGTTAAATATTTTTAAAAAATATTTTTTTTGAATTTCGCGGCACTGGTTTTTCAGTGGGGGTGGGGGGGAAGTGCCGCTAGCGGCACACTCATCCTAGACAGGTTAACTATACATTCATGTACATACTACCTCAATTGGGCCGACCAACCAGTGCTCCCGCACATTGGCTAACCGGGCTATCTGCATTGTGTCCCACCACCCACAACCCGCCAACCCCTCTATTACGCTACTGCTACTCTCTGTTCCTCATATATGCATAGTCACTTTAACCATATCTACATGTACATACTACCTCAATCAGCCCGACTAACCGGTGTCTGTATGTAGCCTTGTTACTTTTATAGCCTCGCTACTGTATATAGCCTGTCTTTTTACTGTTGTTTTATTTCTTCACCTACCTATTGTTCACCTAATACCTTTTTTGCACTATTGGTTAGAGCCTGTAAGTAAGCATTTCACTGTAAGGTCTACTACACCTGTTGCATTCAGCGCACGTGACAAATAAACTTTGATTTGAAACTTACAGTATCATATTTATGCTCATATATTATGCTAGCTACTTGCAAAGAAAAGGAGAATCGAACACCTTCCTCATCTCTGCCATGAAATCTTCCAGATGACGACAAATGACGTATTGTTACTCCCAAACTGCCGTAGCCCAGTAGAGCGCCCTTCCCGACATTAGCGTAATAATATAGGCTATCTTCGACCTGAACGATGATGGCTGTAGCTCAAAAATAAGGGAGCACTGAGAAAGAAAACCCTGGCAGGTTCTAGGATCCCCAGAATATCGCTCCGGAGGAGGAGGTAAGAGGGGTTCTTGGGGAGCCGGGTTAGGCTGTACAAACCCACCACTGATAGTAGACAGGTTACTGGGTGGTTGGGAGGTCTCAGAGGTGTCAGGCTGCCTATGAGCTAACTCACTGATTTGCTCCATAATAGCCTTGAACCCTTGGTCATGGTGTTCAGGGAACGAAGCCCTTACAAAAGGTCCAGCAGTAGCTCCTCGTGCCTCCCAAGGGTGGCTCCCTGCAGGGAGACGGTGTGGTGGAGCTGGTCCAAGTCTGCTGGGTCTGTCATGGCCAGTTCATACAATAAGTGCACAGGGCGAGACCCAGATGCAGACATGTGAGTCAGATGGTTCGAGTCTCTGATATTTATTATAATCCAAGGGGCAGGCAAGAGAATGGTCGTGGACAGGCAAAAGATCATAACAAGGTCAGAGTCCAGGAGGTACAGAGTGTCAGGCAGGCTTGAGGTTAGGGCAGGCAGTATGGTCAGACAGGCGGGTTCAGAGTCAAGGCAGGCAAGGGTCAAAACCAGGAGGACTAGCAAAAAACTGAGAAAAGGAACAAGCAGGCACATGGAGTAACACGCTGGTTGACTTGACAAAACAAGATGAACTGGCACAGACAGATAGAAAACACAGGTATAAATACCCAGGGGATAACGGGAAAGATGGGTGACACCTAGTGGGGTGGAGACAAGCACTAGGACAGGTGAAACAGATCAGGGTGTGACACTAAGCATCCAATTACCCACATTTTAGTCCAATCTCAATCTTAATTACAAATCCCCATTATCATCAGTCGTGGCCAAAAGTTTTGAGAATGACACAAATATAAATTTTCACAAACTCTGCTGCCTCAGTTTGTATGATGGCAATTTGCATATACTCCAGAATGTTATGAAGAGTGATCAGATGAATTGCAATTAATTGCAAAGTCCCTCTTTGCCATGCAAATGAACTGAATCCCCCCAAAACATTTCCACTGCATTTCAGCCCTGCCACAAAAGGACCAGCTGACAC
Source organism: Salvelinus fontinalis (assembly GCF_029448725.1). Lineage (NCBI taxonomy): Eukaryota > Metazoa > Chordata > Actinopteri > Salmoniformes > Salmonidae > Salvelinus > Salvelinus fontinalis. Next base: position 34,546,919 of record NC_074673.1, on the reverse strand, counting down.
AATGTCAGTGATTCTCTCGTTAACACAGGTTTTTAGTGTTGATGAGGACAAGGCTGGAGATCACTCTGTCATGCTGATTGAGTTTGAATAACAGACTGGAAGCTTCAAAAGGAAAGTGGTGCTTGGAATCATTGTTTATTTATTGCTTAAAATGTAGGGCTCAAAACAGGTGACCTGTCCTGAATGACGGGTCGCCACTGAATCACAGGCAGCTTTATTTGATTTGATTGATATACATTTTTCCAAGGGCAGGGTCCTGTCAGGACATGACTGTGACAAACGGTAGTACAACATATAGGATCAATATTTGTTGTAGAATGGTATTTCTTATTGCTCTGTGGACCACAACTAACCTAAATGAAGGGTTCCAGTCACTAATGACATGTTAGATGTTTTCACCTCTCTCCTTCTTTCACTGTGCTAATAATTTCCGGCTCTGTTTTCAGCCTGTCAGTCCTGACTGAGGAAATGATATATGCGACATTATCTCCAGTTACCCAGGCAAACAACGCAAATAACAATCATCCAACAAGGTGAAATACATATTTGACACATGCAGAGGGACTGTTTTCATTAGATAAGACATGACTGCTACACGACACCAAGAATGGCTGTAGGATATTTAATTTAATTGAAAATGAAAAATGTGTTTGATAATTAAGTCATTTAGTGATGTGATTTCAGAGATACATTGTATATGAGTCCAGTTGTATAGCGTTGCTTGTTCAGTCTAGAGAGTGAGGGAAACATCTCAGGGTGCCCCACAATAACATCCTTATTCTAGGTTCCCGTCCACTCGTTGAATTAATGTTGTTTCAACTTACTTTCTCAATGTATTGTGATGTGGAATCAACGTGAAAAATGCATTGGATTTGAAAAAAGTACTAGTAAGTAAGTAATGTTTTCATCTCAAACATTGAAATTAGGGTAAAACTTCAACTTAAATACATAGATTTAACCTGATTAACAGGTTGTTACATCAATCTAATTTTAACATTATCATCAGAACTATGTACATGTTGAAATTGCATAGAAAATTCTACATAGAAACGTACCAAATATTTTTCATCCTATATTCAAACAGTGTGTAACAGTCCTGACCTATTTATGTTAGTTTTTATGTGTTTTTGGTCAGGGCATGTGTTTTGGGTGGGCAGTCTATGTTATCTGTTTCTATGTTGGTTTCGGTTTGCCTGGTATGGCTCTTGATTAGAGGCAGGTGGTTTGCATTTTCCTCTAATCAAGAGTCATATTTAGGTAGGGCATTCTCACTGTTTGTTTGTGGGTGATTGTCTCCTGTGATGTCTTCGTCGTTGTCGATGTTATTCACTTTCGGAGCTGTTTGGCTGTTCGTGTGTTTTGATGTAACGTTCCTGTTCGTGAGTTTACGTTTGTCTATGTAAGTTTATGTTCAGGTTCCGTTCGTTACGTTTTGTTATTTTGTAAGTTTTGAAAGTGTTTTGTTTTGTTTAGTGGCCGTCGTATTTGTAATAAAGATGGCTTATTTCCCTGACTCCGCATTTTGGTCTGAAGATCCTTCTCTCCTCACCTCATCCGAGGATGAGGAAAGCGACAGCCTTAACAGAATCACCCACCAAAATACAGAGACCAAGCGGTATGGGAATGCTCGACGGAGCAACAAGGACTTTTGGACTTGGGAGGAGATCCTGTCTGGTAGAGGACCCTGGGCGCAAACTGGAGAACATCGCTGCTCTCGTGAGAAGAGTGAGGCAGCCACAGCCCAGGAGCGGTGGTTTAAGGAGGCAGCTAGGAGACGTGGATGGAAGCCGGAGAATCAAGCTCGAAACCGGAATTATGAGGGGACACGTCTTGCACGGAAGCCCGAAAAGCCCGTGAGTAACTCCCAAAAATTTCTTGGGGGGGGGCTAAAGGGTAGTGGGCCAAGGGCAGGTAGGAGACCTGCGCCCACTTCCCAGGCTAACCGTGGAGAGCGGGAGTACGGGCAGACACCGTGTTACGCAGTAGAGCGCACGGTGTCTCCTGTACGTGTGCATAGCCCGGTGCGGGTTATTCCACCTCCCCGCACTGGTAGGGCTAGATTGGGCATTGAGCCAGGTGTCATGAGGCCGGCTCAACGCGTCTGGTCTCCAGTGCGTCTCCTCGGGCCGGCATACATGGCACCTGCCTTACGCATGGTTTCCCCGGTTCGCCTACACAGCCCGGTGCGGGTTATTCCACCTCCCCGTACTGGGCGGGCGACCGGGAGCATTCAACCAGGTAAGGTTGGGCAGGCTCAATGCTCAAGAGAGCCAGTACGCCTGCACGGTCCGGTATTTCCGGCGCCACCTCCCCGCCCCAGCCTAGTACCTACAGTGCCTACATTACGCACTAGGCTACCAGTGCATTTCCAGAGCCCTGTTCCTCCTCCACGCACTCTCCCTATAGTGCGTGTATCCAGTTCAGTGCCTCCAGTTCCGGCCCCACGCACTAAGCCACCTGTGCGTCTCCTAAGTCCTGTACACACTGTCACTTCTCCCCGTACTAGTCCTGAGGTGCGTGCCCTCAGCCAGGTGCCACCAGTGCCGGTACCACGCACCAGGTATAGAGTACGCTTTGAGAGTTCAGTGTGCCCTGTCCCTGCTCCACGCACTAGTAGGAAGGTGCTTATCATTAGCCCGGTGCCTCCAGTTCCGGCACCAGGCACCAGGTCTACAGTGCGCCGTATACGGCCAGAGCCATCCGTCTCCCCAGCGCCATCTGAGCCATCCGTCTCCCCAGCGCCATCTGAGCCATCCGTCTCCCCAGCGCCATCTGAGCCATCCGTCTCCCCAGCGCCATCTGAGCCATCCGTCTGCCAGGAGCCTGCAAAGCCGCCCGTCTGCCATGAGCCTGCAAAGCCGCCCGTCTGCCATGAGCCTACAGAGCCATCCGCCAGACAGGAGCCGCTAGAGCCGTCAGCCAGACAGGAGCCGCTAGAGCCGCCCGCCAGACAGGATCTGCCAGAGCCGCCAACCAGACAGGATCTGCCAGAGCCGCCAACCAGACAGGATCTGCCAGAGCCGCCAACCAGACAGGATCTGCCAGAGCCGCCAACCAGACAGGATCTGCCAGAGCCGCCAGAGAGCCATGAGCAGCCAGAGCCGTCAGAGAGCCATGAGCAGCCAGAGCCGTCAGAGAGCCATGAGCAGCCAGAGCCGTCAGAGAGCCATGAGCAGCCAGAGCCGTCAGAGAGCCATGAGCAGCCAGAGCCGTCAGAGAGCCATGAGCAGCCAGAGCCGTCAGAGAGCCATGAGCAGCCAGAGCCGTCAGAGAGCCATGAGCAGCCAGAGCCGTCAGAGAGCCATGAGCGTCGAGAGCCGTCAGCCTGCCATGAGCGTCGAGAGCCGTCAGCCTGCCATGAGCGTAGAGAGCCGTCAGCCTGCCATGAGCGTCGAGAGCCGTCAGCCTGCCATGAGCGTAGAGAGCCGTCAGTCTGCCATGAGCGTCGAGAGCCGTCAGCCTGCATGGACCTGCCAGAGCCGTCCAAACAGGACCTGCCAGAGTCCTTCAGCCGGGATCTGCCCCTTGTCCCGGTGTTGCCCCTTGTCCCGGTGCTGCCCCTTGTCCCGGTGCTGCCCCTTGTCCCGGTGCTGCCCCTTGTCCCGGTGCTGCCCCTTGTCCCGGTGCTGCCCCTTGTCCCGGTGCTGCCCCTTGTCCCGGTGCTGCCCCTTGTCCCGGTGCTGCCCCTTGTCCCGGTGCTGCCCCTTATTCCAGTGATGGTCCTTATCCTGGTGCTGCCCCTTGTTCTGGTGCTGCCCCTTGTCCCGGTGCTACCCCTTGTCCCGGTGCTGCCCTTTGTCCCGGTGCTAGCTGTTTATTTAGGGGAAGGTAGTGTTAGGGTGGTCAGTAGAAGGGGTAGAAAGAAGAGGGGAGTGACTATGGTGGTGCGGGGACAGCGTCCTGAACCGGAACCACCACCGTGGTCAACTGCCCACCCGGACCCTCCCCTGGACTTTGTGCTGGTGCGCCCGGCGTTCGCACCTTGGGGGGGGGGTACTGTAACAGTCCTGACCTATTTATGTTAGTTTTTATGTGTTTTTGGTCAGGGCATGTGTTTTGGGTGGGCAGTCTATGTTATCTGTTTCTATGTTGGTTTCGGTTTGCCTGGTATGGCTCTTGATTAGAGGCAGGTGGTTTGCATTTTCCTCTAATCAAGAGTCATATTTAGGTAGGGCATTCTCACTGTTTGTTTGTGGGTGATTGTCTCCTGTGATGTCTTCGTCGTTGTCGATGTTATTCACTTTCGGAGCTGTTTGGCTGTTCGTGTGTTTTGATGTAACGTTCCTGTTCGTGAGTTTACGTTTGTCTATGTAAGTTTATGTTCAGGTTCCGTTCGTTACGTTTTGTTATTTTGTAAGTTTTGAAAGTGTTTTGTTTTGTTTAGTGGCCGTCGTATTTGTAATAAAGATGGCTTATTTCCCTGACTCCGCATTTTGGTCTGAAGATCCTTCTCTCCTCACCTCATCCGAGGATGAGGAAAGCGACAGCCTTAACACAGTGCCTTTGGAAAGTATTCATTCCTCTTGACAGAAATATCACATTTACAGAAGTATTCAGATCCTTTACTCAGTGCTTTGTTGAAGCACCTTTAGCAGCGATTACAGCCTCAAATCTTCTTGGGTATGACGTTACAAGCTTGGCCCAGCTGTAGTGAGTACAGTACTGTGTGTGTGTGTGTGTGTGTGTGTGTGTGTGTGTGTGTGTGTGTGTGTGTGTGTGTGTGTGTGTGTGTGTGTGTGTGTGTGTGTGTGTGTGTGTGTGTGTGTGTGTGAGAGTGAGAGAGAGAGAGAAAAATTGTGCTGCAGTTCCAAGGTAGAGACAATGACTATTCATAGTATTTTAAAGAATTCTAGTGAAGTAACGCTTCTGGACCACACTATCTGCCACATTGAAGAACTCCGGGTTAAGTTAAATATCACTTCTACCTCTAATCAGCAATCATAGGATTCATTCATGCTCCTTAGATGCCAGGTTAGGGTTACACACACATTTTCTGTCATGGTCTATGGACACCCTGAAGTAGCCTTGGCCACCCCCTGGCCACCCCATGTATACAACTCTAGTTCTGCCGCTGCCTCCCTGACCAAGGCCCTTCTCCCCTGATTGCTCAGTTTGGCCTTGTGGTCAGCTCTAGGAAGAGTGTTGGTAGTTCCAAACTTCTTCCATTTAAGAATGATGGAGGCCACTGTGTTTTTGGGGACCTTCAATGCTGCAGACATTTTTTGGTACCCTTCCCCAGATCTGTACCTCAACACAATCCTGTCTCGGAGATCTACGGACAATTCTTTCAACCTCACGGCTTGGTTTTCACTCTGATACATGTATGCACAGTCAGCTGTGGGACCTTATACAGGCAGGAATGTGCCTTTCCAAATCATGTTCAATCAATTGAACTTACCACAAGTGGACTCCAATCAAGTTGTAGAAACATCTCAAGGAAGATCAATGAAAACAGGATGCACCTGAGCTCAATTTAGAGTCTCATAGCAAAGGTTCTGAAAACTTATGGACAGTTGGAGTCGGAAGTTTACATACACTTAGAACAGAGTCATTAAAACTTGTTTTTCAACCACTCCACACATTTCTTATTAACAAACTATAGTTTTGGCAAGTCGGGTAGGACATCTACTTTGTGCAAGACACAAGTAATTTTCCAACAATTGTTTACAGACACATTATTTCACTTATAATTCACTGTATCACAATTCCAGTGGGTCAGAAGTTTACACACACTAAGTTGACTGTGCCTTTAAACAGCTTGGAAAATTCCAGAAATGATGTCATGGCTTTAGAAGCTTATGATAGGCTAATTGACATCATTTGAGTCAATTGGAGGTGTACCTGTGGATGTATTTCAAGGCCTACCTTCACTCAGTGCCTCTTTGCTTGACATCATAGGAAAATCAAAAGATATCAGCCAAGACCTCAGAAAAACATTGTAGACCTCCACAAGTCTGGTTTATCCTTGGGAGCAATTTCTAAATGCCTAAAGGTACCACGTTCATCTGTACAAAAATTAGTACGCAAGTATAAACACCATGGGACCACGCAGCAGTCATACCGCTCAGGAAGAGACCCGTTCTGTCTCCTAAATATGAACGTACTTTGGTGCAAAAAGAGCAAATCAATCCCAGAACAACAGCAAAGGACCTTGTGAAGATGCTGGAGGAAACGCGTACAAAAGTATTTACATCCATAGTAAAACGAGTCCTATATATCGACATAACCTGAAGGGCCACTCAGCAAGGAAGAAGCCACTGCTCCAAAACCGCCATAAAAAGCCAGACTCCGGTTTGCAACTGCACATGGGGACAAATATCGTACTTTTTGGAGAAATGTCCTCTGGTCTGATGAAACAAAAATAGAACTGTTTGGCCATAATGACCATCGTTATGTTTGGAGGAAAAAGGGGGATGCTTGCAAGCGGAAGAACACCATCCCAACCGTGAAGCACGGGGGTGGCAGCATCATGTTGTGGCGGTTGTTTGCTACAGGATGGACTATTGCACTTCACAAAATAGATGGCATCATGAGGTAGGAAAAGTATGTGGATATATTGAAGCAACATCTCAAGACGTCAGTCAGGAAGTTAAAGCGTGGTCGCAAATCGGTCTTCCAAATGGCCAATGACCCCAAGCATACTTCCAAAGTTGTGGCAAAATGGCTTAAGGACAACTAAGTCAAGGTATTGGAGTGGCCATCACATAGCCCTGACCTCAATCCCATAGAAAATGTGTGGGCAGAACTGAAAAAGTGTGTGCAAGCAAGGATGCCTACAAACCTGACTCAGTTACACCAGCTCTGTCAGGAGGAATGTGCCAAAATTCACACAACTTATTGTGGGGTGCTTGTGGAAGGCTACCCGAAAAGTTTGAGCCAAAGTTAAACAATTTAAAGGCAATGCTACCTGGGAATGTGATGAAAGAAATAAAGCTGAAATAAATAATTCTCTCTACTATTATACTGACATTTCACATTCTTAAAAGAAAGTGGTGATCCTAACTGACCTAAGACAGGGAATATTTACTAGGATTAAATGTCAGGAATTGTGAAAAACTGAGTTTAAATGTGTTTGTTTAAGGTGTATGTAAACTTCCGACTTCAACTGTAAATAAGCTATTTCTGTTTTTGTTTTTAATTAATTTGTAAAATGTATTAAACCGTTTTTTGCTTTGTCATTATGCGGTATTGTTATTATTTTGGAGTAATTTATTTTATTTAGTCCATTTTAGAATAAGGCTGTAACTTAACAAAATGTGAAGTAAGTCAAGGGGTCTGGATAATTTCAGAAGAATTGTGGATTTGATTTGACATATTTTATTTTATGTTTGAATCAATGTCGTTGTTTTAATCTCATGCGATCACCCTAAATTAAGAGGTACTGTATATTGAAATAAATTGTGACGACACAGTCCAATGATTTCTGCCTGAACAGTGTCTCCTACTTGTACATAAATGCACTTCAATAAGAACAAGTCTACCATCCAGATGCCAACCTCTATATACCCTGCCTACACTCTTAGAAATAATTGTTATTTGGGATTCTACATAGAACTTACAGTCACGTCTAACAGTGTAACCATAATAACAATGAAGTCGCTGCATTTGCATTTGTTTAACCTGTTGGGGATGGGGGCGCTGTTTAGACTATTTATGCTAATTTGGCTAATTTTTTAAACGGCTTCCCACAAAATCCTTGATCGTACAATATGCATATTATTATTATTATTGGATAGAAAACAGTCTATAGTTTCTATAGGAGTTGAAATTTTGTCTCTAAGTGGAACAGAGCCCATTCTACAGCAATTTCCCTGACATGGAGTCAGATTTGAGAAATGTTGGCCACTCTTCTGAAGTCAGTTAAAAGGGCACTGTCGTTGCTATGACTATACGGACACTTCTTACGTCTTCCCCTGGATGCCTTTACGTGATGACGATTCCAACGGGGTCGATTGCGCGTTCACAGGCCCTACAAATGAAAAAACCCTGAAGCTAGTCATTCTTTGGGAGCTGCGTCATGAGCCTAGAGGACACCGGCGCGCACCTGTTCCAAGCGTTAGTTTAGCCTGTTATATTTCTCCGGTCATCTTTTCACTCGTTATAGGAGTTAAAAACATCATAAGGTAGTTAATTTAAAGCGTTTTATAGCAATTTATATCCGTTTAGTGCGATTTTGGGACATTTATTTTTGCAACGATGTGAAAAGTTGGGCACGCTTTTCAGTTCATCCCGAACGCAGTTGACATTTCCACATGGCAAGAGGACAGCTTTCCACCAAAAGACGATTTCTCCCAAGAAAGGATCCTTTGCCCAAGATACTGATGGAAGAACAGCTCAAGGTAGGACATTTTTATTATGATAAATCGTGTTTCTGTCTAAACATTTTAGTGGCTTAGGACGCCATGTTTTTTGACGTAGCTTCGCTTGGCGCAAACTGTATTGAAAAGTAAGGATAAATTAAAAAATGTAATAACGCAATTGTATTAAGAATTAAATTGTCTATCAATCCCTGTCCACCCTATATTTTTTAGTCACGTTTATGAGTATTTATGTATAAGAGTAGATCACTGTCTAAGTGGCGCAAGGACTTTTTCTTTACCAGCTTGTCTACATTTCACATTGTCTAACCATGATTTTGGTGGCTAAATATAAACATTTTCGATCAAACTGTATATGCATGTTGTAATGTGATGTTACAGGAGTGTCATCGGAAGAATTCTGAGAAGGTTAGTGAAAAAATTAATATCTTTTGGCGATGTTGACTTTTATCGCTCACTTTGGCTAGAATCAATGCTGGGCTGCTAATTGCTATGTGCTAAGCTAATATAACGATTTATTGTGTTTTCGCTGTAAGACACTTAGAAAATCTGAAATATTGTCTGTATTCACAGGATCTGTGTCTTTCGATTCGTGTATGCTGTGTATTTTTACGAAATGTTTGATGATTAGTAGTTAGGTAAACACGTTGCTCATTGTAATTATTCTAGTCCATTTGTGATGGTGGGTGCAATTGTAAACTATGCCATCTACCTGAAATATGCACTTTTTTCTAACAAAACCTATCCCATACCATAAATATGTTATCAGACTGTCATCTAATGAGTTTTTTTGTTGGTTAGGGGCTATAAATATCTTAGTTTAGCCGAATTGGTGATGGCTACTGGTGTTGGTGGACAAATAAAAGATGGTGGATTATGCTAATGTGTTTTTAGGTAATAGATGTACATCTTTACATATTGTGTCTTCCCTGTAAAACATTTTAAAAATCGGAAATGTTGACTGGATTCACAAGATCTGTGTCTTTCATTAGCTGTATTGGACTTTAATGTGTGAAAGTTAAATATTTAAAAAAAAAATTTTTTTTGAATTTCGCGGCACTGGTTTTTCAGTGGGGGGGGGGGGGGGTGTGCCGCTAGCGCGACGCTGATCCTAGACAGGTTAAGCTTTTTTTCTAGTGACATTTATTTGGATACGATTAGCTAATGTGCGATTTCACTTGGCATAGAACATGTGCTCTCTCGTCAGGACACTGTTGTTTGAAAGCTAGCCAAAAGCACAGCTAACACAATCACTTCAAACTGAAGCTGTAAAAACTTTCAACTTGCTGCACTTCGGTTTGTTTTACCTGTTTTCTATTGATCTTTGTATATATCCATAAAAAATATGCTGATTCATGATTTCGACTGGCTGAGAAAAGCTGCCTACCGGTCTGTCTCATCCCGACTCCCGACATGTTCATTAATGTTGGACAGCTGGAGATTGAATTTGAATATTGAAACAATGTTGCAAATGTCGGACCGACAGACCACAAGGTTTATACACATTTCTGCTGTTTAAAACTAAATGTTAGTAGAAAAGAAATGCGAGATAATGTCTAGATGCATTTTATAGTGGAGATCAAGTTCATGAATTGCCTGGCTGGGCTGATGATACAGTGGATTGCATAGTCAGATGGAACAGAGTAAATAGCCATTGTAATGTCATAGATTTAGCCTGGTGGTAACTTGTGGAATAGACACCTGCTGGAATGTGGTTTTAACCAATCAGCATTCAGGATTAGACCCACCTGTTGTATAATTAAGCAATAAGGCACGAGGGGGTGTGGTATATGACCAATATAACACAGCTGAGGGCTGTTCTGAAGCACAACGCAACGTGGAGTACCTGGAAACAGCCCTTAGCTGTGGTATATTGGCCATGTACCACAAACCCCCGAGATGCTTTATTGGTATTATAGAATTACGGTGGTAACCAGTTTATCACCAACTTTCCCATAACTTTGTCATAACCCAAGGTTGCATGCAACATTTTTGCTGAACCTGAACATCAGCTAATGTTAATGTCAGCTAACGTTAGCTGTCTTTGCTAACTGTTGGAGCAGATGTGGCTGGACAGTAAAGGAGTCAATCGCAAATGTGAAAACTGTTCAAGGGTGTGTAGACTTTCACTAGGCACTGTAACGTTATACCCATTGCTTCTTGAAGAAAATAAATAATCAATGCTTGTAGATCTTAACTTTAGTTAACCATTTTAAATGTCAACTTCAATGGGGTAGGGACGTCCAAAGGATTCTGAATAGCACGGACCATATGTTTATCTTCTGAGAGCTGTATCCATGAATGCTTGGCAGGGGACACAAGATAAGAGAGACTGGTTTGAGAGACAAACAGTGTCCTGACCATAGACTTAGGAATTAGAATACTTTTACGACATAGCCTGACAATAGATCAGAGAAAATAGTAATTTTCCCAGGGAAATTGATCTGATGCCTTTGTGGCCCATGGGCCGCCAGTTGCCCATCCCTGACCTAGAGTCCTGAAATGATGTTCATAGGACCCTCTTCTCACAAGGAACACATTTGTCTCAAGGTCTGCCATGATGGATTTTCCGCCATTTTGAATTTTTGAAAAAACACTTAAATGACATCTCCTCCGGATGAAACTTGATCTATGGAACAAGATCTTTCAACGCAATATTTTCCAGACTAGTAGGTCAAACATCTAACCAATAAACATTCATGTGGGCGTGGTCTAGCACATAAATGCATATAAATCAGACACAGATATTTGTATTGTAACCAAACTTGGTACACATGTTCAACATATGCACATTCAGATTGACAACATGGTGGTGCTACAACAGGCACATTATCTCTTGATCTGTTTGACTCAGTGTTAAAATAAAAAATTGTGTTGTATGTGCTTCCCATTTGAGGTCTGGATTGTGATTCCAAGGATTTTTGTGTGGTGTCAAAAATCTGACTAATTGTTGTAACTACTTATTTTGCAAATGTTTTCTGTTATTTAAAAGTGCTGTCAGGAGAAACACTTTCACATCCAAGGCTACAGACGGAGAGACGGAGAAGTTCATCATAAGGTGGCTGCAGCTAGCACCAGGCAGAGGCGGAGGCAGAAAGGAGAGGACCGAACACAGCAAGGAAAGGGCGGATAGACCCCTTTTATTTAACCAGGGAAATACACATTGAGACCCAGGTCTCATTTGAAAAGGTGCCCTGGGAACAATACAGAAAAGAAAATTATATAAAATTAACTTAAAACACAAAATTAAATTATAGCAAATATTACAGTAATATTAAATAAAAACAATCAAACAAAACAAACACATTTAGAAATATAAAAATCCCTTTCTCCTAAAGTGACAACAACAACACATCCAAATGAAACATTACTTGGAGATTATTCCATAGGGTGCTGGTAGGAAAAGGTAGATTTACTCAACTCTGTGGATACATGTGGAGTTTCCAGCATTAACCAACCCTGTGACCTAGTGTTGTAATGCAAGTTTCTATATTTCAACAATGATGTTAAGTAAATTGGTAGTTTATTGAGTACGGCTTTATGAATAAAAACAGAATAATGAAGTCACCTATGTGTTTTTTGTGATGTCCAACCAACTTTATGATAAAGGATGTGGTGGTGAGTGTCAAAACTGTCAGATGTTATAAAATGAAGTTTGTTATGATAACTTGTGTCCAAGGGCTTCAAAACACTGGAAGCTGTATTCATGTATATAATTTTGCCATAATCTATAACAATAATACATGTAGACTGAATGATCTGTTTTCTACTATTTAATGAAAGGCAAGCCCTATTCCGATAGACAAAGCCCAACTTAATTATTAGTTTCGTCAACAGGCTTTTTAAAAGATAGCTTTTCTTCAATCCAGATGGCCAGATATTTATAGGCGGGGACACGATCAATGGGGCCACCATCTACTTATGCACAAATCATCAGTTACATTATTACATGATTTGAAAAATAGCCTGCACTTGGTTTAACCAGCATTTAGTACCAACTTCAGATCAACCAAGGCTTTCTACAAGGTAGTAAAAGCAGAGTGAAGAGTCAACAGAGCCTGAGCTGCCGTAGGGGCGGTAATGTATAGAACAGTGTCATCTGCGTACAGATGAAAGTGACAGTTTGTACAGATAGACCAATGCTATTAATATACTGAAAAAAACTGCACCAAGAATCAAACCCTGTGGGACACCTTTTGTTATGTCTAGAAATCATGATATAATGCCATCAGTAAGTACACACTGTGTTCTGTCTTTTAAATCATTCTCAAACCAGCTACAAGCAGCCTGATCTAAGCCAATCGTAGAGAGTTTCTGAATAAGTAAGGTGTGATCCAAGCTGAGTATTAATCAATGATTCCAGGATTTTTGCTAGGCAAGAAAGTTTGGAAATGGGACAATAATTATTTAGATCACTCGGGTCGCCACCTTTATGTAGAGGAAGCACATGGGCCGCCTTCCAAACTCTAGGAATAGTACTCGATATAATTGTCAAGCAAAAAATATGTGTTAATGCTTCAGCAATCAATGGAGCAGAAAGCTGTAATAAGAAGGGATCAAGCATATCAGCCCCAGTAGATTGTTTTACATCAATCATAAGTAGTTGTTCCAAAACATCAGAAGTAGACAGTTGCTCCAGAGAGTACAAGGATTCACTGGGGGTTGTCTCGTCCTCTATCAAGTCGACTAGCAGCTGGGAGAGGGACTAGCCGCTGGGAGAGGGACTAGAGGCTGGGAGAGGGACTAGCGGCTGGGAGAGGGACTAGCGGCTGGGAGAGGGACTAGCGGCTGGGAGAGCAGTTTACTGACTGACCCAGGTCTATTAAACCAAGATTTCTTTCAAACAAAAAACCGGCAGACATAAAATGTTGATGAAAAGCATGACCTATCTAACAGCACCAGTTAGTCTAGCTTTGGCCCAGGCATGATTTCTTGTTCTAAAGATATCTGAGAGGTCTGTATAAAACCTGGGATTTTATCTATTTTTTGTCTATATCGTTTCAATGGAGCGTGTTTATCTGCCAGAGATATAAAAATCGATGAGAAATGCTCAAGAGCTAATTCAGGGTCAGGAATACACTTGATGGAGGAAAGTTCAGAAAAGTACAAGTCATGCATAAACGCTTGGGGAGAGAAGTTTTAAAATGTATCTTCCTAATAATGCAGGGATCAGAATGAGGCTGTCTAGTATCTCTAATACAGGCTATAGGACAATGGTCACTTGCAAACACACCAAAATACATGTACTTATGGGGGTTATTTGTGAGAAATAAATTTAATGAGGTTCTATCTAGATTTTTACATTTAACCGAGTGGGTTTTGTGATTAGCTGGGTTAGATTAAGAACAAGACAAGTGTTCTTAGTTATCTGAGATATTTGTCAGCCAGTCCAGGTTAAATTCACCTAAGACCACCAGTTCTGATGTTAGAAAAGGTTTTAAATGTACAGATATGATTCTAGTCGCATCAACTAAAGCAGCAGGAGGCCTACACACTCCAGCAACAAATACATCCACATTTTGGCTCATGGTCACATCTAAAGCCAGGATTTCACATTTCTGGGTTATAGTGATATTAAGAGCACATGATGCTACAAAAGTGGTTTTCACATACATCGCCACCCCTCCACGTTTCCCTGCCTATCACATCTAAATATGTTGTAATTAGCAATGTCAATGTCCTTATCCATGATCTAATCATTGAACCAAGTCTCTGATAAAACAAGAATGTCTGTTTTCGTGTCATGCATCCTGATATTGATAAAGTCGTTCTTTGAGATCATACTTCGCACATGTAAATGTAACAAACTCAGAAGGGGTGTCCATATTTACCCTAACCAGGTCGTTATAAACTTGATCATTAAGTAAGTCAGGAGATTTCATAGGAATAGAAATTAGGTTATCAAAGTTTGCCCCGATGGGCCTGCGGATGCATCTATTTGGTGGCTGTTTAAAACCTATTAAAATTAAGACAGGGATAAAGTAGAGTTCCTTGACTTGACTTTAGTATTTAACATCAGAAACAGTTTGATGTGTGATGATGGTTGGGATAACCTGGGTAGAATGTGGGTTATATCCCAGTCAGTCTCTCAGAGCAGCCTTAAAATGGCCTTGCAATGTTCTGTATAAGCCCCGAGATAGTTTGGGTGAATTCCATCTTCTTTGTAAAATCTTTTCTTTCCAACGAGTGGCAAAGTTTACCAACGAAGACAACATTGACAGAGTTACAATAACTCTTTAGCAAGACCTGAGGTTAATAGCAACCTACTGAATCTACTGTATCCACGTTACATACATGTACATACATGTAAGGGACAAACACTGACACTTTTTGTACATTATCTGGAAATAATGGACGACTTGGTATGGTCCGTGTTTATTAGTTCCAGATCATGTACAGAGCGGAGGCGTTTATCCTACTTATACTACAGTTGCCAAAGAAAACAAGTACACATTTAATGGTAAAAAATCATGTTTTCATTGAGATACACATTTTGAAGGAAATTCATACTATTTCATCCTTCCACTAAACCTGGATGTTAATTCTATCGGTTAAGTTGCTAGAGAAGTGGACTTGTTGTTCATTCTATATATGGCCAACTCTGCAGATAGAATAACATCAAAGTAGCTGCATTTGCATTTGTTTTAACTGTTTTATAGTGACATTTATTTGGATACAGTCATAAATCTTTCAAATAAAACATATTTTTAATTAGGGGATATGCCAGACCGAGCCTGACAGTTAGCTAATTGTTTCTTGCATTTCAGTGTGGAGTCAATTGAGGGGAGTTGCATATGTTTCATGAAGCCATTAGAAGACTGTTGCTGACTGAGAGGAGATATTTATAAATGATTTATAATAAATTATGCAACATAAGTCTTGGTGATTCAATAGCCTACTTAATCATTACATTACATTTAACACACTATGTTTTGCTCAGACTGGCAGTAACCCAGAACTATCAGAGGCAGAGGATCTCTCTTTTGGCTGATGCTGACAACTGCTTGTAAGTTGTTCTTCTAAATCATAATAATTATATGTCTGCGTAGCATTTTGTCTTCATTTTGGCAGATTAACTCGTGTATTTGCTCCTTTTTTCTTCTTCACTGGAACCAGTCAGGCAACACATACTGTGCATGTGGTAGGTAGTCCATCGGCTATGGAGTTGGACCTGTGTGTTACGTAACTAGAAGTGGTGGATGCGGAGTCAGAGGCAGAGAGCAGAGGTTTAAGGAAAACCGTATTTATTCCCGGTGAGAAAAGGTCATGCCAAAACAACAGGCGAATAAATGACCGGCCCAAAACAGAACACAAACAGTCCGGAAAAAATACAAACAATACCATCCACAAAACAGAACAGAGAAACAAGCCCGCACAACAGCAGGCGGGCATAACATGCTTCAATAGCCCTAAACCAAACCCCAAACGAGAAACAAATGAAACCAATAAGACATAACCAACAGAAAAGGAAAAGGGAATCGGTGGCAGCTAGTAGACTGGTGACGACGACCGCCGAGCACCGCCCGAACAGGAAGGGTAGCCACCTTCGGTGGAAGCCGTGACACTGTGACCAAAAGGTGGCTGGTTCGAATCCTGGGCCGGGTGCTGGAAAAAAACTTGGAATTGATCTGAAAACTGGGTGGCTGCTGGGTTCACATCCCCAAAATATTCCCCAACCATTGGGCCCTTGAGCAAGGCCCTTAGCCCCACAACATGTTCTCCACCCAGGGGTGCTGCATACAGCTCAAACCTGTGCTTGTCTCAACTGTATGTGTGATGTCTGTTGTTTGGGGGGGGTTGAGAATGGAGCAGAAGACACATTTTTGTTGTTCACTGTAACTAGTGGACAAAGTATATTGTAAAGAGCCAGAGTTGACGTGGGCCATCATTCAAAAAAAGAGATGCCTCCCTGGCCACCAGTGCCTATTTCCAAACCTTGTTTGCATATAATTAGAATTAATTCCACAAACTATGCTGGTATTCTTTTGTCGATAATTTAATTGTTTATTAAATTATATTCTTAGCTCAAAATATTACTATTTGATAGTAGTAGCCATAATTCATAAATTGCACCATGTAGTGTTTTGTATGGAACCATTTTGGTTCAGTGAAGAAGAAACTCTAGGGTTCTGATCAAAGAACCCTATTCGCCTTATGTAGCCCCGTCCACTTGACCCAGTTCCATTCGAACAAGATTGTGTTTGTGTTTCTGTTTCACAACTTCGGTCAACGCTAGCGAATTACCTCAGAGCGGTGGCTAGCTAATAATTAAAAAACGCACATCATTAACACATCACATCATTGTTTTTGTTTAACAAATAAACAAAAACAAAAACAAAACGTGGCTCACATTTAGGAACACACACAAATGGCTCATCGGAGGTCAGATGGTATCACCGTACGCCATCCGTCCATGATTAATAATTGGGTGGATGACATGATAAAATGGCCTGAAATTACGTATGGGGAAATGTTTTATTACTTCGTGCTCTCCTCGGGAGTGGATGGTTCAACTTTGAAAAACGACAAGAGTACAGAGGCATCAGTACCTCCACAGTGGTGAGGTGGGTCGAGTTCTTCTTCACCAGGAGGAAGGAAAAGGATTGGTATTTTTGAAGGCCGATGTTCAGCCCAGCCAATCAAGCAGCTCTTACCATTCTGCTTGGGTACTTGTATCCAACAACGGATCAGTAGAGACGGCTGGATGCGCTAGCATCAATGTCCTTGGAATGTCATGCAGCAACGCAGCCTCAATTTTGTGGAAGGTAGGTTAATAAGCTAAGTCAATTGCATTTTAAATCTAATCAAACTTTATTTGTCACGTGTCGAATACAACAAGTGTAGACTTTATTTTGCTTACTTACAAGCCCTTAACCAACAGTGCAGTTCAAGAAGAGTTAAGAAAATAATAAAAAGTAACACAATAACAAGTTAATGTGTGGGGGTATAGGTTAGTTGAGGTAATTTGTACATGTAGGTAGGTGTGAAGTGACTATGCATAGATAATAAAAGCGAGTAGCAGCAGTGTAAAAAACAAATGGATGGAGGGGTGTCAATGTAAATAGTCCGGTGGCCATTTGATTAATTGTTCAGTCATATGAAGTCTGGCCCAGGAGTGTGAAGGTGAACGGAAAGGCTCTGGAGCAACGCTGTCTCTGCCTGGCCGGTTCCCCTCTCTTCACTGGGATTCTCTGACTCTAACCCTATTGCAGGGGCTGAGTCACTGGCTTACTGGTGCTCTTTCATGCCGTCCCTAGGAGGGGTGCGTCACTTGAGTGGGTTGAGTCACTGGCGTAATCTTCCTGTCTGGGTTGCCCCCCCCCCCCCTCCCCCTTGGGTTGTGCCGTGGCGGAGATCTTTGTGGGCTATACTCGGCCTTGTCTCAGGATGGTAAGTTGGTGGTTGAAGATATCCCTCTAGTGGTGTGGGAGCTGTGCTTTGACAAAGTGGGTGGGGTTATATCCTTCCTGTTTGGCCCTGTCCGGGGGTATCATCGGATGGGGCCACAGTGTCTCCTGACCCCTCCTGTCTCCACCTGGCCGTGCTGCTGCTCCAGTTTCAACTGTTTTGCCTGCGGCTATGGAACCCTGACCTGTTCACCGGACGTGCTACCTGTCCTAGACCTGCTGTTTTCAGCTCTCTAGAGACAGCAGGAGCGGTAGAGATACTCTTAATGATCGGCTATGAAAAGCCAACTGACATTTACTCCTGAGGTGCTGACTTGCTGCACCCTCGACAACTACTGTGATTATTATCATTTGATCATGCTGGTCATTTATGAACATTTGAACATCTTGGTCATGTTCTGTTATAATCTCCACCCGGCACAGCCAGAAGAAGACTGGCCACCCCTCATAGCCTGGTTCCTCTCTAGGTTTCTTCCTAGGTTTTGGCCTTTCTAGGGAGTTTTTCCTAGTCACCGTGCTTCTACACCTGCATTGCTTGCTGTTTGGGGTTTTAGGCTTGGTTTCTGTATGGCACATTGAGATATCAGCTGATGTAAGAAGGGCTATATAAATACATTTGATTTGATTTTGATTTGATTCAGCAGTGTTATGGCTTGGGGGTAGAAGCTGTTAAGAAGCCTTTTGGTCCTAGACTTGGTGCTCCGGTACCGCTTGCCGTGCAGTAGCAGAGAAAACAGTCTATGACTTGGGTGAATGGAGGCTTTCCTCTGACACAGCCTGTTATATAGGTCCTGGATTTCTATATCTAACATTACTTACCACAATTGTTGATAAGGGGATTTTTCTCTGAATGTCTTTTTTTGTAACAAACATTCTATCAAAGGTGCAGAATGCATTGTCCAGTGGGCTAACTGGTATAGTCTGCACAGATGAGCAGCGACAATGGAATGCAGAGACTCGGAGGAACCCAAGTGGTTAAACAGCATTGACTCTTCTCTGCAGATCCTCTCAAGCTCTGTCAGTATCAGGAATCAAGGTACGACCCAAGTGCAGACTATGTGAAGTAACAATGTTTATTATAACCACAGGGGCAGGCAAACGACAGGTCAAGGCAGGCAGGGGTCGATAATCCAGAGTAGGAGAAAATTACAGGTCGGCAGGCAGGCTCAGGTTCAGGGACAGGCAGAGCTCAGTAATCCAGAGGTGGAGGTAAAGGTACAGGACGGCAGGCGGGCTCAGGGTCAAGGACAGGCAGACTGGACAGGTGGAGAGGTACAGGATCAGGACAGGCAAGGGTCAAAAACCAGGAGGACGAGAAAAAGAGAGGCTGGGAAAAGACCAGCGCTGACAGGATGAACGCTGGTAAGCTTGACAAACAAGACGAATTGGCAACAGACAAACAGAGAACACAGGTATAAATGCACAGAGGATAAGTGGGGAAGATGGGCGACACCTGGAGGGGGTGGAAATAAACACAAGGACAGATCAGGGCGTGACAGTCAGGTAGGATGGGGAACATCGCTGCACATTTATTTTCAGGTCTCTCCAGAGATGTTCGATTGGGTTCACACCATAAGGCCAGTGACCAATATGCAGAAAAGCATCCAGAATGTCCACCCTGCCTCCCACTTCTGCATTCCACTCACAGGAGGAATTGAATAGGAGCCTGAGACACCTGAATCTGCATGTGGGGAGTCTGCTCTATAAGTGTGTTAATGCTGAACCGACAAATATATCACAGCAGTGGCATCCCAGGTAAAATTGAACTGAAAGCAATATTTATTTGTGGCTGTATCATTTTAATGTATTTGAAGTGATATGTGGATCTTCTGTTCAATGCTTTCTAACTCTTCCCCAGCCACATGGAGAGCATGTCAATTACAACTGCCAGAAGTGCCTGTCCTTCTACAATGAATTTGTGAAACTTGACCCAACCCAGTCGACTGCTTTGGAACAGATCACAAAGGAGCAAAGTGCCTCACACTTTTGGTATGACTCAAGTAAGCTTCAAGTTACTGCAAGCTTAGTCAAGAAGGTCCCTGTCAGGGAATCCACCAACCCTGGTAAGTTTCTCCAGAAGCATCTGCATCCCAGGTTCTGAGGGAATGCAGCCACATGCTACAGGAAAGTTAATGAGCTGATGGCCTCCCAGTGGCTGGAAGACTGTGGATACTCTGTGGACCACAGAGGCATTGTTGTCAGTGTTGAAGAGCCATGGTTGTCAGCAAGCCCTGACTGAGTGCTGAACTCCAAGGAGCTGTTGGAGATCAAGTGCCCTGTCATGGGGAAGGGCTGTGATTCTCTGAATGATGTCTTCAATGGGAAAGCCTGTGATGTGAAGGTGGTGGAAGGCACACCCCAACTGCAAACACATGGGCCAAGTGGCTACTAAATGCAGGTGCAAATTGGTATGTTTTGCACAGGACTGGGAGAAAGTAAGGTGCTCATTTGGACTCCGTCCCAGAAAGTTACCATCCCTGTTCCCTATGATACACAGTTCTGTTCAGAGGCTACACATGCTGCCATTTATTGTTGAGGAGCATCAGGCAGACAGATTGTCACTAAGTCACAAATATATTCAGCTCTTTAGAAGTATGTAGTCAGATGTCTCTCCTGTTTGCAGTTACTATTAACAAATGTTTTTTCAATTACAAATCCTGACTTAATGCATCAACAGTAATGGTGTTGTGGAAATTGTTTTTATGGCGTTGTTTTTTATTTTATTAATGAGTATGTACAACAAATATTTAATTTGAGTTGTTATAGAATTAATTGAAATGTATTTAATGTAACTTTTGACACAAATTGAATTCATATTGGGAAATCAACCCTGTGAATGTCATTTGACTGGTCAGTTCATTCAGCATCTTCATAAATGATATCACCTCCCAGGTTACACAGGGCAGCACAGATTCAAATAATTTTGTCCATTTTAGATGAGAGATTGATTGGCACTGTCTGTGAGATGATTCTAAACCGTTTGAGCCTTTGACTTACACGTTTCACATGAACCCTCACGTTAGTTATCCGTCTTGTACATGTGGTGTCCTCTGACAGCTGTGCGCCTCTTTTTGTGAACCCTGGAATTGTTCATTTGACCTTCCTCTTGTGTAGCAGATCACGGATTGTGGTGTACAGAAGATTGCCCTATTTCGTAAAAGACAAAGTCCATAATATGGTAAGAACAGCTCAAATAAGCAAACAGAAACGACAGTCCATCATTACTTTAAGACATGTAGGTCAGTCAATACGGAAAATTTCAAGAACTTTGAAAGTTTGTTCAAGTGTAGTCACAAAAACCATCAAGCGCTATGATTAAACTGGCTCTCACGAGTTACGCCACAGGAATGGAAGACCCAGAGTTACCTCTGCTGCAGAGGATAAGTTCATTAGAGTTACCAGCCTCAGAAATTGCAGCTCAAATAAATGCTTCACAGAGTTCAAGTAACAGACACATCTCAACATCAACTGTTCCGAGGAGACTGTGTGAATAAGGCCTTTATGGTCAAATTGCTGGGGAAAAACACTACTAAAGGACACAATAATAACAAGAGACTTGCTTGGGCCAAGAAACATGAGCGATGGACATTAGAGAGTTGGAAATTTGTCTAGAGTCCAGATTTGAGATCTTTGGTTACAACCGCCATGTCTTTGTGAGACGTGGTGTGGGTGAACGGATGATCTCCCCATGTGTGGTTCCCACCGTAAAGCATGGAGAAGGAGGTGTGGTGTGTGGGGGTGCTTTGCTGGTGACACTGTCTGTGATTTATTTAGAATTCAAGGCACACTTAACCAGCATGGCTACCACAGAATTCTGCAGTGATACGCCATCCCATCTGGTTTGTGCTTAGTCTGACTATCATTTGTTTTTCAACAGGACAATGACCCAACACACTTCCAGGCTGTGTAAGGGCTATTATACCAAGAAGGAGAGTGATGGAGCGCTGCATCAGATTACCTGGCCTCCACAATCCCCTGATCTCAACCCAATTGAGATGGTTTGGGATGAGTCGGACCGCAGAGTGAAGGAAAAGCAGCCAACAAGTGCTCAGTATATGTGGGACCTCCTTCAAGACTGTTGGAAAAGCATTCCAGGTGAAGCTGGTTGAGAGATTGCCAAGAGTGTGCAAAGCTGTCATCAGGCAAAGGGTGGCTATTTGAAGAATCTGTTTAACACTTTGGTTACTACATGATTCCATGTGTGTTATTTCATAGTTTTAATGTCTTCACTATTATTCTACAATGTAGAAAATAGTAAAAATAAAGAAAAACCCCTTGAATGTGTAGGTGTTCTAAAACTTTTGGCCGGTAGTGTATCAAATGGGAATTTTTTATTGAGTTGTGGAGGAAATCAATTGTGCTCTTATGAGACTGTGCTTCAGTGGCGTGCCGTGGGCCTGGGGCCTGGGCCTTCAGTGAGGTATTACACAGTCCCACCCGAATTAATCCACCTCATTATGATGCCATGGCTCTAGACACTATACATTTTGACAGAAACGCAGTATAACCAGGCGTTGCGTCACCTTGAAATTGACAAATTGACATTTGACAAAAACATGACACAATCAATGAGTCTTTTCAATATTTCCCTTCACCTTTTCATTGTGCAGCTCCGTTGCCCTGCGCGCGTGTTCTTTGAGCTGTAGATCCACTCCGGTGTCCCCAAAAGTTTTCAAAAGCACCATTGCTTGTTAGTGCCCAGCCGTATTTTAGTGTCTCGTTGCTGCCTTGGTTAGACAACTCAAGTTTGCAAAGCCAGTGTGGCTCCAAACACCAAATCGATCACTTGCAAATAATAGGCATTCCCAGCAGTACAGTTTGCAGTGCTTCTCGGAGCCAAGGAGCCATTGACAGCGCTCACCCCATTGACAGCGCTCGTAGTTGAAACTTTGAAAGTGGCGAGCGAACGAAGCCCTTTCCCGCCTGTGACAGGCTTTGTGGCGTCGGGCGACCTCTCCTTACAGTGTCTAACTTTTCTTGAAAAGTTCGTCTTGAGACTGGCGTTATAATTATATCCTCGACCAAATCGATATCTTCTCCTCCTTCCGCCATTGTGGGTTGAAAAAACAGCTTAGTAGTACGCAAATTAATTCGTTTATCAAATTCAGTTTCCTAGATCTCCATAGGACCTGCCTCTCAATATTGGTAATCCAATCAAAAGACGTGCACGGACTACGCCTGCTAGCTGGCTCCTGTGTAACACTGGAGCCAGCCAGCAGGCGTACAATAGCCAACTCTAAAGCTGATTGGTTGACACAAAATTTTCATTTCCATTCACTATAAGCGACAAGCGCCCGCACTGTTGATTCTGAAGGCCTGAGGGCAGATTTTAGACCCCTGGCAACACATGATGGCTGAATATGATTGGATAAAATATCTAACATAAAGACAAGCCCTCCAAATCTCAACCTGGGGCTGGAAGCAGTGCAACCAAGAGGAAAGCTATGAAATGAAGAGTATAACTCTTACTCTGGGGAATAATTTAATACATATTTGTGGGAAAATATATTTAAAAAAAAATTATATTATATTATATTCTGATGATGTTTAGGCCAGCAGAGAAGGCCTTGCAGGCCCTGACGGCCCACCACTGCTGTGCTTAGATACAAGAGCAAGAGGAAGACACAAAATGAGAGCAGGCAAGCTGCTCAAGTGTTTGGCTTATCTGTCACTGATGACTGCTTGACCAACACCCAACGCTTCTTCACGTGTGGAGCATCGTAGCCAAACCATTTTTCTGGGTAAGGATGCTCCACTGTAGGCTTCTTGTCAAAGAAGTGGTAGGAGCACACAAAGGGACGTTTTGGTGGTTTCTTTAGGTTCAACTCTTTGAGCCAGAGCCGCGAAGACTTTAGGAGGTGGATGCAGGTCGTATGGGGCTCCACAGTTACATTCAGATTGACATGTAGGTTGGTGTTCAAAACATTGCTGTTGTAAAAACTGCCTCCTCTTCGTCCAATTATTGTGACTGCCTCGTACTGAACATATAATGTTTGTCATGTTGATCGATTTTAGGATATTGTACTGTTCTGTCAGTAAGCTCTCAACTAAAAGTAACATTTTTGCATGTACTACTGTCACGCGAATGTTTACGGAAATAGAAACACAATTGCAACTAACTCGCCGCGATCACTGTGACATTCCAGGATAAGGAGAACAAAAGGCTTCTATACAGACATTTTAGGGGTTCCATATATGAAACAAGCGATATAACCCTTTTTGGTTCTATAAAGGAACCTTGGGAAACAAGCTGATCTTCATTTCAGCTGAGCTATCATGTCAATGCATCTAGACCTTGATCAGCTTCCATACTCATTTGTATAGGCTACCTAAATTACATTAAATATTTTAAAATCACTTCTCTAACTTTTCATACACAAGCTGTATGGGAAAGTAATTTCAGAGCGAGGTTGGGTTTATGCAGGCCGAATCCACCAGTGGCGGTCAGTGCCGTTTAATAAGATTGTTATAATTAGCATGGCCATATTTCTATTACAGCATATTGGATGATTGTTGTTCATATTCCATTTAACCAGCTCTATGTAACGTCAATAGGTTTAGGTTACTACATGATACTCAAATTTTCCCTATACCCATCATGAGGTTGCTACAACCTAGCCTATGAAGGAAAGTTTACAACGTAGTTGCACAGGTCAAGGGAAATTTGAGTACCCCATAATGACAAAGCAAAAACAGGTTTTTAGAAATACCTTATTTACATAAGTATTCAGACCTATGAGACACGAAATTGAGCTCAGGTGCATTCTGTTTCCATTGATCATCCTTGAGATATTTCTACTACTTGATTGGAGTCCACTTGTGGTAAATTCAGTTGATTGGACATGATTTGAAAAAGGCACACACCTGTCTATATAATGTCCTACAGTTGACAGTGCATGTCAGAGCAAAAACCAAGCCATGAAGTAAAATGAATTGTCCATAGAGCTCCGAGACAGGACTGTGTCAAGGCACAGATCTGGGTAAATTTACCCAAAAATGTCTGAAGCATTGAAGGTCCCCAAGAACACAGTGGCCTCCATCATTCTTAAATGGAAGAAGTTTGGAAACAAATAAATAAAACTGAAAAAAGATTACATAGACTTGGAAGAGTTCCAGTGTTTGATAGCCACAGCCCGCTAGCTAACATTGCATCCCTCGCTGTTTGAGAAGGCTAAACTAGCTGCACTCGCTAGCTAAGTAAGAGCTCTCGCTCACACACACACACACACACACACACACACACACACACACACACACACACACACACACACACACACACACACACACACACACACACACACACACACACACACACACACACACACACACACACACACACACACACACACACACAGAAACAAGGTCAAATTTGAAATTAAACAACATTTCAACCCGCCCAATGTACTTTGTATTGAATAAGGATAAAATAGGATGAAAAATATTTGGAAGGTTTAATGTGGAATTTAATGCAATTTCAACATATACATAGTTCTGATTTATTGGTTTATTGGATTTATTGGTCTCCCGGGTGGCGCAGTGGCGCAGTGGTCTAGGGCACTGCATCGCAGTGCTAGCTGCGCCACCAGAGTCTCTGGGTTCGCGCCCAGGCTGGGCTGGGTTCGCAGCCGGCCGCAACCGGGAGGTCCGTGGGGCGACGCACAATTGGCATAGCGTCGTCCGGGTTAGGGCGAGTTTGGCCGGTAGGGATATCCTTGTCTCAGTATGTAAAATTGTAATATGTAAAAATGTATAAAAAAATAAAATAAAATGTTATAAAATGTATGCACTCTACTGTAAGTCGCTCTGGATAAGAGCGTCTACTAAAATGTAAATGTAAAATGTATTATATTGAAATTAGAGTACCTGATAGTCAGGTTAAGTCAATGTATTTCAGTGGAAGTTTTACCCTAATTTAAATGTTTGAAATGAGGTGAAAACAGTACAGATTGATTACTTTTTTCCCACATTGATTCCATGTCACAATATCAGTGTGTGTACCAGTGGGCAGCCTCCTTTCCTGAAGTTCTCGTACATTGATGAAAGATAGCTGTTAATTAACATGAAGATTTTCCAAACAAGAAAATAGTTTAATCCCCCTTAGATTGCTGTGTTCTGTTTCTAGTGGACTTTATGAAACTCCTAGGCATAAAATGGTCCACAGACAATCTTGAGACCTTTTATGAATTGATGTCTTTCAGACATTGTTTGAGCAGTGTGACAATTTATTAGTCTGAAAGAAATTCAGCTTTAATTTAACATTCCAGAGAAGCTAGTTGCTTCCATGAATCCAGCAACAATTCAAAAACAAAGAGTCAGCATTGTCAATTGTATTTGGTACATTTTTAGATCATTTTGTTGATTAGAATTTGGTCATAGAACTGTTGCCAATTGTATACTATTCATTTTCATAAGTTTATTCGAACTGGCTTTCTTTGTGTTTTATACCTGTTGTTCATATGAAATACTGTAGAATAGAGTGAATAAAGATGTACATGGATTTTCTCATTTATCTGACACACAGCAGTGCAGTGCTTTCTATGATAATTGAATGCCCTGTACCAGGCAAGACTGGCAGAGCACATCATTGAAATACCCTGCAAAACTGTCTCTACTTTGCACAACAATATCTACATCTGACACACTGTTGTGCTTTAATGGCACTCACTAACAGCTGTGTTCAGCTCTCTTCTGTCTGAGCTTGGTGGTGTCCAGGAAGTCAGCCAACCCCTTTTGTGTTGCACAGTTGGTTGTGGTGTTAATGTCTGAGCAGGGCTGATTAAACTGGCCCTTGGTGACAAGGGTTAATTCCTATCCTGTGTGGAAATAGGGCAGTGTTTTACATTATTAAACCTTTTGCCCATTGGGGGGACTGTGATGCTGTCATTTATATTAAGTCTCTAATGAGGACTAAATCAAGAATTGTCTGACTTTTAAGAGGTTTAACATATTAATAAACAAAATAATCCTTGCTCACAGGGTTGTTTCTTTTCCTGCACAAGGGAAGCTTGAAATAACTCAAAACATGCACTGAGGAATGATTTGAGGCAGTCTTCAGCGCATTATACCTTAAAACTACTTGACCGAAGGTTATTTTACCCCTAAACTGTTAAAAGGGATATTCCGTTTTTTCTTCCTCCACCATCATGTAACCTCTCTTAGAATTGTGAATTGGGGTGGATGTATTGACCCATTCACGTTAGACTACAACAGACTAACCATAGTTGTTTGGGATTGCTGTGCCTCTCATGTTTGAATGCTGAGAAAACAAACAACAAAAAACAGTCTTCAAAAGTTCTGTCCAGACATCAAATATATAGTTCATGAATGTCAGTAGGAAGACAATTGCACATTCTGCAAGCGATTATCACAGCAATTTGTCACAATTGATTGCAATTATCTTTCTCAGCAGTCATTATGAGTGGGAGTCCCAAAATGTTTCAGAATCTACTTTAGCTTCACCTGCAATTCTCAGTAATGCTAGATAATTGCACCTCTTAACAAAAACAAGCGTATAAAATCAACAAAATGTATTCTTTTGAGCCATTGCCAATCATTTTAATTATGTATTTGAGAAAATTAAACTTTAACAACAGATGTTGACACCAAATAAAGCCATAGGTAAGGTGTCCCATGTGATAAGAATGTAATACCTGCCTGTGTGTATTGCCAGTTCTCCTGAGCAAAGTTGCAATGACGAGTGGGAGGAGGGTAAATATTTGTGGACATCTCGGCCCTGTCCTCCTAATGTATTATGTACTATGAGTATTGTGTCACAATGATAGAACTTCTAAGAGGGGATTTACAAAGAGTCATGGCCAGGACTGTCTCATCAATTACAGTACCTAATAATAGCATGTCACATGACTCCTGAAAGGGCCCATCCATTTTTCACTATTGTGATCTTTAAGCCATGAAAAATGGGTTTAAACAGTCCTGCGAGTGAATACATCGGGGGAATCTATAATCTGCTCCGTGACATAGACATTAGCAGGTATTTCATCACACCTCTCCATCTTCCAGCCATTTCACATGATCTGTGAGAGAGATTTCACTTGTGTGACCATGACCCTGAACACTACGATTTGCAATGTCTAGGGTTCCTGAAAATACATTTTTAGAAGAACAATCTCCAACAGATGATGGCTTGTAGTCTGAGTCACCTTGTGTATCAATGTGAACATTCAAGTAACATTCCGTGGAGGAAAGTGGCAGAATGTAGGATAAATGATAAATATACTGTGCCTTCCACCCGAACTACTCACACTTTATTGTGGAATTGTGTGTTTTCAAACATTGTATGTGTATGATGAGTAGAAATGTGCATCAGCAGCAGTGCAGACCGGGAGGAGAATTGCTCTTTAGGCAATGCAAATCCCTTTGAAATGTCTGTTTGTTGGGGCTTCAAAGGTGGCAAGAGATAAAAAGGAAAGTAATTGTCTTTCATTCTACAGTTGCCTAGCCTAGTCTTTGGCATGCTCCCCGCAGCAGGGGATATGTGCACTGTGTGTTAAACAAGGCTTCCCTCTCAATGTCACTGCTGCACAGCCTCCAGGCATCCAATGTGGATTGACTGACCTTGGTGGATTGTTCACAGGGGCTCTTTGAATTGAGGATTGTTCTGGCGGATTAGGTTTTTACAGCAGCAGACAGTTGTGTTGGTAGAGACGCATCCCCCCAATCATGCTGACACTACAAAGGGGTTTCATCAAGGGCATGGGGTCTTCCCTCTGGGCCACAGGTACCTGCTCTGCTCCAGGCACAATCACACTGGCTTCTGCCATTTTAATAACGCCTCCCTCAGCTTCACTGTTTTTACTGGACTCACATTTCATCTGGTCCTGGTCCTCCTTGTCTATGTGTCTGTAGCTCTGTTTTTGGGGAAGACACATTGAGACCTAGGTCTCTTTTTCAAATGTGCCCTGTATTATATAACATAAATATACACATTACAGACAAAATATATATATATATACACAGTGCCTTCAGAAAGTATTCACACCTATTGACTTTTTCCACAGCTTGTTGTGTTATAGCCTGAAATGTTTTTATGGATTCAATTTAGATTTGGATTAAGTTTGCAACAAGGCGCTAAAGTAATACTGCAAAAAATGTGGCAAAGCAATACACTTTTTGTCCTGGATACCAAGTGTTATGTTTGGGGCAAATCCAATACAACACATTAATGAGTACCAATCTCTATATTTTCAAGCATAGTGTTGGCTGCATCACGTTATGGTATGCTTGTAACTGGGACTGGGGAGTTTTTCAGGATAAAAAATAAACGTAATGGAGCAAAGCACAGGCAAAATCCTAGAGGATTCAGATTCAGAGTGTTTAATAGTCACATGTACAGAATTGCAAGTGTGAATGCAGGGTACTGTGAAAATCTTAGACTATGAGCTCCAACATGACTAAGTAAAATAAAATAATGCATTTTTTAAATAAAACACAACAATATAAATATATATAGCACTAAATACATACTACAAAGAAGAGAGTGAATGTTCCTGAGTTATGCCTGAAATATGCTTGATAATCTATGGCAAGACTTTAAAATGGTTGTAATGAATAACAATCCATTTTACAGAGCTTGAAGAGTTTTGAAAATAATAATGTGCAAATATTGTATAATCAAGGTGTGGAAAGCTCTTAGAGACTTACACAGAAAGACTTACTGCCAAAAATTATTCTAACATGTATTGACTGTGAATACTTATGTTAGATATTTCTGTATTTAATTTTCAACTAATTTGTTAATTTTCTAAGAATTTCTAAACACAGGTTTTCAGTTTGTCATTATGGGATATTGTGTGCAGATGGGTGAGAAAAACATATATTTAATCCATTCTGAATTCAGGTTGTAACACAACAAAATGTTGAATACGTCGAGGGGTATGAATACTTTCTGAAGGCATTGTATGCATTTATGTGTGCATGTATAAAAAATAGATATATACAGTACCAGTCAAAGTTTGGACAAACTTACTCATTCAAGGGTTTTTCTTTATTTGTACTATTTTCAACATTGTAGAATAATAGTAAAGACATCAAACTATGAAATAACCTACAGAATGTTGGTACTTTACCAAATAGGGCTATCTTCTGTATGCCACCCCTACCTTGTCACAACACAACTGATTGGCTCAAAAGCATTAAGAAGGAAATAAATTCCACGTATTAACTTTAACAAGGCACACGTGTTAATTGAAATGCATTCCAGGTGACTACCTCATGAAGCTGGTTGAGAGAATGCCAAACGTGTTCAAAGCTGTCATCCTTGCAAATGGTAGCTACTTTGAAGAATCTCAAATCTCAAATCTTGATTTGTTTAACACTGTTTTGGTTACTACATTATTCCATATATCTTATTTCAAAGTTTTGATGTCTTTACTATTATTCTACAATGTAGAAAATAGTTAAAATAAAGAAAGATAAACCCTTGAATGAGTAGGTATGTCGGAACTTTTGACTGGTACTGTATATATTAAAATACAAAAACACAGTCATAGAAGCAGTCATGATTTGCATCTAACATTTGATGCATTTTTTAAATTCACTTAGCCTACATTAACATGTTAACTTTCTTGATCTAAATACATAATGGAACATAATATACTGCATGTATGGTGACCAAAACAATCATTTTGTCAACAGATACAGTAAAGGCTACACTGTTCTTTGCAGGCTTAGAATTAGCCTGAATATTTTACAGTACATACTCGCCAAATGCAAATGTTTGTGACAAATTGCAAATATCTGAGTAGTCTATAGCTATAATATATATATTTTGAAAATGTACCTGCGCTCCATGTACTGTATGTCCTTTTGTCCTCCCCTCTAAGTCGGTGTGTACCTCTGCTAGTTTAAATGATGCTGTTATGATTCCATGCACATAGTAACCTGCATAGTATTCCCTAGGAGAGAGATCCACAAAATCAAACAGGGAGATGAAGGGCTCTTTAAATAGATGAGTGGGAGCGGCTTCATTTCTCTCCTAACAAATAATGTGAGAAAACACAGCCGTTTAGGTTAATCTGCATTTTGGCATTCAATCTGACTTTCTGATAATGGTCCATTTGATGCTTGGCTGAATTTAATGGAAAAGGCAGGTCTGTTCATAGCAGACGTGCTATATCTGTGCTATACCTATGCATTATGATTCACACCAGGTCTCCCTTAACCTATATACATACTTTTTATCTTAATGGAGCTTTCTGATTTGAATGATTAAAATGAATAATTTACTTCAGAATGTTTCATTTCAATTACCATCATACTGAGTTTAGACAGTCTTTACATTTACATTTAAGTCATTTAGCAGACGCTCTTATCCAGAGCGACTTACAAATTGGTGCATTCACCTTATGATATCCAGTGGAACAACCACTTTACAATAGTGCATCTAAATCTTTTAAGGGGGGGGGGGGGGTTAGAAGGATTACTTTAGCCTATCCTAGGTATTCCTTAAAGAGGTGGGGTTTCAGGTGTCTCAGGAAGGTGGTGATTGACTCCGCTGACCTGGCGTCGTGAGGGAGTTTGTTCCACCATTGGGGTGCCAGAGCAGCGAACAGTTTTGACTGGGCTGAGCGGGAACTATACTTCCTCAGAGGTAGGGAGGCGAGCAGGCCAAAAGTGGATGAACGCAGTGCCCTTGTTTGGGTGTAGGGCCTGATCGGAGCCTGAAGGTACGGAGGTGCCGTTCCCCTCACAGCTCCGTAGGCAAGCACCATGGTCTTGTAGCGGATGCGAGCTTCAACTGGAAGCCAGTGGAGAGAGCGGAGGAGCTGGGTGACGTGAGAGAACTTGGGAAGGTTGAACACCAGACAGGCTGCGGCGTTCTGGATGAGTTGTAGGGGTTTGATGGCACAGGCAGGGAGCCCAGCAAACAGCGAGTTGCAGTAATCCAGACGGGAGATGACAAGTGCCTGGATTAGGACCTGTGCCGCTTCCTGTGTGAGGCAGGGTCGTACTCTGCGAATGTTGTAGAGCATGAACCTACAGGAACGGGTCACCGCCTTGATGTTAGTTGAGAAAGACAGGGTGTTGTCCAGGATCACGCCAAGGTTCTTAGCGCTCTGGGAGGAGGACACAATGGAGTTGTCAACCGTGATGGCGAGATCATGGAACGGGCAGTCCTTCCCCGGGAGGAAGAGCAGCTCCGTCTTGTCGAGGTTCAGCTTGAGGTGGTGATCCGTCATCCACACTGATATGTCTGCCAGACATGCAGAGATGCGATTCGCCACCTGGTTATCAGAAGGGGGAAAGGAGAAGATTAATTGTGTGTCGTCTGCATAGCAATGATAGGAGAGACCATGTGAGGATATGACAGAGCCAAGTGACTTGGTGTATAGCGAGAATAGGAGAGGGCCTAGAACAGAGCCCTGGGGGACACCAGTGGTGAGAGCACGTGGTGCGGAGACAGATTCTCGCCACGCCACCTGGTAGGAGCGACCTGTCAGGTAGGACGCAATCCAAGCGTGGGCCGCGCCGGAGATGCCGTACTCGGAGAGGGTGGAGAGGAGGATCTGATGGTTCACGGTATCAAAGGCAGCCGATAGGTCTAGAAGGATGAGAGCAGAGGAGAGAGAGTTAGCTTTAGCAGTGCGGAGCGCCTCCGTGACAAAGGGAAGAGCAGTCTCAGTTGAATGACTAGTCTTGAAACCTTACTGATTTGGATCAAGAAGGTCATTCTGAGAGAGAGGAGAGCAGGAGAGCTGGCCAAGGACGGAACGTTCAAGAGTTTTGGAGAGAAAAGAAAGAAGGGATACTGGTCTGTAGTTGTTGACATCAGAGGGATCGAGTGTAGGTTTTTTCAGAAGGGGTGCAAATCTCGCTCTCTTGAAGACGGGAGGGACGTAGCCAGCGGTCAAGGATAAGTTGATGAGCGAGGTGAGGTAAGGGAGAAGGTCTCCGGAAATGGTCTGGAGAAGAGAGTAGGGGATAGGGTCAAGCGGGCAGGTTGTTGGGCGGCCGGCCGTCACAAAACGCGAGATTTCATCTGGAGAGAGAGGGGACAAAGAGGTCAAAGCACAGGGTAGGGCAGTGTGAGCAGAACCAGCGGTGTCGTTTGACTTATTAAACGAGGATCGGATGTCGTCGACCTTCTTTTCAAAATGGTTGACGAAGTCATCCGCAGAGAGGGAGGAGGGGGGGGGGATTCAGGAGGGAGGAGAAGGTGGCAAAGAGCTTCCTAGGGTTAGAGGCAGATGCTTGGAATTTAGAGTGGTAGAAAGTGGCTTTAGCAGCAGAGACAGAAGAGGAAAATGTAGAGAGGAGGGAGTGAAAGGATGCCAGGTCCGCAGGGAGGCGAGTTTTCCTCCATTTCCGCTCGGCTGCCCGGAGCCCTGTTCTGTGAGCTCGCAATGAGTCGTCGAGCCACGGAGCAGGAGGGGAGGACCGAGCCGGCCTGGAGGATAGGGGACATAGAGAGTCAAAGGATGCAGAAAGGGAGGAGAGGAGGGTTGAGGAGGCAGAATCAGGAGATAGGTTGGAGAAGGTTTGAGCAGAGGGAAGAGATGATAGGATGGAAGAGGAGAGAGTAGCGGGGGAGAGAGAGCGAAGGTTGGGACGGCGCGATACCACCCGAGTAGGGGCAGAGTGGGAAGTGTTGGATGAGAGCTAGAGGGAAAAGGATACAAGGTAATGGTCGGAGACTTGGAGGGGAGTTGCAATGAGATTAGTGGAAGAACAGCATCTAGTAAAGATGAGGTCAAGCGTATTGCCTGCCTTGTGAGTAGGGGGGGAAGGTGAGAGGGTGAGGTCAAAAGAGGAGAGGAGTGGAAAGAAGGAGGCAGAGAGGAATGAGTCAAAGGTAGACGTGGGGAGGTTAAAGTCACCCAGAACTGTGAGAGGTGAGCCATGCTCAGGAAAGGAACTTGTCAAGCTCATTGATGAACTCTCCAAGGGAACCTGGAGGGCGATAAATGATAAGGATGTTAAGCTTGAAAGGGCTGGTAACTGTGACAGCATGGAATTCAAAGGAGGCGATAGACAGATGGGTCAGGGGAGAAAGAGAGAATGTCCACTTGGGAGAGATGAGGATCCCAGTGCCACCACCCCGCTGACCAGAAGCTCTCGGGGTGTGCGAGAACATGTGGGCAGACGAGGAGAGAGCAGTAGGAGTAGCAGTGTTATCTGTGGTAATCCATGTTTCCGTCAGTGCCAAGAAGTCGAAGGACTGGAGGGAAGCACAGGCTGAGATGAACTCTGCCTTGTTGGCCGCAGATCGGCAGTTCCAGAGGCTGCCGGAGACCTGGAACTCCACGTGGGTCGTGCGCGCTGGGACCACCAGGTTGAGTGGCAGCGGCCACGCGGTGTGAAGCGTTTGTATATTCTGTGGAGAGAGGAGAGAACAGGGATAGACAGACACATAGTTGACAGGCTAGAAACCAAGCTTTCTTTGCATAATGCATTAAAATGGCATACTAATTATATCATGAATATGGCTTTTTACCTGACCATGTAACCTGACTAGGAAAAACATAAACCAATATAGGATGAATAGATTGTCCCATGTAAGCTCATGTGACCAGAAAAAAAACAAGGTCCCGTGTAGCTCAGTTGGTAGAGCATGGCGCTTGCAACGCCAGGATTGTGGGTTCGATTCCCACGGGGGGCCAGTACAAAAAAAGTATGAATGTATGTACTTGTAAGTCGCTCTGGATAAGAGCGTCTGCTAAATGACTTAAATGTAATGTAATGATGTCCTTAACATGAGGGTTTGGCATCTCACATGCTGTACACTGAGTATACAAAACATTAAGAACTGCTCTTTCCATGACATAGCACTTGTTAAATCCACTTCAAGCAGTGTAGATGAAGTGGAGGAGACATGTTAAAGAAGGATTTTTAAGCTTTGAGACATGGATTGTGTATGTGTGCCATTCAAAGGTTGAATGGGTAAGAAAATAGTTAAGTGCCTTTGAACGGGGT
The DNA here is from genome assembly GCF_029448725.1 of Salvelinus fontinalis. Taxonomy (NCBI): domain Eukaryota; kingdom Metazoa; phylum Chordata; class Actinopteri; order Salmoniformes; family Salmonidae; genus Salvelinus; species Salvelinus fontinalis. Next base: position 34,512,262 of record NC_074673.1, on the reverse strand, counting down.
GTGGTAGTAGGTGCCAGGAGCTCCGGTGTGTGTAAAGAACTGCAACAATGCTGGGTTTTTCATGCTCAACAGTTTCCCTTGTGTACCAAGAATGGTCCACCACCCAAATTACATCCAGAGCAGCGGTGCATTGTACATGTCATTCATACACCTTTCAAACCAAGACGTTTTTCCGCCAACTTCATCATCCCGCCAACTATTTGCAGATATTTCTTTATACATGAAAGGTATTGCCTGCGACAAAGCCTCGTCATGATTGGGGTAAAGTTCTGTATACGGCTTACATGCTGACCAAACTGGACACGTGTGTCCGCTTGCGCCATCGCGTGCACGTTGATGTTCACCAACACCAGAGGCGATCAGGACACGCAGGTTGAAATATCAAAACAAACTCTGAACCAATTATATCAATTTGGGGACAGGTCGTAAAGAATTAAACATGTATAGCAATTTAGCTAGCTAGCTTACTGCTGCTAGCAAATTTTTCCTGGGATTTAAACATTGGGTTGTTATTTTACCTGAAATGCACAAGGTCCTCTACTCTACTCCATAGATAAAACGGTAAACCGAATTCATTTCTCGTCATGTCTCCTCCTTCCTACAGCCTTATTTTTCTTCTTTTGACTTTATATGGCGGTTGGCAACCAACTTTACGGTGCATTACTCTTACTACAACCAACTGGAGTGTGTACATCAGTTCATCTTTCACCCACGTGGGTATATGCTCCTAAAAACCAATGAGGAGATTTGAGAGGCAGGACTTGCAGCGCGTTGAGCATCACAAATAGAACCAACTTCCATTTTAGCGCTTGGCCATGCAGACGCTCGCTGTCGCAACGCGAGCGGTGTGGTCAGCATGTTAGCATGAAATGTAGCCATAATGCTGAGGCACCATTGGCACACACTATGCTCTTAAGGTTTTGATGGTTGCTAGGCAGCAGCAGTTACTACTATCCTCCTGCCAGTTCTAAAGTTTGCAAGGCATGTCACTTCAACCATCTCTTCGCATATCCCACCATATGCACTTTTTTCTTGACCACAACTGGATTGAGACATAAAGAATTACTGTGGGAATAAATATCACTGAATTACAAAAATATTAGAATAGAGAAAGCTAATGCAATTGAAGGCATCAAATTGTTGCTTGGTGTCCATAAATCGGGACAGTTTTTGCTCGATAATGTGACTAGAATTACATTGTAAACAACAGCCAACTTTCCAGGACATAGACATGTCTGATATGTGCAGAAAACTTAAATTATTGTTAATCTAACTGCAGTATTCTATTTACAGTAGCTTTTACAGTGAAAAAAATACCATGTAATTGTTTGAGGATTGTGCACGACAACAAAACACTTATCACAGCATAATGTGCTTTGTTTTTATTTATAAAATACATTTTTAGATTCAAATCTAGGAACTGGGTTTGATCAGTTTGATCCCACTGCTGTCTCTGACTCCACACACACCCCGCCCGGCCATCTAGATATGTGAAAGTGTGTGTCTTTTCTGTAGGGAAGCTAATGATCCATCATGTATGACTTGCCTGTGAGTGTGTAAATTAAAAAAAATATTACCATAGCATTTTTGTATGTTCTCTATAGTTATGTACTTCAAAATGTATCAATTGACCAATTCAGCACATTTGGGCAAACTCGTGAAGGACACCTGGCAGACTTGATACAAAATATTGTGTAGTGATGTAATTCTTCAATGGATAAGTCTAAAACGTTGCACACACACTGCTCCCATCTTGTGGACAACATATGCATTACACCTAGAATCCTACATCACTGTATGACCTTTCTCTTGCATTTCAAAGATGATGCAAAAACATATAAATATATATATATAATTATCTTTTATTATTATATGTGTTATATTCTCCTACATTCATTTCACATTCCCACAAATGTGTTTCCTTTCAAATAGTTTCAAGAATATGCATACCCTTGCTTCAGTTCCTGAGCTACATGCAGTTAGTTTTGGGTATGTCATTTTAGGCAGATTATTTTTTTAAAGGGTCTGATCCTTAAGAGGTAACTGAAACTCTCAAAGTCATCCAATTGCTTTAAGACATTTCAAGTAATAGCCTACCTGCTTGTGTTCAACTATTTCAGCAACGTTTCGCACTGGTTTGAGACACTGCTTTCGCACTGCTTTGGACTCGTCTTGATAAATCCATGTCAGATTTTTCTTTTCCATTATTCTCCGTTTGGATATTGGTTAGGCTACAAAGTTGAGGTGCTGCCCATGATCATCTTGTCTAGTTAGCTCATTTGTTAACACTGATCAGAATATTTTGTCAGCATGTTATGACAGTTGAACAAGTGGATTATTTTGCTATTCACTCACAGTCGTTTAGTAGGCTAGGCTTGACCTCCAGCAGGCCACAAATGTGTCAGCATATGGTCTCACAAGGGCTCTGAGGATCTCATCTCGGTACCTAATGGCAGTCAGGCTACCTCTGGCGAGCACATGGAGGCCTGTGCGGCCCCACAAAGAAATGCCACCCCACACCATGACTGACCCACCGCCAAACCGGTCATGCTGGAGGATGGTGCAGGCAGCAGAACGTTCTCCACGGCGTCTCCAGACTCTGTCACGTCTGTCACATGTGCTCATGTGCTCAGTGTGAACCTGCTCTCATCTGTGAAGAGCACAGGGCGCCAAAGGCGAATTTGCCAATATTGGTGTTCTCTGGCAAAAGCCAAACGTCCTGCACGGTGTTGGGCTGTAAACACAACCCCCACCTGTGGACGTTGGGCCCTCATACCACCCTCATGGAGTCTGTTTCTGACCGTTTGAGCAGACACATGCACATTTGTGGCCTGCTGGAGGTCATTTTGCAGGGCTCTGGTAGTGCTCCTCCTTGCACAAAGGCGGAGGTAGCGGTCCTGCTGCTGGGTTGTTGCCCTCCTACGGCCTCCTCCACGTCTCCTGATGTACTGGCCTGTCTCCTGGTAGTGCCTCCATGCTCTGAACACTACGCTGACAGACACAGCAAACCTTCTTGCCACAGCTCGCATTGATGTGCCATCCTGGATGAGCTGCACTACCTGAGCCACTTGTGTGGGTTGTAGACTCCGTCTCATGCTACCACTAGAGTGAGAGCACCGCCAGCATTCAAAAGTGACCAAAACATCAGCCAGGAAGCATAGGAACTGAGAAGTGGTCTGTGGTCACCACCTGCAGAATCACTCCTTTATTGGGGGTGTCTTGCTAATTGCCTATAATTTCCACCTTTTGTCTAGTCCATTTGCACAACAGCATGTGAAATGTATTGTCAATCAGTGTTGCTTCCTAAGTGGACAGTTTGATTTCACAGAAGTGTGATTGACTTGGAGTTACATTGTGTTGTTTAAGTGTTCCCTTTATTTTTTTGAGCAGTGTATAATAGCCTCCATTAGCACCAACAAGTGGTTCATTATGTGGAGTTAGTCACCATGCAGTACAATCATGAAAGAGCTCTTGGAGTGGTCTGGACGTAGCAGAGTAACACACTCATGTAGAACCAGCTTAATATTTCTTCCATGCCACATACAGGATCGAAACGTATATGCAACCTAAGCCCACTCTCATTATTTCTTTACCCTCTTAGGGTAGAGCTGATTGAGAGGCTACCGTAATATTTGGCAGATGCAGGCAATCTCTTTTCATTTCCGAAAGATGAGAAATTCCATTCCTGTAAAAAGCCCATCATAAGCAATCCCACCATTGCCTGGCCATGTGAATTTTTACACACACTCTTACGGAGTGCAATTGACAGAAGCAATTCACGTTAAGTGAATAGCCATTTACCCGTTGTTGTCTTAGCTCTCCTGATCAACACCTGTGATTGCTTTATGCCTCTCCCTAATGTCAATATGCCTTGTCTACTGCTGTCTTGGCTAGTTTTTGTTTAATTTCACTGTAGAGCCCTCAGTTCCGCTCAAAAGGCCTTAGATAGCTCTTTCGTCCCACCCCATACACATGCGGGGACCTCACCTAGGTTAACTGATGCCTCCAGACAAAACCTCTCTCATCTTCACCCAACACATAGGTTTACCTCCACTGTACTCACATTCTACCATACCCTTGTCTGTACATTATGCCTTGAATCTATTCTAACACGCCCAGAAACCTGCGCCTCTTATACTCTGTCCCCAACACACTAGATGACCAGTTCTTATAGCCTTTAGCCGTACCCTTATCCTACTCCTCCTCTGTTCCTCTGGTGATGTAGAGGTTAATCCAGGCCCTGCAGCACCTAGCTCCACTCCCATTCCCCAGACGCTCTCATTTGTTGACTTCTGTAACCGTAAAAGCCTTGGTTTCATGCATGTTAACATCAGAAGCCTCCTCCCTAAGTTTTTTTTTTCACTGCTTAAGCACACTCCGCCAACCCTGATGTCCTAGCCATGTCTGAATCCTGGCTTAGGAAGGCCACCAAAAATTATGACATTTCCATCCCCAACTACAACATTTTCTGCCAAGATAGAACTGCCAAAGGGGGTGGAGTTGCAATCTACTGCAGAGACAGCCTGCAGAGTTCTGTCATGCTATCCAGGTCTGTGCCAAAACAGTTCAAGCTTCTACTTTTAAAAATCTACCTTTCCAGAAATAAGTCTCTCACTGTTGCCACTTGTTATAGACCCTCCTCAGCCCCCAGCTGTGCCCTGGACACCATATGTGAATTAATCGCCCCTCCCATTTATCTTCAGTGTTTTTACTGTTAGGCGACCTAAACTGGGATATGCTTAACACCCCGGCCGTCCTACTATCTAAGCTAGATGATCTCAGTCTCACACAAATTATCATGGAACCTACCAGGTACAACCCTAAATCCGTAAACATGGGCACCCTCATAGACATCATCCTGACCAACCTGCTCTCTAAATACACCTCTGCTGTCTTCAACAAGGTAATCAGCGATCACTGCCTCATTGCCTGCGTCCGTAATGGGTCCGCGGTCAAACAACCACCACTCATTACTGTCAAACGCTTCCTAAAACACTTCAGCGAGCAGGCCTTTCTAATCGACCTGGACCTGGTATCCAGAAAGGATTTTGACCTCATTCCGTCAGTAGAGGATGCCTGGTTATTCTTTAAAAGTGCTTTCCTTACCATCTTAAATTAGCATGCCCCATTCAAAAAATGTAGAACTAAGAACAGATATAGCCCTTGGTTCACTCCAGACCGGACTGGCCTTGACCAGCACAACAATATCCTGTGGCATACTGCATTAGCATCGAATAGCCCCCGCAATATGCAACTTTCAGGGAATTTAGGAACCAATATACACAGGCAGTTAGGAAAGCAAAGGCTAGCTTTTTCAAATAGAAATTTGTATCCTGTAGCACAAACTCCAAAAAGTTCTGGGACACTGTAAAGTCCATGGAGAATAAGAGCACCACCTCCGAGCTGCCCATTGCACTGAGGCTAGGAAACACTTTCACCATCGATAAATCTACGATAATCGAGATTTTCAATAAGAATATTTATACGGCTGGCCAAGCTTTCCATCTGGCTACCCCTACCCCAGTCAACAGCTCTTCACCCCCCACAGCAACTTGCCCAAGCCTCCCCCATTTCTCCTTCATCCAAATCCAGATTGCTGATGTTCTGAAAGAGCTGCAAAAACTGGACCCCTACAAATCAGCTGGGCTAGATAATCTGGACCTCCTCTTTCTAAAATTATCGACAAAAATTGTTGCAACCCCTATCACTAGTCTGTCCAACCTCTCTTTCGTTTTGTCTGAGATCCCCAAAGATTCTCCCCCAAAGATTGGAAAGCTGCCACGGTCATCCCCCTCTTCAAAGGGGGAGACACTCGAGACAAAAAATGTTACAGACCTATACAGTGGAGCAAAAAGGTATTTAGTCAGCCACCAATTGTGCAAGTTCAACCACTTAAAAAGATGAGAGAGGCCTGTAATTTTCATCATAGGTACACTTCAACTATGACAGACAAAATGAGAAAAAAACAACAGAAAATCACATTGTAGGATTTTTTATGAATTTATTGGCAAATTATGGTGGAAAATAAGTATTTGGTCAATAACAAAAGTTTATCTCAATACTTTGTTATATACCCTTTGTTGGCAATGACAGAGGTCAAACGTTTTCTGTAAGTCTTCACAAGGTTTTCACACACTGTTGCTGCTATTTTGGCCCATTCCTCCATGCAGATCTCCTCTAGAGCAGTGATGTTTTGGGGCTGTTGCTGGGCAACACGGACTTTCAACTCCCTCCAAAGATTTTCTATGGGGTTGAGATCTGGAGACTGTCTAGGACACTCCAGGACCTTGAAATGCTTCTTACGAAGCCACTCCTTCGTTGCCCGGGCGGTGTGTTTGGGATCATTGTCATGCTGAAAGACCCAGCCACGTTTCATCTTCAATGCCCTTGCTGATGGAAGGAGGTTGTCACTCAAAATCTCATGATACATGGCCCCATTCATTCTGTCCTTTACACGGATCAGTCGTCCTGGTCCCTTTGCAGAAAAACATCCCCAAAGCATGATGTTTCCACCCCCATGCTTCACAGTAGGTATGGTGTTCTTTGGATGCAACTCAGCATTCTTTGTCCTCCAAACACGACGAGTTGAGTTTTTACCAAAAAGTTATATTTTGGTTTCATCTGACCATATGACATTCTCCCAATCTTCTTCTGGATCATCCAAATGCTCTCTAGCAAACTTCAGACGGTCCTGGACATGTACTGGCTTAAGCAGGGGGACACGTCTGGCACTGCAGGATTTGAGTCCCTGGCGGCGTAGTGTGTCATTGACTTCCGGGTTGGAGCGAGTAGTCGCATTTCGCTTCGCTCCACAGGTAGTATTACATTTCATTTAATTTCATTTCATTACAGTACAACGGTTTGATTTGTTTGATCTTAACAATTTTTCCTTAGCTAGCTACATAGCCGTCTTTGTATCAAAGATAATTGTGTAGTTTAGAGTAATTATCGAGGTTATCGAGGTTACCTAGCCAGTTATCGAGGTTACCTAGCCAGCTACACTTTCAAACAAAGTCAACAACGCAGCCACTGCTAGCTAGCCTACTTCACCAGCCAGCAGTACTGTATCATTTTTATCATTTTAGTCAATAAGATTTTTGCAACGTAAGCTTAACTTTCTGAACATTCGAGACGTGTAGTCCACTTGTCACTCCAATCTCCTTTGCATTAGCGTAGCCTCTTCTGTAGCCTGTCAACTATGTGTCTGTCTATCCCTGTTCTCTCCTCTCTGCACAGACCATACAGACGCTTCACACCGCGTGGCCGCTGCCATGCTGACCTGGTGGTCCCAGCGCGCACGACCCACGTGGAGTTCCAGGTCTCCGGCAGCCTCTGGAACTGCCGATCTGCGGCCAACAAGGCAGAGTTCATCTCAGCCTATGTTGTCCCTCGACTTCTTGGCACTGACGGAAACATGGATTACCACAGATAACACTGCTACTCCTACTGCTCTCTCCTCGTCTGCCCACGTGTTCTCGCACACCCCGAGAGCTTCTGGTCAGCGGGGTGGTGGCACTGGGATCCTCATCTCTCCCAAGTGGACATTCTCTCTTTCTCCCCTGACCCATATGTCTATCGCCTCCTTTGAATTCCATGCTGTCACAGTTACCAGCCCTTTCAAGCTTAACATCCTTATCATTTATCGCCCTCCAGGTTCCCTTGGAGAGTTCATCAATGAGCTTGACGCCTTGATAAGTTCCTTTCCTGAGGATGGCTCACCTCTCACAGTTCTGGGTGACTTTAACCTCCCCACGTCTACCTTTGACTCATTCCTCTCTGCCTCCTTCTTTCCACTCCTCTCCTCTTTTGACCTCACCCTCTCACCTTCCCCCCCTACTCACAAGGCAGGCAATACGCTTGACCTCATCTTTACTAGATGCTGTTCTTCCACTAATCTCATTGCAACTCCCCTCCAAGTCTCCGACCACTACCTTGTATCCTTTTCCCTCTAGCTCTCATCCAACACTTCCCACTCTGCCCCTACTCGGGTGGTATCGCGCCGTCCCAACCTTCGCTCTCTCTCCCCCGCTACTCTCTCCTCTTCCATCCTATCATCTCTTCCCTCTGCTCAAACCTTCTCCAACCTATCTCCTGATTCTGCCTCCTCAACCCTCCTCTCCTCCCTTTCTGCATCCTTTGACTCTCTATGTCCCCTATCCTCCAGGCCGGCTCGGTCCTCCCCTCCTGCTCCGTGGCTCGACGACTCATTGCGAGCTCACAGAACAGGGCTCCGGGCAGCCGAGCGGAAATGGAGGAAAACTCGCCTCCCTGCGGACCTGGCATCCTTTCACTCCCTCCTCTCTACATTTTCCTCTTCTGTCTCTGCTGCTAAAGCCACTTTCTACCACTCTAAATTCCAAGCATCTGCCTCTAACCCTAGGAAGCTCTTTGCCACCTTCTCCTCCCTCCTGAATCCCTCCCCCCCCCCCTCCTCCCTCTCTGCGGATGACTTCGTCAACCATTTTGAAAAGAAGGTCGACGACATCCGATCCTCGTTTGCTAAGTCAAACGACACCGCTGGTTCTGCTCACACTGCCCTACCCTGTGCTTTGACCTCTTTGTCCCCTCTCTCTCCAGATGAAATCTCGCGTTTTGTGACGGCCGGCCGCCCAACAACCTGCCCGCTTGACCCTATCCCCTACTCTCTTCTCCAGACCATTTCCGGAGACCTTCTCCCTTACCTCACCTCGCTCATCAACTTATCCTTGACCGCTGGCTACGTCCCTCCCGTCTTCAAGAGAGCGAGATTTGCACCCCTTCTGAAAAAACCTACACTCGATCCCTCTGATGTCAACAACTACAGACCAGTATCCCTTCTTTCTTTTCTCTCCAAAACTCTTGAACGTTCCGTCCTTGGCCAGCTCTCCTGCTCTCCTCTCTCTCAGAATGACCTTCTTGATCCAAATCAGTAAGGTTTCAAGACTAGTCATTCAACTGAGACTGCTCTTCCCTTTGTCACGGAGGCGCTCCGCACTGCTAAAGCTAACTCTCTCTCCTCTGCTCTCATCCTTCTAGACCTATCGGCTGCCTTTGATACCGTGAACCATCAGATCCTCCTCTCCACCCTCTCCGAGTTGGGCATCTCCGGCGCGGCCCACGCTTGGATTGCGTCCTACCTGACAGGTCGCTCCTACCAGGTGGCGTGGCGAGAATCTGTCTCCGCACCACGTGCTCTCACCACTGGTGTCCCCCAGGGCTCTGTTCTAGGCCCTCTCCTATTCTCGCTATACACCAAGTCACTTGGCTCTGTCATATCCTCACATGGTCTCTCCTATCATTGCTATGCAGACGACACACAATTAATCTTCTCCTTTCCCCCTTCTGATAACCAGGTGGCGAATCGCATCTCTGCATGTCTGGCAGACATATCAGTGTGGATGACGGATCACAACCTCAAGCTGAACCTCGGCAAGACAGAGCTGCTCTTCCTCCCGGGGAAGGACTGTCCGTTCCATGATCTCGTCATCACGGTTGACAACTCCATTGTGTCCTCCTCCCAGAGCGCTAAGAACCTTGGCGTGATCCTGGACAACACCCTGTCGTTCTCAACTAACATCAAGGCGGTAACCCGTTCCTGTAGGTTCATGCTCTACAACATTCGCAGAGTACGACCCTGCCTCACACAGGAAGCGGCGCAGGTCCTAATCCAGGCACTTGTCATCTCCTGTCTGGATTACTGCAACTCACTGTTGGCTGGGCTCCCTGCCTGTGCCATTAAACCCCTACAACTCATCCAGAACGCCGCAGCCTGTCTGGTGTTCAACCTTCCCAAGTTCTCTCACGTCACCCCACTCCTCCGCTCTCTCCACTGGCTTCCAGTTGAAGCTCGCATCCGCTACAAGACCATGGTGCTTGCCTACGGAGCTGTGAGGGGAACGGCACCTCCGTACCTTCAGGCTCTGATCAGGCCCTACACCCAAACAAGGGCACTGCGTTCATCCACCTCTGGCCTGCTCGCCTCCCTACCTCTGAGGAAGTACAGTTCCCGCTCAGCCCAGTCAAAACTGTTCGCTGCTCTGGCACCCCAATGGTGGAACAAACTCCCTCACGACGCCAGGTCAGCGGAGTCAATCACCACCTTCCGGAGACACCTGAAACCCCACCTCTTTAAGGAATACCTAGGATAGGATAAAGTAATCCTTCTAACCCCACCCTTAAAAGATTTAGATGCACTATTGTAAAGTGGTTGTTCCACTGGATATCATAAGGTGAATGCACCAATTTGTAAGTCGCTCTGGATAAGAGCATCTGCTAAATGACTTAAATGTAAATGTGTGTTACTGATGGTAGGCTTTGTTACTTTGGTCCCAGCTCTCTGCAGGTCATTCACTAGATCCCCCCGTGTGGTTCTGGGATTTTTGCTCACCGTTCTTGTGATCATTTTGACCCCACGGGGTGAGATCTTGCGTGGAGCCCCAGATCGAGGGAGATTATCAGTGGTCTTGTATGTCTTCCATTTCCTAATAATTGCTCCCACAGTTGATTTCTTCAAACCAAGCTGCTTACCTATTGCAGATTCAGTCTTCCCAGCCTGGTGCAGGTCTACAATTTTGTTTCTGGTGTCCTTTGACAGCTCTTTGGTTTTGGCCATAGTGGAGTTTGGAGTGTGACTGTTTGAGGTGGTGGACAGGTGTCTTTTATACTGATAACAAGTTCAAACAGGTGCCATTAATACAGGTAAAGAGTGGAGGACAGAGGAGCTTCTTGAAGAAGAAGTTACAGGTCTGTGAGAGCCAGAAATCTTGCTTGTTTGTAGGTGACCAAATACTTATTTTCCACCATAATTTGCAAATAAATTCATTAAAAATCCTAAAATGTGATTTTCTGGATTTTTTTTTCTCATTTTGTCTGTCATAGTTGAAGTGTACCTATGATGAAAATTACAGGCCACACTCATCTTTTTAAGTGGGAGAACTTGCACAATTGGTGGCTGACTAAATACTTTTTTGCCCCACTGAATCTATCCTACCCTGCCTTTCCAAGGTCTTCAAAAGCCAAGTGAACAAACAGATCACCGACCATTTCCAATCCCACCGTACCTTCTCCGCTATGCAATCTGGTTTCCGAGCTGGTCATGGGTGCACCTCAGCCACGCTCAAGGTCCTAAATGATATCATAACCGCCATCGATAAAAGACAATACTGTGCAGCCGTATTCATCGACCTGGCCAAGGCTTTCGACTCTGTCAATCACTATATTCTTATCGGCAGACTCAACAGCCTTGGTGTCTCAAATGACTGCCTTGCCTGGTTCACCAACTACTTCTCAGACAAAGTTCAGTGTGTCAAATCGGAGGGCCTGTTGTCCGGACCTCTGGCAGTCTCTATGGGGGTGCCACAGGGTTAAATTCTCGGGCCGACTCTTTTCTCTGTATACATCAATGATGTCACTCTTGCTGCTGGTGATTCTCTGATCCACCTCTTTGTAGACGACACCCTTCTGTATACTTCTGGCCCTTCTTTGGACACTGTGTTAGAAAACCTCCAGACGAGCTTCAATGCCATACAACTCTCCTCCCGTGACCTCCAACTGCTTTTAAATGCAAGTAAAACTAAATGTATGCTCTTCAACCGATAGCTGCCAGCACCCTGCCGCCCAACTAGCATCACTACTCTGGACGGTTCTGACTTAGAATATGTGGACAACTACAAATACCTAGGTGTCTGGTTAGACAGTAAACTCTCCCTCCAGATTCACATTAAGCATCTCCAATCTAAAATTAAATCTAGAATCAGCTTCCTATTTTGCAACAAAGCATCCTTCACTCATGCTGCCAAACATACCCTCATAAAACTGACTATCCTACCGATCCTTGACTTCGGCGATGTCATTTACAAAATAGCCTCCAACCCTCTACTCAGCAAATTGGATGCAGTCTATCACAGTGCAATTCGTTTTGTCACCAAAGCCTCATATACTACCCACCACTGAGACCTGTATGCTCTCGTTGGCTGGCCAACGCTTCATATTCGTCGCCAAACCAACCAGTCTTTGCTTGCTAAAGTCCCACCTTATATCAGCTCACTGGTCACTGTAGCAGCACCCACCCTTAGCATGCACTCCAGCAGGTATATTTCACTGGTCACCCCAAAAGCAAACTCCTCCTTTGGCCGCCTTTCCTTCCAGTTCTCAGCTGACAATGACTGGAACGAATTGCAAAAATCACTGAAGCTGGAGACTTATATCTCCCTCACTAACTTTAAGCATCAGCTGTCAGAGCAGCTTACATATCATTGCACCTGCACATAGTCCATCTGTAAAGATCCCACCCAACTACCTCATCCGCATATTGTTATTTATTTTTTTGCTCCTTTGCACCCCAGTATCGCTACTTGCACATTCATCTTCTGCACATCTATCACTCTAGTGTTTAATTGCTAAATAGTAATTATTTCGCCACTATAGCCTACTTATTGCCTTACCGCCCAAATCGTACTACCTCATTTGCACACACTGTATATAGACTTTTCTTTTGTGTTATTGACTGTACGTTTGTTTATTCCATGTGTAACTCTGTGTTGTTTGTGTCGCACTGCTTTACTTTGCTTTATCTTGGCCAGGTCGCAGTTGTAAATGACAACTTGTTCTCAACTGGCCTACCTGGTTAAATAAAGGTGAAATAAAATAAATAAGTAAATTAAAAAAGTGCCTTGATTAAGGGCACATTGACAGTATTTCACCTATTCGGTTCAAGGATTCAAACCAGCAACCTTTCGGTTACTGGCCCAACTCTCTTAACCTCTAAGTTACCTGCCACCCTATGTTCAGATTACAGAGCACGTCCAGTGGGCATTACTATGGCTAAGCACTAAACACTAATTTCAAAGGCACTGCTCAGCTCTAATTAGCTCCTAGCTTAGCTTCTCACTACTATAAAATCTGTTAATTGTTGAATTTTCCATCAGAGGAATATTATATTTATGTCAATGAGGATTTCTCTTTGTTATCTTGTCTATTGGAATGAAAAATAAACCTTAATTAATTCAATTCTATAATCAAATGATTCATAACGGGATTAACTATTTTAAGATTGACACTCAATGCCTTTCTCTATATCAGTCTCATTATTATATCAGATATAATATGTCTTGTTATTCATGGTTTGCTGCAGATTTGAGGGTTAGCCTGAAGGTGACTCAAACCCACGAGGTCACTAGGTGTTGTGCTGACAGTAATGTAAACCTATTCGTCTGTGTGTTTCTCATATAACTGAAAAGACAGACAGAGGAGGCACATGTCATGTATCTCAGTAGGCCTCTGGCCACTCTGAATTGCTATGAGCTCACTTACCCCTGCAGCCTAAAATAAGGGGATACAAATCTGTGTGTAATGAATTTCCATTGTCTAAGACCAGGCAGTGTCTGTGCACGCTAATGTGGTAGTCTGCCACTCCCCCAAGCCACCACACAATGGGGATCGATATTAGTTAGCTCTCCAAAAGTGATATTGATACACCAAAATACTAGGTTTGAGGTGGCATCCCACTGGGCACAAACTGGTTGAATCAACGTTGTTTCAATGTAATTCGTCAACTTATTGTGAAGTGGAATCTACAAGGAAAATACATTGGATTTGAAGTCATCCACGTAATATGTTTTAAGGATGAAATATCAACCACAGGATTATGGCATTATGGTAAGCAAATGTCAACATAGACAAACCTGTTGAATATAAAATGTTTAATTTGTACCTTTTTAAAACTTCAGAGCTTCAACATTATATCCACTATCAGAAAAAAATAACTATAGGCTAGACAGCACCTCCTAATGGAGAACTTATCTATAGCTACTCTTTGATTTCCCATCCATGTTTTTAACCAAGCCCAGCCCTGCTTAGCTATAACACTTGTCCCTGACTATTACCCATATGCTATCGTGAGAAGGGTTATTGAGGGATCTCCACTAAAAATGAAATAGATTCACTGTTGCTATCGAAGTCATTCCAGGGTCAGTTTATCAGAGCAAAGTAAATGTAACCATACTTTATCACTAATATATTCTCAATGATGCTATTTAGGCCTATATAGCATTTGAAAAGTCATTAACAGCTATTGTTTCAATTCAACCAGTGGTGGCCACTGATTGGCTGAATACCCAGGGCGTAAAGTGGTTGGAGTTGTCAACAAAGCAGAAATATGATGCCAAGTTTTCAAACTACCGGTAGTTTCTATGAGAAGATATATAAAGCAATCTGTGCATTTGAACAACAGCATAAATACCCCTATTTCGCTTTTGCATTTCAAAATACGAATGACTGCTGCACATGCTGCCACTGTTTTGAACAAATTGGATTATACTATTTAGAACGAACAGCCAGCTCACGTCAAGAACAAACGATGGCACTCGGCAGAATGCACCAAGCATGCAGATGCATTATTTATTTTATTTATTTTTTATTTTACCGTTATTTTACCAGGTAAGTTGACTGAGAACACGTTCTCATTTGCAGCAACGACCTGGGGAATAGTTACAGGGGAGAGGAGGGGATGAATGAGCCAATTGTAAACTGGGGATTATTAGGTGACCGAGATGGTTGAGGGCCAGATTGGGAATTTAGCCAGGACACCGGGGTTAACACTCCTACTCTTACGATAAGTGCCGTGGGATCTTTAATGACCTCAGAGAGTCAGGACACCCGTTTAATGTCCCATCCGAAAGACGGCACCCTACACAGGGCAGTGTCCCCAATCACTGCCCTGGGGCATTGGGATATTTTTAGACCAGAGGAAAGAGTGCCTCCTACTGGCCCTCCAACACCACTTCCAGCAGCATCTGGTGTCCCATCCAGGGACTGACCAGGACCAACCCTGCTTAGCTTCAGAAGCAAGCCAGTAGTGGTATGCAGGGTGGTATGCTGCTGGCAATTAAGTGAAAATGCATCATCTAACTGGGGATAGTTAGCTAAAATAATGTCACAAAGCATGATGCGCTAGCCTGTTAACTTTCATTCTGAAATAACTTCATATTTCCAAGTTAGTCAGATATTAGTTTAGAAACACTTGAAATTGGCATGAGAGCTAACTAGCTAGCAAGTTACCAGCTAGCTATATCTAGCTGCTTATCAAATGTAGATAACTGGTTAATTTGACCCAAAAAAATCTACCAAACTATTTCTCAGTGTTTATCCAAATTACTGTAGATGGCAAATTAGTTTCATCATACTTTGTGATACACTCGGTTTTATGCTGTTTTAGTCCACACAACATGTCGCCCTGTCACCTATAGTAGAACCTGAGGAACAACACTTAGGGGAAACATTCAAATTGGCCATGCTGTTTTGTCCTACTAGATCCGCGAGGAGAAGGTTCTAGCTAGTGTATCCCTCTGTCCTTCAACTCTTGTTGGATGTAGTTGACCGGTTTATCAGGTCCCAGGCTCCCATGACTATTATGATTATTTATTGACAAGTTGATTACAATTTGATTTAGCGCCATCTGTACCTGATAGAGCAGATCTAGTCTTACGTGTGGAAGTAAACCATCTGGCACGAGAGACTCAGATTGGGAAGGAGACTAGACCAGACCCAGAAGTTCTGATTGGACGCACATTTGAGCGACCCAGGACGATCCATTTAATTTGTTATTTTATTATTCATGCTATGAAATCCTGTGATGTCATTGGGGCAGTTCCCCATCATAGCAAATAGCTGGAAAAACAATCCAACCAATGTTCACACGGCAGTCACTGAGGGGCAGAGTAGTAAATATTTGAACAGCTTGTTTTGAACAATTTATTTTTGAAACAGGAACATTTACAAATTTACTGTACTTTGAACATTTAAAACATACTCCATGAAATTATCTAATTAAAAAAATGTACATATATATATTTTTTTACCAATCACAAGTGGGGCGCCGCCCTTCACACACAAATGGGCAGGCCGCTGCTGAATTCAACCCAACTAAAAATAGACAATACCATAGAGCCCCACAGTGGAGGTGTCATAATACTCATAAAACCTAGCGGTCCAACAGGTAAATGGTTCCAATGGTTTTTCCACCATACATTTTTCCCATAGGGGAAACACTTAACATGTGCGCTCTGATTCGTGTAGGCTTACCCTGGTGTGACGTTTTCATAACCATGTAAATGTCTCTCAGACAAGGTGACAACCAAAAATATAATTTAAAGAATAGAACTGAATTAAAGCGTATTTAAAGTTTGATTTAATGGTCCTATTCTTTAACTTAGATTTTTGGTTGAGCTGGAGATATCAATTATTAATTTGTAGACACATTGGAATTAAAGCCGGACTAAGTCAGTGGCACAAATGGAACTATCCAAGTGGAAGATAAATTACCTTCAAATGTTGATATTTCATTGTGTTGACAACCAAACACAATTCAATATCACTTTTGAAATACAATAAATAGACTTTAACTTGTCGACAAGTTAACAAATTATGTTTGATTCACATCTCCAACACAACCAAAAATAAAAGTTGAAGAATGGGATAAAGCCAGTAGCTCAGACGGAACTATCCAAGCAGTAGATACATCTCTTTTAAATGTTGACATTTGGTTATGTTGTCAACCAAACACAATTTAATATTACTTTTGTAATAAATGTAAATAGCCTAAAGTTAAGGCTACCATAAAGGTAAGGCTATCTTACAAACTAATGTTCCATTCAACAATATAAACGAGTAACTTATTTTGAGGTTACTGTAACTATAAATGTAATAATAAAAAGTGTGCATGTTCAAGACAGCATGCATACAGCAGGTCAATTCAGGTCTGTGGAGGTCTTTACAATTGCTGTAATAATCTGTGCTGAATCTTGAACAGAATTGATCACTTGCACCATGTAGTTTTAATGTAATCTCAACTGCAATCCAGGTCATTTGGTTCTAATATTAAATGAAGCACAGCGATAACATATTAATATGTTGTATATAAAAACAAAATATCTGACATTGTTTTCCCATTTGAACTTTGCTGTGCTTATAATTTGTTGAAAGCGCAGTGATAGTCATTTGGGTGACAACTAAATCAAAAAATCTGACATTGTTTTTCAATTGGCATTTGGTTGTGCGTAGTGATAACTAACTTTTGTCCATCTTTTTGAGTGGGTAAATATAGGTTGTAATCTCACTGATCAACGTCAACCAAATATTACCCAATTATCCACGTTGATATTACGTGGTATGCCCAGTGGGTTGTCGCTGAGAAATCCAGAAAGAATGCAATGTTTACTATTATTTCACTTCACTTAAAAGTGTATTTTTTTTATTTCACTTTTATTTAACCAGGTAGGCTAGTTGAGAACAAGTTCTCATTTACAACTGCGACCTGGCCAAGATAAAGCAAAGCAGTTCAACACAAACAACAACACAGAGTTACACATGGAATAAACGAACATACAGTCAATGATACAGTGTGTGCAAATGAGGTAGGATGTTGAAGTTGAGGTTAAGAAAAATATTTAAAAAATATATGCAAAGAAAAAAGATAAAAAGATATATACATGGTACACGACAAGACGAGGACAAAAAGACGTCTGACTGCTACGCCATCTTGGATAAAGTTAAAGTAAGGTTCATTCTAGATTCACCAGGCTGGCTGAGAAACAAAATACATGTGTGACAAACTTGCATGTCCAGCAGGACATACAGGTTCTATTGATTTGCTTGAATATTCTTCTAAATACAGGACTAGTCATGTAACCCATTTTTCACTGTCAAGTCCACAGAGTATCAACCCCTTTTCCCATCCATGGCTCCATCAAGAGTGAAATGAACACCACTTTAAGTATCTTTAGGGCAATCTTTATTTTTCAGACGCAATGAGATTACATGTCCAGCTATTGACTTGATGTTATACAGTATGTAAGTGATCTATTTTAATAGGATTAGGGCATGTTGGCGTACAGGGCTACCAGGGTTATGAGCAGTAGAGGAACCTGATTGCTGGGTTCTAACCCCTAAAGCTAGCTCATTTGATTCCACTCTCAGATTAGAGCCTCCACATGATTACCTCCAAACCCTGTTCCTGACATGAAGGCTAGCCCAGCCAATCAACTCATATAGTACATACACGGCACTGATTAACTAACTGGCTTAATGTTGCCCAGATCCAGATTTAATGAATGTTCCTTTTCATGTAATTCCTTCCTCACTTTTGTTATGTCATGTGTTCAGCAATCGGTTTCTGACAAAATGCAAATTAGTAAGTAAAATTGAAATAAAAATGATTTCAATACTGCCTCAGCACTTCGTAATATGCTAATATGGCTGTTGGTGGCAGCACTTGGCATTAGAGCCTGGGTGAGTGCAAAGTAAGAAATCCCAACTTGTGCATGTTGTGAGATGATGAATATGCAAAAATGCTTAAAAGCTGGGTTTTGTGTTAATCAGCTTGGTCCTCTCAGTAGGCTACTCTTTAGTATTCAGGGTGGACTAATGTAGAAGACAGTGACAGTCAGGATCCTGACCCGTGGTCAAGTGGCTATGTCTGATGACTTAATTAGGGTCAGAGTCAGAGCAGACGATGCCCAGGTTTCTACTCATTAGAATGTCTCATGAATGATTTGTTGAATAGGTCGATTAAAAATAATTTGTAGTATCAGTCTCATTCGTGTATGGTGCCATTCTGATGACATGTATTAAGACAATTACAGCATTCATTTTAATTTTGGTAAGTCATGTCAAAAGTGTAGTATATCATTCAATTGAATGCTGACAAGCCTATACATGTGTAACTTACTGAAATGTCTGAACTTCAAACCAATTGGTTTTATTTACTGATGGATACTATAAATTCAATATAATCTGTATTTTTTTCCTTTACTTGGTGGTACCTGGGTGGTAGCAATCATTCAGAATATTGGCTTTTTAATGTTCGACACTTCATACAAGAAGCTTTCAAAATCAAGTGTGTTTTTCATATTGTAATCCATCAGTTGCTAATAGAGATCTGTTGAATCTCCTGAAACTACCCGTCATGTAATTTGAGTTAATTGCAAAGCTACAATTCAGTTGTTACATGCACACAAAGGCAAGCACACACACTTGCTTTCTCCAGCCTGTGTCCTGGGCTCATATACCCGCTCAGAGGAAAGGTGATATCTGACAGTGGGAAGTAATCTGCTCTATTGATTATGCTGTCAGCATCTGACTTCAGTCAGTGAAAAGGCAGGCCAACACAACTGACGTTAACCCTTTACTGTGGAACACAAGGTGGAACACGAGACCGTTAATTAAAACATTGATTATATGGTTAGATGACTGACCATCTGTTCAGATAAAGTAGTTTTTTAATGGGGAGGTGGTGGGAAGCCAAAATCTTTCCATAATGTCTCATATACGCCTTTATAGTCTGTTGGACAACAGCAATAGTTAGATTGTTTTGTATTGCTTTATCTCCCCCCTCATGGTGCAGTATTACTTTGTGAAGCCTCTAGTGTGCTGTTACCTATAGGGAAAGGGGTGGGCTGTGGGGATTGGTTACTGACACTGTAGTCTTTGGTTTTGGAAATCACAGGGTGGATCCCGAGGGGGCGTTGATGCAGACTTTAGCTTTGGTTTGGGAGCGAGAGTGCTCCATATTACAGCGTTCCGTCAAGCCTCTTTTCCATCAACTTCAGGGAAACCGAGATGGTTTTTACCCCATAGAATATTTATCATATATCTGATTTGGGGGAAGAGATTCCTGGGCTGTGGCAGCCCCCTGAGGCATGGAATCCAACACTCTAATAGAAGTTCAAAATGGCTGTCCTCCTCTGCCTTCTGGACATGGTTAATTCATTACCTGTTGGCATCTACACTGTACTTGTTTAGAAAGGCACTCCATAGCATGTCACACATATCTCAACTAGTCATCAACTGCCTTAAGACTGTGGTGGCCTATAATCTTCATTTGCGTTTAGTTAAAAGCATATGACTAGAAACAAAATTGTAGCATATCCAAAGAAAGGGGCAAGTGAATAGATACCAGTACATTATCCAGAGTCTTCAAACTGACAGATATCCATCTGTATCCACCCAAGGCACATACTACCAGTAATACTCCTATACTGGACAACTTTAGAATCATGTGGTAAATGTATATGCTATATTGTACTGGAGGTGTAATCTGGATTTCATGTGGAAGTACTGTAATCTGGGTGAAAAAACTATTGTCTATTGGTGCTAGATTTAGTGTCACCCCTCCTTACATTGTGCATTTAAGTTAAAACTGCTTTGGTGTGGAGGAGATCAATTTTCTGCAACAGGAACATTAGTGATTCGATAGTCGAGGGTATTAAACTCAAATCATTGTGTGCTATTGTTTGGCATGTCATATTGATTATCTCCTGGGTTTCACTGGCAAGAGTCAAATATTGTAGCCTCAACAACATTGCACCCAGAATTGGATTAATTGGAAAACAAATAAGTACTGCAAAATCAGGCAAGATTCAATACTTTTCATGGAACGTGTCGCATAAAAAATGGGCACAAATGTAAAGGGGTAATATTGGCTTTTTTGGTTTCAGACTAGCTATTAGAGCAAATTAAAGTTCCAGCTTGGCAAGAAATTGTAGAAAAAGAGTCAGTCATTGAAGTGGGAGAAAACACGGCTCAAAAGTGATGCTCACAAAAACTGTATAGGCCTACTGAAGAAAAAGACTATGGCTATGACAGACTAAGCTAGGTTCAGGACTGTTTCTGCCGACATAGTGCGTCGGTCAGAATGCTAATCAGGAGATGGAGTTTAGGGGTCAGGAATCTAGGTTATGGGGTATTTATTACACCTTTGAACACGATAGAGGTTAGGATAAAGTTAAGAGTTTGGTAGGAAGGATGTGCTTGTCTGGAAGAGATACAAAAGGGAAACATTGGGAACACAACATAGGTGCAGACATGACAAAGTAGTGCCAGGTGACTGTGGGAAAGGCTAAACATAATATCTATAAACAAAGGAGCCTGACAGCATGAACTTAACAAAGGAGCAATAGCATACTGAGACCATGGATATAAAAAGAGTAGCATATAGCAAGTTAAAGGCAGCATAATATACATTGTTTAACTTACATCTCCAACGTCATATTAAATAGGCACTTACTTTCTCATATCACACACGAAGGAAGGCAAAGGGCCGCCCCGTGGCATCATTAAGGATGCACCTTGTTTCACCATTGATATCATGGCGGTCCGCAAACAAACGTTTAAGTTGCATGCCGCCACCTACTGTGGTGGAATATATGTTCAATCATGATTGACCCAATTCTGTACTACCATGAAAATATAATTCTAACCAAATAAATCCCTAACTTCTACCACACCCTCCCCCCAAAACCCCTCCACAACCCCATTCAACTTTATCTACATCACGGTGAAACACTTCACCCTTCACCCAGCATGTCAACAACCATTTCAACAATAGCATCTGTTACCTCCAATACATATTTTGCTGTCTCTATAATAACCTTCAACCTGGCATTTCTGCTTTCCATAACCCAAGTCGTATTGATAACCTTACCAATAAAAGCTATGAAGTCAAATGTATTCATTATCAAAGTGTCCTTTGACACCACACATTCATGAGCACAATATTTCTGAATAGGCCTGGAAACCATGCCAGGACCAGCAGAATCACCAGCCCCGACAGTAGGTCCACATATTACAGGTACATCCATGTAAGCTCCATCAGTCCGCACTGTAGTTCTACCAATCTGTTTTACAGCCTATGCATATTATACATCATGACTGATCCTATGTCTTTGAGCCTCTCTAGCCTCTCTCTGTACCTGGCATGCACCAAAAGCTGCACTGTGGTCTCCGCCACAATTACAGCGCTTAACCTTCACATTACTTCCACATTCACCGTAATCATGTGCCCCTCCACACTTGGCCAATATTTTATTTCCTTTACACTGAGAAGTGATTAGGGGATCTGGAACACGTGTGGAGGGAAGGGGCATGGCCTAGGGTAATTGGAAGCAATTGGAGTCCTGTAGGGATGCTATGACCCTTCACAACACCTACTGTTAATATGTGGAGATCAACTGAAGTCATCTCATTTGTATGTGGAGGTTGGGAGGCTGTCTGTAGCAGACAGAATCTGCCATGTTTCCAACTGAAGAGTCAATTGGAGTAGAGGACAGGTCTTATTCTCTCTGCTTTGCGTGGCTAGCCCGGGGCTGGCTGCTGGCTGCTCTTTGGTTTCACACTTTGGGGAGCAGACAGACAGCAGCAATGTAACATGTTAATATTGCACTGCAAAGTTCTACTCACTGACCATAAGCTTTGACAGGAAAAGCTATTCAACTATTGATTTGGTCCTTCAAATCCCTCATTATTCATAGTACATGTTAGGGGCCAGTCCCCTAGGAGCTCTCTGTAGAGTCATCAGAGCCGTGTCTACCTCTCCTCTCACTCAGGGACGTGTTGTGCATGATAAAGCTAAATCTCTCGCTTAGCTGAAATCAATATCCTAATCCATGACTCACATTCACTCTTACCTCTCTTCCCTCTTTAGGAGAAACAAGGGCTACAGAGAGAAAATGTTCCATTTGAGGTCAAGGACTGTATGGCTACAAGCATGGTATTCTGAAGGTACTTTCGAATACTTCAGGACTGTATCGTCTCGCTCTAATGCTCACAGTTGACCCTCAATGCACTAGCATACAAGAATATAACAAAGTTAAACAATTTCTTTGGTGTAATTATCAGTCTTCTAAATGAATATTGTAATTTGATTTGCATCAACTGTTCAGAGGAGACTGCATGAATCAGGCCTTCATGGTCAAATTGCTGCAAAGAAACCACTACTAAAGGACACCACTAATAAGAAGGGACTTGCTTGGGCTAAGAAACACGAGCAATGGACATTAGACTGGTGGATATCTGTCCTTTGGTCTGATGAGTCCAAATGTGAGATGTATTTGTTCCAACCGCTGTGTCTTTGTGAGACGCATAGTAGGTGAACGGATGATCTCCGCATGTGTGGTTCCCACCGTGAAGCATGGAGGAGGAGGTGTGATGGTATGGGGGTGCTTTGCTGGTGACACTGTCTGTGATTTATTAACAATTTAAGGCACATCTGGTTTGCGCTTAGAAGGACTATAATTTGTTTTCAACAGGACAATGACCCAACATACCTCAAGAAGGAGAGTGATGGAGTGCTGCATCAGATGACCTGGCCTCCACTGTCACCTGACCTCAACCCAATTGAGATGGTTTGGGATGAGTTGGACTGCAGAGTGAAGGAAAAGCAGCCAACAAGTGCTCAACATATGTGGGAACTCCAACAAGAACTTCAACAAGACTGTTGGAAAATTATTCCATGTGAAGCTGGTTGAGAGAATGCCAAGAGTGTGCAAAACTGTCATCAAGGCAAAAGGTGGCTACTTTGAAGAATCTCAAATATAAAATATATTTTAATTGGTTTAACACTTTTTTTGGTTACTACATGATTCCATATGTTATATTGTATAGTGTTGATGTCTTCACTATTATTCTACAATGTAGAAAATAGTAAAAATAAATAAAAACCCTTGAATGATTAGGTGTGTCCAAACTTTTGACTGGTACTGTACATCACACCCATCATCACACACAATTGGAACAGATGCCATGAGGTGTTTAAAGAATATGCATTGTAATAGCTACAGTCTGCAGAAATCAAGTCACCCATTAGTTTTGTATTTCCGATCCATTATGTCAACTTTTTGTTTCATGACCCCTTACTCATTAACATTCCATCGTCTTCACAGAGTGATTACGTCCTTACAAAGTTAAATGGTTTCTCAAAACTCGAATATAATCCCCACAAGCCCTGTGCTGTGTAGCTGTAGTATGCTTTATTCCAGACTGAAACCAGTATTTTCTCCCTTTGACTACAGTGTTATTCTCGTGTGTTCCCCTGTTGGGTGTTCTAAATGACAGGCCCACGGTGGCTGCCAACCTCCCACCGCCCCCGACTCCACATGGTCTCTCACAAAGCTAATGGCCTCACCAGGCCTGTCAGGACTCTCCAGAGCACATCCTTTGTGAGGGCTCTGCTCCTCTCTCACCCCTGCTGCTCTTCACCTTACTACAAATGTCAGATAATATTGATTTGGCGGGCAGTAACAAAGGCCTAACTGAGATGGCTCCCTTTGTACTATCATAATGCACCGGCCTGACCTTCTTCATACACACTGGAGCACTATGGTGCAGTATCAATATTTAATATCTTCCTTTATTACATTTCCCACAGTTAGTCCGACCTCATTCCACAATAGATTTCCACTTTCTAATAATGACCCCAAACCACCACCACAATCTCTGTATAATTATTCAGATGTTGCCATTGTTGTTGCTTACAAGCATTATTCGAATGTTTCTCTTGGTAGCTTCCTTCCACTATTTATATCCTAGTATTTGACATGTCTACAGTATAGGAACACATGGTAGAGGATGACATCATTTAGAATTCGGACAATGTGCACAGCATCCCCCTTCCATAGAAATATTAAAGGGCCTTGGAAGACTGCTACTCTCTTGTGATGCAATTCAACAAAGTAGGAGCAATTTTACCAAGGAAACAAAGGGAATTTTCCACCATGCCTTTTGGTATTTCATAAAACTTACGAAATCTCCTCCATATTTTGCAAATAGACTGCATCAAAATGGGATATATAATCTACTCCTGTGGTTTATTTATAATTCAAGTGTACAGAGCTGTGATTGCAGCGATATTATTTAGTGGTAAAAGGTGTACAACCTCAAAGCTATTTATACATCCTTAGAGAATACTAAACATTTGTTCATGTTCATCAAAACACTAAACTTAATGGAGAAGATTATATTAGTCTTGAGGAGGACAGGATTAAAGCGAGATATGCACCAAACTGTGACATCGTTTCTCTCAGATAAATGACCTTGAAACAAATCGAAACATCCAGAAGAATAGAAAATAAACATACTGAGTGGTAGAGGTATTCATCCAAACAGCACTAGATGGAAATTGTTGTATTGAAACAATGTAGCAGAATGTCTACTTTATATTTTTTGCATGACTGATGTCCAATTATTTCACTGTTTGAGAATGACAGAAAACTCATTAGGAGTCAGACAACTGGAAATGTGGCTCTTGGAGTCATTGTTGTAGCTACTTATCCCATGACATTTATAAAAAAAAATGATTTCCCGTTTACAAGGAAGGGTCCCATCTCTGCACTACTCAGATAGCTCCTGACTGAAAGCTTGAAATACAGTAATAAGCCCTCCAACTGGCTGTGTCAAGACTTTTCCTTCTAAATCTGTCATGAGAATTTTCATGTTTTTCTTGTTGCCTTTTCATTTACTGCTGGTCTTGTGCTTGCAACATCTCAGTGGTGGAAAACATAATGATAATCTATTCTAGGGATTTTCACTGAAATACACCAACAGTTAGTCTGACCTGATTCCACAAAGATTTCCACTTTACAATCTATAAATGACCCCAAACCACTACCACAGCTTCTATGTTCTATGTTCTATGATTTTCTATTTCTATGTGTTTGGCCGGGTGTGGTTCTCAATCAGAGGCAGCTGTCTATCGTTGTCTCTGATTGAGAACCATACTTAGTTTGCCTTTTCCCACCTGTCTGTGTGGGTAGTTTTCCATGTGTAGTTGCCTGTGAGCACTACGTTGGCGTCACGTTTTTCATTTTGTGAGTTTGTTAAGTGTTCTTCGTTTTAATAAATAGAAGAATGTATTCTAATCACGCTGCGCCTTGGTCTCCTCCCTTAAACGATCGTGACATATATAATCTACTCCTGTGGTTTATTTATAATTCAAGTGTACAGAGCTGTGATTGCAGCGATATTATTTAGTGGTAAAAGGTGTACAACCTCAAAGCTATTTATACATCCTTAGAGAATACTAAACATTTGTTCATGTTCATCAAAACACTAAACTTAATGGAGAAGATTATATTAGTCTTGAGGAGGACAGGATTGTGGAGAGATGTTTACGTTCAATGTTTACGTTCAATCTTCACCAAGCTGTGACATCGGTTTTATCAGATAAGTTACTTTGGTAACACTACATTAAGTTGACCCTATTACCATGTACAGTAATAACTGTTAACAGCATAGTAGTAACATAGATTTAGCGATGTAATTACATGGTAACGGGGTTGTTGCAGAGTCAATTACTCAATTGGAACAAGGAATGTGTAATAACACATTCGCTTGCTGAAGGTTATTCCACATGTGTGACTAATGTTATTACACATTTTCTTGTTCCACTATGTAACTAATGTTTTGTAATTACACATTTGAAAGTCACCTGTGAATTACCATGTTAGTGACGCTAACCAAAATCGGACCTTGTTACATGTAACTACAAGGTGCAAATACCATCGAATCAACATGTAATACAATGGTTGATAAATAGGCTAGGACCTGTTAACAACAATTATAAGGCACACCCTGTCATTATCTACTGGTAATTTTCAATGAGTTTATTTCGATGTTATGACCTGGTTCAAAGGCTATACCAAATCAAGTGTAATGTAAGAACAATGTGCACTGAACAAGAACATAAACGCAACACGCAACAATTTCAAAGATTTGATTGAGTTACAGTTCATATAAGAAAATCAGTCAGTTGAAATAAATAAATTAGGACCTAATCTATGGATTTCACATGACTGGGAATATAGCTATGCATCTGTTGGTCACAGATAGCTTAAAAAACAGTAGGGGAGTGGATCAGAAAACCAGTCAGTATCTGGTATGACTCCCATTTGTCTCACGCAGCGCGACACATCTCCTTCGCATTGTGTAGATCAGGCTGTTGATTGTGGCCTGTTGAATGTTGTCCCACTCCTCTTTAGTGGTTGTGCGAAGTTGCTGGATATTGGTGGAAACTAACACGCTGTCGGACACATCAATCCAGAGCATCCCAAACATGCTCAATGGGTGACATGTCTGGCCATGGAAGAACTGGGATATTTTCAGCTTCCAGGAATTGTGTACAGATCCTTGTAACATGGGGCCGTGCATTATCATGTTGAAAAATGATGTGATGGCGGCGGATCAATGGCACGACAATGAGCCTCAGGATCTCGTCACGGTATCTCTGTGCATTGAAATTGCCATCGATATAATGCAATTTTGTTTGTTGTCCCTAGATGATGCCTGCCCATACCATAACCCCACCGCCAACATGGGGCACTCTGATCACTTTGTGATCAGCAAACTGCTCGCCCACACAACGCCCTACACACTGTCTGCCATTTGCCCGTTACAGTTGAAACAGGGATTAATCTGTGAAGCGCACACTTCTTCAGCATGCCAATGGACATCGAAGGTGAGCATTTGCCCACTGAAGTCGGTTACAATGCCAAACTGCAGTGAAGTCAAGATCCTGGTGAGGATGATGAGCACGTAGATTAGCTTCCCTGATAAGTTTCTGACTGTTTTTGCAGAAATGATTTGGTTGTGCAAACCCACAGTTTAATCAGCTGGCCGAGTGGCTCGTCCCACACCATCCCACAGGTGAAGAAGCTGGGAAATAAAGAGACAGGAGAACATTTGTCAGTTTAAACGTGTATATGCAAACAATTCAAATGAAATTGCTCATTTCAGGCTCAAAGCAATAACTATTTTACTTAGTAAAAACACAGTTCGGTAAAAGCTAGCTACCTAGCTAGCATTTCCCCATCATTCACTAATGTAGCGGCACTGCTTTAGACTAATGCCAACACGTTTTCCAAATCGGTTAATTAACATTACTAAATCATCATAAAACTCATGAAACATTTAGTTTACAATGTTATTTCACTATTTTCTTTTACTTACATTGCACTTTTTCAAATTACAAACCTTTAAAAACAACAAATTAAGAGACAGATATAGTATGTGGCTTCTACATTGGCTGCAGAGGAGAGTGTGAGGGGTCAGTATGATGTCACTTCCTGGTGACAGCCCAGCATTCTTTTGTCCTCTTATTTCTTTTCTTATTTTTTATGTGCCAACTTACAATGTCCGTTACTAAATATTGAACAAAAAAGTTAACTAAATGTTTCATGAGTTGTTTTTTTTTAACATTTTTGTATATGTGAGAGTTCCCCAGGAAGTGAAGTCACACTGTGTTAACTGTATGGGTCAAATCAAATCTAAGTTTATTTGTCACGTGTGCTGAATACAACAGGTGTAAACCTTACAGTGACATGCTTACTTACAGGCTCTAACCAATAGTGCAAAAAAGGTATTTGGTGAACGATAGGTAGGTAAAGAAATAAAACAACAGTAAAAAGGCAGGCTATATACAGTAGCGAGGCTATAAAAGTAGCGAGGCTACATACAGACACCGGTTAGTCAGGCTGATTGAGGTAGTATGTACATGTAGATATGGTTAAAGTGACTTTGCATATATGATTAACAGAGAGTAGCAGTAGCGTAAAAGAGGGGTTGGCGGGTGGTGGGTGGCGGGACACAATGCAGATAGCCCGGTTAGCCAATGTGCGGGAGCACTGGTTGGTCGGCCCAATTGAGGTAGTATGTACATGAATGTATAGTTAAAGTGGCTATGCATATATGATAAACAGAGAGTAGCAGTAGCATGAAAATATGGGTTGGGGGGGCACACAATGCAAATAGTCTGGGTAGCCATTTGATTACCTGTTCAGGAGTCTTATGGCTTGGGGGTAAAAACTGTTGAGAAGCCTTTTTGTCCTAGACTTGGCACTCCGGTACCGCTTGCCATGTGGTAGTACATGTTGCTGGGGATTGGATGTGTCCGGTGCGAGATGGGCAGGTTGAGGTTGCTAGAGTTAAAGTAGTGCAGAAGGTGTCATATGCTGAGGCAGTGAAGAAAGTGGAGGAGGATGGTCAAGAGTGAGGGATTCTGAGAGGATACCAGTGAATAGAAGATCTGTGCCAGCACAGAGGGATAGGCCAATGAGGGGTTTATGCTTCAGTAAGGTTGGTTTCTTATCGTTCATAGCAATGGTTATCAACTGTGCCGCAGAAATGGAATGTAAATCACAGAAAATAGATGTTGTGTTGGCAGCTGCAGATAAGTACTTGGGGGGTATGAGATTTTGACTTCAGAAGAGTTACAGCGTGTGTTGCGTGGTGGTGTCCTGTCCTCTCAGGCCATTAGCCTGGGGTAGGATCAGATAGGGTTAAAGTAGTGGAATAAGGGGCTGGGTTTTAATGAGTATAGAGTTATTTGGTAGGGTAATTAATATACATATATAAATATATTTTTTTCCTCAGTTCCCTATTGCCATTTTGTAAACAAAGTGTAATAGATCTATAATATAGTTCAGTTGGTTGTGGTAATGCAACATATTGGATGCCAACCACCGTTAAACTTCACAGAAAAAGAAAGAGAAGAAGAAGAAGAAGAAGAAATGATATCACACTGACTTCGAACCTCTCACACTCTCTTCTGCAGCAAAAGTTTAAGCCAGATGCTATTTTCAGAGGGTCTGAACCCAGAAGCTCAACATCACGGGACCTCCGGGAATGCCTGCGAAACAGACTAAGCAGACCAGGCCGGGATTTGGGATTTGAGAAGTCAATGAGAGAAGTGAAAAATTCTTCCATAGTTTTTAATTTTCTTGAAATCTAAAGGCTGAACACGCTACTACTCCAACCTTGTGAAAGTGACAACAAAAAAAAAATCAAAAACAACTTTATGTCGGAGTGCCTTTGATGGCCTGCACATGCGCAGTTTGCCGCGAGATGACCGTTAGACCCAATGATCTGTTACTGTGCATGAGCTTAGCTAGCCAACGTCAACATGACATCGCCTATAAGCGTTATCTGGGATTTCTATTGGAGAACCAGTTTATGCCTATCTTCATACTTTACGGTCTTTGTTATTTCTGTCTCTTAAGTTGTTATGTTTATAAAGGTTTGTAATGTGCAATGTAAGTCTCAAAATAGTGAAATAACATGAAATACATGTTTCATAACTTTTATGATGAGTTAGTAACGTTTACTGACCGAGTTGAAATACATGAGGACATTGTGCCAGTGCTTATCTAGCTTTACCACCACCCTGTGTTAGTATGTTTTACTAACTAAAATATTTCTTGCTTGGAGTATAAAATGGGGAA
The DNA here is from genome assembly GCF_029448725.1 of Salvelinus fontinalis. Taxonomy (NCBI): domain Eukaryota; kingdom Metazoa; phylum Chordata; class Actinopteri; order Salmoniformes; family Salmonidae; genus Salvelinus; species Salvelinus fontinalis. Next base: position 34,482,239 of record NC_074673.1, on the reverse strand, counting down.
ATGAATTTGAATGGTGTGAATATAAATCTTTGTCAAATCAATTAAAAGTCAAACTGAAAATGTTTCTCTTGTCTCCTTATTTCTCCCGTTTAGCCTATTGTATGCAAAGGTTGTTACACTAACTACAAATTAAAATGTCACTTCACTTCACATAAAGTTCCTTGCTCCTGTGTGACTACATTGTAAATACATGTATATCTATTATAACATAGCAATTACAGAGTTGGTTGATAAAGATTGTTACATTGTAAGTACAACGTAACTTACAAAGGTTAAACCTGTCTCCTAATTTCTCCTGTTTAGCCTATTATCTGCAAAGGTTGTTACATTGCAAATACATAGAAATTATAAAGGTTATACCCTACTGAGTTTCACTTTACATTAAGCCGCTTGATCCTGGGTAGGTACATGCTAATTACATGTATATCCTATGTAACTACTATGTTAGCAGTTATTACTGTGTTAGTTACATAGTAATTGGGGCAACTTAACTTTAAGTGTTATTGTTACGTTAAAACAAATCAAAACACCCAGAAGAATATAAAATAAAACTATACTCAATAATAAAGATATTAATCCTTAAAGGAATAGATGGAAATTGCTGTATTGAAACAATGTGGCAGAACGTCTACTGTTTTGCATGACTGATATCCAATTATTTCACTGTCTGAGAATGACAGAAAAGTCATTAGAAGTCAGACAACTGGAAATGTTGCTCATGGAGTCATTGGTGTAGTTACTTATCCTATGAACTGTATTATTTCTTGTTTATTGAAAGGTACCCATTTCTGCATAACTCACAGGCCTCACCCAGACAGGAGCTGTCACAGAGGGTTCTGACTGAAAGGCTAAAATACAGTAATAAGCCTTCCAACTGGCTGTGTCACAATACTTTATGCTAAATCTGTCATGAGAATTTTCATAAAACATGTTTTTCAAATCAAATCAAAGTTTATTTGTCACGTGCGCTGAATACAACAGGTGTAGTAGACCTTACAGTGAAATGCTTACTTACAGGCTCTAACCAATGGTGCAAAAAAGGTATTTGGTGAACAATAGGTAGGTAAAGAAATAAAACAACAGCAAAAAAGACAGGCTATATACAGTAGCGAGGCTATAAAAGTAGCGAGGCTACATACAGACACCGGTTAGTGTAACGATTCTCGTCTGGTGAAGGAGAAGAGGACCAAAATGCAGCATGGTAAGTGTTCATCATAATTTAATTGAAAACAGAACACTTCACAAAATAACAACGAGGAGAAAACAAAACAGTTCTGCAAGATGAACAGACACTACACAGAAAATAAACACCCACAACCAAAATGGGGAAAACAGGTTACCTAAGTATGATTCTCAATCAGAGACAACAAACGACAGCTGCCTCTGATTGAGAACCATACCAGGCCAAACACAGAAATATAACAACCTAGAAAAAAGAACATAGACTATCCACCCCAACTCACGCCCTGACCAACCCAACCTAAGACATAAAAAAAGGAACTAAGGTCAGAACGTGACAGTTAGTCAGGCTGATTGAGGTAGTATGTCCATGTAGATATGGTTAAAGTGACTATGCATATATGATGAACAGAGAGTAGCAGTAGCGTAAAAGAGGGGTTGGCGGGTGGTGGGTGGCGGGACACAATGCAGATAGCCCGGTTAGCCAATGTGCGGGAGCACTGTTTGTTCGGCCCAATTGAGGTAGTATGTACTCGCATCTACTGCTGCTCTGGTGGTTGCAACATGTCAGTGGTGGTAAACCTACTGATAATCAATTCTAGAGATCAGGGAAGCTATTTAAGATTCAGCATGGCTAGTTGACAATTAGATAGTGATGATAGAATTCTATACGCAACTTATCGATTGTTTCCTACCCAATTGAGTTAATGGCATATGTGTCATAGCAAGAACAGTATGTAAGATCACTTTCTTTTCAGACTAAGATATGCAGTATATGCAGGGATAAGATCTCCTCTTGTCACTGCAGAAACCCATCTTTGTCCTCTACAGCTGCCTGTGTCATGGTCCCTCACTCCCAGCTTGGAGAGCTCTGAGAGCTCTAGGGAGCACTTGTCTGTAAGGATAGATTCATTCGTTGCATCTCTACCCCTCGTTATTTCATGTCTCAAATACATTTGCTGGAAATAGGAGAGGCTGTAGAGAGAAAGCAATGTTTTAACTCTTTGTTGCGTAGCTCAATTGAAGGTGGAATGTCCTTGTCAATTTCCCTGACTAGATTTACCATGGCACGGACAAGACCAATGTTTTTCAGTCAATGCATAACATGTTTCAAAATGTTTTGTCCTTCATGTGGAAACATAAAAAAGGGATTTGATTAATCACGTTAACACTTTAATGTATTTTAATTAAGAAAATATATTTTTTAACATCCTTTCCTGATTAATCTCTTCCTTGAGAAAAATCAAGTGCAAATACATTAGAAGGGGCCAGCAACAGTACATGGATGTGATTCAATATATCCATCGGGTTATGGCAGAACCTTGGCAACTCAAACTCAATTGTGTAGTGACTACACAATTATGTTTGCATACTGTACTTTGGTGACAGATCTATTTCTCCACTGTTGAAAGGCTGTGTGTCCCAAGAGGGCTGCACCACACCGGCGTACGTGACAATGGGTTGTCACTTCTGTTTCATTTTAAATGCAGGGCTATGAAATAGGAGGCGGGAATTGGAGGTGGGATTATCAATTTCCAAATGGATGTTGAATACATTGGATCAATTAGCACTATTTGAGTGGCATTTAAATAGACTGCAATTATACTAATTGACAGAATTGAATTAATAATGGTGTCTGCCTGATAGGTCTCCAAGCCGATGGATTCCATCACAGATGGCATAGAAAACAGTTGCATTGCATTTATTGTTCATTTTTTCAGTGTGCTTTGCAGAGACACATACCATATTAGATTTGTGTGTATTGTTGTGTATTGTTAGATATCACTGAACTGTTGGAGCTAGGATAACAAGCCTTTCGCTACACCCGCAATAACATCTGCTAAATATGTGTATGTGACCATTAACTATTTTATTTATGCAAACCATATCTTCTCTATCTGTAATGTTGTGTTATGGATTGGTAATTGGTTGGCTCCTGTTCTCAGGTGTCAATGCGATATTCTAATATACACTCCCTTACTTATTTATTTGGACAGTGAAGCTAAAACTTTTAATTTGTCTTTATACTCCAGCATTTTGGATTTGAGATCAAATAGGCAATAGACAGTATTCAGAATGACACCTTTTATTTTAGGTATTTCATACATATCTGTTTTATGTATCTAATCCTCCCATTTGAAGGTGTAATATGTATTTGGACAAATTCACTTATAGTGTATTACATTAAGTCAAAAGTGTAGTATGTGGTCCCATATTCCTATCACACAATGACTGCATCAAACTTGTGAATACAAACTTGTTGGATGCATTTGCAGTTTGTTTTGGTTTTGTTTCGATTATGTTGGGCCCAATAGAAATAAATGGTAAATCATTTGTCATTTTGGTTTAGTGACTTTCACTTTGAACAAAAACCAGATAATCTACACTTCAGTGTAGGGAGAGAGAGACGTCTTTTAGTCTCCAAGTACCTATTGAAGCATTGAAGTAATAATATCCTGTTATCACTCTCATAACAATCTCATTACATTTCAATTTCGTTTTTTTCCCAAACTTCAAATCATGGACTGCTGAAATATGTCCAGGTACAAGAGCAATTATGAGGCTGTCTATAGTCAAGTAGTCTGTGCAGTCCAAGAGCCTTGGCGTGTTCCAGGAGCTAAGTGTCAGTCGAACAGGAACCTAATGAATAATTACCTGCTGGGGTAGAATCGATGGGGCGTTAAATAAAAGGTGGTATTAAGCATGATGTTGGCATAAGTTCTAATTCGATGAGAAGCATCTACTACTGCTGGTGATTAAATTGATATTTTTAATTGCTTTTGAGAGACAAACTAGAAATATATAATTTTCACAAGAAACTCTCTGTTGATCAAGAGGGTACTTAATTCAGTTAAAGGCTAAATCAAAGCCTGGTGTGCAGACTGTTAATCAATCTGCATTTACACAGAGATCTGGTTCTGAAATCAAATCACATACTGTAGTAGTCTATATGTAACCAAAAAATATACAGTACCAGTCAAAAGTTTGGACAAACCTACTCATTCCAGGGTTTTTATTTATTTTTACTATTTTCTACATCAAAACTAATCAAAAAAGTGTTAAACAAATCAAAATATAATTTATGATTGCGATAGCCACCATTTGCCTTGATGACAGCTTTGCACACTCTTTACATTCTCTCAACCAGCTTCATGAGGTAGTCCACTGGAATGCATTTCAATTAACAGGTGTGCCTTGTTAAAAGTGGAATTTGTGGAATTTATTTAGTTCTTAATGCAATTGATTCAATCAATTGTGTTGTGACAAGGTAGGGGTGGTATACAGAAGATGGCCCTATTTGGTAAAAGTCCATATTATGGCAAGAACAGCTCAAAAAGCAAAGATAAATGACAGTCCATCATTACTTTAAGACATGAAGGTCAGTCAATCCGGAACATTTAAAGATCCTTGAAAGTTTCTTCAAGTGCAGTCGCCAAAACCATCAAGTGCTATGATGAAACTGGCTCTCATGAGGAGCGCCACATGAAAGGAAGACCCAGAGTTACCTCTGCTGCAGAGGATAGGCTTATAAGAGTTAACTGCAACTCAGATTGCAGCCCAAAACAATGCTTCACAGAGTTCAAGCAACAGACACATCTCAACATCAACTGTTCAGAGGAGACTGTTCATGGTCGAATTGCTGCAAAGAAACCACTACTAAAGGACACAAATAATAAGAAGAGACGTGCTTGGGCCAAAAAACACGAGCAATGGACATTAGACCGGTGGAAATCTGTCCTTTGGTCTGATGAGTCCAAATTTGAGATTTTTGGTTCCAACCGCCGTGTCTTTGTGAGACGCAGAGTAGGTGAACGGATGATCTCTGCATGTGTGGTTCCCACCGTGAAGCATGGAGGAGGAGGTGTGATGGTGTGGGAGTGCTTTGCTGGTGACACTGTCTGTGATTTATTTAGAATTCAAGGCACCCTTAACCAGCATGGCTACCACAGCATTCTTCAGTGAAACGCCATTCCATCTGGAATTGCGTTTAGTGGGACTATCATTTGTTTTTCAACAGGACAATGACCCAACACACCTCCAGGCTGTGTAAGGGCTATTTTACCAAGAAGGAGAGTGATGGAGTGCTGCATCAGATGACCTGGCCTCCACAATCACCCGACCTCAACCCAATTGAGATGGTTTGGAATGAGTTGGACCACAGAGTGATGGAAAAGCAGCCAATGCAAGTGCTCAGAATTTGGGGGAACCCCTTGAAGACTGTAGGATAAGCAATCCATGTGAAACTGGTTGAGAGAATGCCAAGAGTGTGCAAAGCTGTCATCAAGGCAAAGGGTGGATACCTTAAATAATATTTTTTGGGTTACTACATGATTCCATATGTGTTATTTCGTAGTTTTGATGTATTCACTATGTTGAAAATAGTGAAAATAATAAAAACCCTTGAATGAGTAGGTGTGTCCAAACTTTTGACTGATACTGTACATTATTAAGACCTACGCATGACTGCATTCTGAATCAGCCAAATGCATTCCCCTCCTGATACAGTGAGACTGGGTAGAGAATCTGTAGGCTGCTAGTGTTTTTCTCCCTGTGTGCTGGCTGTCTGGCTGACGTGGTGTTCAGTGGGCAGATCAGACATGCTGCAGGCTGGGTAAGGGACAAGGTAGAAATGCAGTCATTACTAATTGTCAGGGTTCATTGGACCTCGCAATCACTCTTTGTTGGCTGTGTAAAGTTAGTAGACGGGTAGTAATGGAGTTGCCCATCTCGCTCCCATCTCTTACAGCATGACTAACAGTGTGCTCTCCAGTCAAATAGAATTGTGTTACTCTGAGCTGGGGGTTGGGCTGGCTGTCACCACTCCTCTACCCTCCCCCACATCATCCTGTCTGGAAATGGGAGGAGAGTTATGCTAGGCCTGGCTACCACTCTATCACCTGTCCTCAGAATGTACCACCTTCCACAACTCCATGCTTTCATTCTTAAATTATGGAGAATATACAATTCTATGCAAGAAACTACAAATCCCCATTGCATACTTCGTTATTGTACATTTTTTACTATAGCATTGCCTCAAAATGTGATATATTTATCAGGATGTGAAAACTACAACCTTGCAGAAATCAACCCCCCCCCTTCAATATCCTCTCGTGTCCCACATGAAAATATATTGTTTCCCCAGCTGTCCGTAGTTCCATCCCAGATTCAGCCCACCTGATGGTGATGGCTGTTTTCATCATGGCCAACGGGTCCATCAGGAACCTCCAGTGACTGTGTGAAACTATGGCAGTAGGATGTGACTTGGAACCTGTCATTGGCTTCAGTATTGACTGACAAAGTTTGGAAATTCAAAACTGTGTGGGTGTGACTGGGACCTCCAATGAAAGGCTCTTTAGTTCAGACACCCCCGAAACCCTCCTCCTCCTTTAAACCCTCCCCAATGCACCCTTTGAATATGAATTACACTCTTTTTTTCTCTCTCTCCCTCTCTCCCTCTCTCTCTCTCTCACTCAATAGAGAGACTATGGAAAACATAGGAGTCAAGTCTTATGCTCTTTGCGTGGTTGTCTAGCTTTTTATTTTTAAGCCATAGGTCCATCATTATCCTTGGCTGAAAATGTTACAATTTTTGCTACCACAGAAAATATACATTGCAATGGGATATTGTGAGAATGTAATTGCTTCTTTCCTCTTTCTCCTTTTTGCATCTCATTAAGCTTTGTAAGTGCCTTCAAAAATTTCCTGAAGCCTCTTCAGTTCTTTTCTCCATATCAAAGGAATTTTCATCCTTTTTTTGCTGCTTTTGTTTGCCTCTGAAAAGGAGCTGCTTGTGCAGAAATCATTTGCTGTATTATGTCCACAGATGTAGGCATTTGCATTCTGAAGAGAGATTCCCACTTCTATTAATATATCCAGGAACGGTCCTGGGCATAAGCGACATAAGTCGTCGCTTAGGTCCCCCGGCTGCAAGGGGGCTCCCGACCACTTTTAATTTTTTATACCATAAAGCTTCAATTAATGCAGAGTCTCAAATAGCCACCTGTCCCTTTTAATAGCCGGGCAACGACACACTTTTCAGCAAATAAACGCCTGTTTCAAATAAACAGTGGGTCTAAATTAATTGTCTACGAGGTTACCATGACTTGTTTACAAGGATTAATGTTTTATTTGTGTAATTAAATAACTCAGTAATGACAACAAAAAAATTATGCCAATCATCCGTTTTTACCACCAGTAAGAAACTGCTAGCCAGTAAGAAACTGCTAGCCAGTAAAAAACTGCTAACCAGTAAGAAACTGCTAGCCAGTAAGAAACTGCTAACCAGTAAGAAACTGCTAGCCAGTAAGAAACTGCTAGCCAGTAAGAAACTGCTAACCAGTAAGAAACTGCTAGCCAGTAAGAAACTGTCTAGCAGAACCAGGCCTGGATCCACGAGGGTGAAATAGGGGGCTTAGCCACAGTTGAAATATGTGCCCCCCCCCCCCCCCCCCCCCCCCCCCCGCCCCTATTTAGCTAGCTCGAATCTACCACTCCCAAGGACTTGGCTTCGCCAAGGTACCCAAACAAAGCCAAGCAGAAGGAGAGCGATGAGCAGCAGCAGCATCAAACCACTGAATCCACTGTCAAGCCTGGCAGTGATGATACCACCGAGCTCCAGCTAGCTCCGCGTGCAGAGCCTATCCACCCTACCACAAGCACCACCAGGATAATGGCTCCACACCCCCACCACCTCTGACTGTTCTTGACGATCTTGGAACAGAGGAGCCAGCCCAGGTCAGCCTAGAATCCTACTCTAGGTTTTCTGTCCAAAAATGTTAATTTAATAGCAACTGGTTCATAGGAAGAGAGTGGCTGAAATACTCGGTTCCTGCAGATGCTGCATTTTGTTTCTTGTATCGAAAGTCCTGTGTTAGGTCCAATGGTAACGCAGACAAGGCCTTTACCCAAGCTGGGTATTCTAACTGGAATATTCTAACATGCTATTGATAGTACCTATAACGACACAGGGTAAGACTTTACAAGCATTTCACATTAACATCTGCTAACCATGTGTATGTTACCAATAACATTTGATTTGATTTGACCCAGATGCAGACTCTGATATTTATTAAAACTAAATGCATGCTCTTCAACCGCTGCCCACACCTGCCCGCCCGACTAGCGTCACTACTCTGGATGGTTCTGACTTAGAATATTTGGACAACTACAAATACCTAGGTGTCTGGTTAGACTGTAAACTCTCCTTCCAGACTCACATTAAACATCTACAATCCAAAATTAAATCAGCTTCCTATTTCACAACAAAGCCTCCTTCACTCATGCTGCTGAACATACCCTCAAAAAACTGACTATACTACCGATCCTTGACTTCGGCGATGCCATTTACAAATAACCTCCAACACTCTACTCAGTAAATTGGATGTAGTCTATCACAGTGCCATCCGTTTTATAACCAAAGACCCATATAGTAACCACCACTGTGACCTGTATGCTCTCGTTGGCTTGCCATTGCTTCATATTCGTCGCCAAACCCACGGGCTCCAGGTCATCTATAAGTCTTTGCTAGGTAAAGCCTGCCTTATCTCAGCTCACTGGCCACCATAGCAACACCCAGCCGTAGCAGGCGCTCCAGCAGGTATATTTCACTGGTCATCCCCAAAACCAACACCTCCTTTGGCCACCTTTCCTTCCAGTTCTCTGCTGCCAATGACTGGAACGAATTGCAAAAATCACTGAAGCTGGAGACTTATATCTCCCTTACTAACTTTAAGCATCAGCTGTCAGAGCAGCTTACAGCACCTGTACACAGCCCATCTATAAATAGCCCACCCAACTACCTCATCCCCTTATTGTTATTTATTTTTGCCCTTTTGCATCCCAGTATCTCTACTTGCACATCATCATCTGCACATCTATCACTCCAGTGTTAATGCTAAATAGTAATTATTTCGCCGCTATGGCCTATTTATTGCCTTACCTCCATAATCTTGCTACATTTGCACACACTGTATTTAGATTTTTATATTGTGTTATTGACTGTACGTTTGTTTATGCCATGTGTAGCTCTGCATTGTTGTTTTTGTCACATTGCTTTGCTTTATCTTGCCCAGGTCGCAGTTGTAAATGAGAACTTGTTCTCAACTGACCTATCGGGTTAAATGAAGGTGAAATAAATAGAAAAATTACAATTGAAATGTACTGCACTGTGGTTGGAAAAACAAGTTCAAAGTGCTATGGGAACATTGGGCGGCAGCAAGAAATCAAATGTATTTGTCACGATTGTGGACATCATTGAGTTGCATGTTTCAAACCAGCAGCTACTGAGGGGAACATTGCATGTGATAGAGTTAAGAGGGGACAGGGGCAGTGGACTTTTTCTGTCTATGATGGAACATACTCTCCGAAAAGACAAGGAACTTGCTAAAGTGTTTAGCACCATACACCACAACGCCACATACAGGTCACACAATATTAAAAATGGAATCATAGGGCTCATGCGTCCTCAGCTACATGCAATAACTAATTTTCCACTTTGACAAACGTGTTCAGTCAGAAGAAGCATGCTACACCTGAGGAAAACTTGACTAATCCAAATGGCATTTAAGTATAAAAAAGAAGAAAAACATATGTTGATGAAAAAGTTATTTGTGCCTTACTGCTATTAGCACATACAAATGCATTGAATAACAGATTCACTACATGGAACAACAGATAGTCCCCCCCCAAAAAAACGATATAAAAGAAGTTTGTTTTTAAGTGTCTATCCTATACTAAAGATGGTGCCGAAGAACATGGCTGACATTTTACATTCTCCCAACCAATTGTGCTATTTTGTTATTTTTTTTCTTCGTTTTGTGTAACTTATTTTTAAATTTATTGTGTACATAATGTTGCTGCTACCATCTCTTATGACTGAAAATAACTTCTGGACATCAGAAAAGCAATTACTCACCCCGGACTGGAAGATACTTTTTCCTTTAACGAGGTCGACGAGAATGGTATCCTTGCTTTCACTGCAACAGGCCCAGATCCCCAACTTTTGTGTGAAGAAAAGACGCCGGAAAAGGGGCCGCAGATCGGGCATCCTTCTGAAAATCCGGAGGCGAGCAAGTAAACTCCCACTGCCTTCCATTCTTCTCACTAACATTCAATCATTGGACAATAAAATGGGTGACCTATGATTAAGATAATCTTACATTAAAAACTGTAACATCTTCTGTTTCACCAAGACGTGGCTGAACGAAGATACGGGCAATATAGACCTAGCAGGATTTTCCATGCACTGGCAGAACAGATATGCTACCTCTGGTAAGATGAGGGGTGGAGGTGTGTGTCTTTTTGTCAATAACAGCTGGTGCGCGATGTCTAATATTAAAGAAGTCTCGAGGTATTGCTCGCCTGAGGTAGAGTACCTTATAATAAGCTGTGGACCGCACTATCTACAGAGAGAGTTCTCGTCTGTTTAATTCGTAGCCATCTATTTACCACCACAAAACAAAGCTGGCACTAAGACCGCTCTCAACCAACTCTATAAGGCCATAAGCAAAAAAGAAAATGCTCACCCAGAGGCAGCGCTCCTAGTGGCCGGGGAAACTTAAATCAGTTTTACCACATTTTTACCAGCATGTGCAACCAGGGGGAAAAAATCAGAGACCATCTTTACTCCACACACAGAGATGCATACAAAGCTCTCCCCCGCCCTCCATTTGGCAAATCTGACCATAGTTCTATCCTTCTGCTTACAAGCAAAAACTAAAGCAGGAAGTACCAGTTACTCGCTCAATACGGAAGTGGTCAGATGACGAGGATGCTACACTACAGGACTGTTTTGCTAGCAGAGACTAGAATATGTTCCGGGATTCAGCCAATGGCATTGAGGAATACACAACCTCAGTCATCGGCTTCATCAACAAGTGCATCGATGATGTCGTCCCCACAGTGACTGTACATACAAATCCCAACCAGAAGCCATGGATTACAGGCAACATCCGCATCGAGCTAAAGGCTAGAGCTGCCGCTTCCAAGGAGTGGGAGACTAATCCGGACGCTTATACGAAATCCCGCTATGCCCTCAGACGAACCATCAAACAAGCAAAGCGTCAATACAGGATTAAGATTTAATCCTACTACACCGGTTCTGACGCTCGTCGGATGTGGCAGGGCTTGAAAACTATTATGGACTACAGAGGGAAACCCAGACGCAAGCTTCTCAGTGACACGAGCCTACCGGGTGAGCTAAATGCCTGTTATCCTGTTTGGGCTGCAAGCCCGAATTCGGTACGACAATGACAACAGCTGCAGGGCGCGAAATTCAAAATCTATTTTTTAACTTTTACACATTAACAAGTCCAATACAGCATTTGAAAGATAAACATCTTGTCAATCCAGCCAACATGTCCGATTTTTTAAATGTTTTACAGAGAAAACACCACATATATTTATGTTAGCTCACCACCAAATACAAAAGTGGACAGACACGTATGGATATGATTATGAAGTATGAATTATTGTTCAAGTAGCATGCACAAGCCAACCGAAATAAACTAAAACCAACCTAAAGAGCCCAGAAAAAACTACCTCAGATGACAGTCATATAACATGTTACACAATAAATCTATGTTTTGTTCATAAAAAGTGCATATTTTAGCTATAAATCAGTTTTACATTGATGCTACCCAAAAATGCTAACACATAGCTAGAGTCTGAATCCAGACGGGAGTAGCCAGAGAAAATACATACACCAACGTCGGCTACTAATTACACCTCATAAAACATTTCAGAAAAACATGGTGGATAACTAATGAAAGACAGATATCGTGTGAATAAAGCCAACATTTCCGATTTTTTAAGTGTTTTACAGCGAAAACACAATATATCGTTATATTAGCTAACAACATAAGCTAGCATAAGTCAGCACTAGCATTGGTCAAGCGCTAGCCTAGCACAGTTAGCCCACTTAGCACAGCACAGCTCAACAGATATATGAAAAAGCATCCCAAATTGGGTCTTATCTTTGTTGATATTCCATCAGAATGTTGTAACGGGGTCCAATGTCCAGTAGAGTCTTTAGTTGGGTTCCAGAACGAATTATTTCCCTCTTTGGTTAGCATGCACAATAGCATTGCGGCGCTACACAGCGTTTCTTCAAAAAATTCTTCCGTCGTATCACATCTAAAGTCCAGAATAAATTGCAATAATATAATTAAAGTATATTGAAAAAACATACTTTAGGATGATTTTGTGACATGTATCAAATAATATCGTAGTCAGACATCATATTCACCGTTATTTACCTTGTTCCAGAAGCCGAGACCAAATTATGCTTCGCGTCCGGAATTTTTTTTTAACTGCGCAGGTCTCACAAGAAGGTGTGTTATTCAGTCCATGGACGAGATATTTGACTCCTTTCAATTCTCACTTCCGCATTACAGCCTGACGAAGGCGTGTGACGTGTCCCTATGGTCCCAAGTCAAGGGGCCTTTTATAGAGAAGGTCTTAAAGAGACACATCGCATTTTGGAAATCTCAATTCGGCTGGGAAAATGGCTGTAAAAATATTTCTGTTCGACTTAGAGAAACAATTCAAACCTTTTTAGAAACTATAGACTGTTATCTATCCAACAGTAGTAAATATATGCATATTGGAAAATAAAAAGTTTCTTAGGAGGCCGTTTGAAAATGTGCACACATTTTCCAGTTTTTTCAATATTCAGCTTGCAGCCCAAACAGGTTAAGCTCCCTTCGAGGCAACCAACACTGAAGCATACACGAGAGCATCAGCTGTTCAAGATGACTGTGATCACGCTCTCGGTAGCCGATGTGAACAAAACCTTCAACCAGGTCAACATTCACAAAGCTGCTGGGCCAGACGGATTACCAGGAAGTGTACTCAAAGCATGCGCGGACCAACTGTCAAGTCTCTTCACTGACATTTTCAACCTCTCCCTGACCGAGTCTGTAATACCTACATGTTTCAAGCAGACCACCATTGCTTCCTTGGGCACAGGGACTAAGGTAACCTGCCTAAATGATTACCGCCCCGTGGCACTCACGTCGGTAGCCATGAAGTGCTTTGAAAGGCTGGTCATGGCTCACATCAACAGCATCCCCCTGGACACACTAAACCCACTCCAATTCGCATACCACCCCAACAGATCCACAGATGACGCAATCTCAATCGCACTCCACACTGCCCTTTCTCACCTGGACAAAAGGAACACCTATGTGAGAATACTGTTCATTGACTACAGCTCAGCGTTCAACACCATAGTGCCCACGAAGCTCATCACTAAGCTAAGGACCTCCCTCTGCAACTGTATCCTAGACTTTCTGACGGGCTGCCCCCAGGTAGTAAGAGTAGGCAACAAAGCGTCTGCCACGCTGATCCTTTACACTGGGGCCCCTCAGCGGTGTGTACTTAGTCCCCTCCTGTATTCCCTGTTCACCCACGATTGTGTAGCCAAACACGACTCCAACACCATCATTAGGTAGGCCTGATCACTGACAACGATGAGACGGCCTATTACGGAGGAGGTCAGAGAACTGGCAGTGTGGTGCCAGGACAACAACCTCTCCCTCAATGTGAGCAAGACAAAAGAGTTGATCGTGGCCTACAGGAAAAGGCAGGCCGAACAGGCCCCCATTAACATTGACTGGGCTGTAGTGGAGTGGGTCGAGAGTTTCAAGTTCCTTGCTGTCCACATCACCAACAAACTATCATGGTCCATCATGGTCCATGAAGAGCGCATGACAAAACCTTTCCCCCCTCAGGAGACTGAAAAGATTTGGCATGGGTCCCCAGATCCTCAAAAGGTTCTACAGATGCACCATCGAGAGCATCCTGACCCGTTGTATCACCGACTGGTATGGTAACTGCTCGGCATCTGACCACAAGGCGCTACAGAGGGTAGTGCGAACATCCCAATACATCACTGGGGCCAAGCTTCTTGCCATCCAGCACCTGTATAATAGGCGATGTCAGTGGAAAGCCCATAAAATTGTCAGAGACTCCAGTCACCCAAGTTATAGACTGTTTTCTCTGCTACCGCACAGCAAGCGGTACCGGAGCGTCAAGTTTAGGACCAAAAGGCTCCTCAACAGCTTCTACCCCCAAGCCATAAGACAGCTGAACATTTCATAAAATCGCCACCGGACAATTTACATTGACCGCCCCCTCCCTTTTGTACACTCGCTGTTTGTTTGTTACCTATGCATAGTCACTTCGCCACCACCTACATGTACAGATTACCTCAACTAGCCTGTTTCCCCGCACACTGACTCGGTACCGGTGCCCCCTGTATATAACCTCGTTATTGTTATTCTTATTGTGTTACTTTTATAAACACTTTTTATTTTAGTCTATTTGGTAAATATTTTCTTCTTATTGAACTGCACTGTTGGTCAAGGGCTTGTTGTATTCTGCGCATGTGACATAAAATTTGATTTGATTGATTTGATTTGATTTATATCTGAGAGATTTATAAGAAAGATATATATTTTTTACATGTATTTAACCTCTTTTTTTGTCACTAAACAGTCTCCATACTGTATATACACTCTAAAAAGAAAAGGTTCCTGGAGTATCCCTTAGGGGTTCTTCAAATTGAAACTGTGGGGGAACCCCTATATGTTCTTCGGAGAAACCTTGTAAAATGTTATTTGAAGAACCCCTTATAATGGTTCCTCGAATAACCTTTTGGGGCTAATTTTTTTAACTCTCTGTCCACCCTCCCCCATTATCAAAAATATTTGAATGATAATAATTACAATATTGACAATATTGATTTAAATAATGAATTATTTATTTAGTAGCACCACAAATGTGAATTAATATTTACAAAACAATTTACCAAACAAAACACATAAACAAATGGCAACATTTCTGCAGACGTGTCAGAACATAATAAATAATACATTTACTTTGCTTTTCATTACAATTTTTTAAATAAAATAATGATGTACAATAAAAACATTAATTCAAAATAAATCATAGGTAAACTAACAATATTGTAGACTTGGATTTGTTTTGTGTGTGTGTGTGTGTCCAAAAACCACTTGCTGTCACGTTCTGACCTTAGTTCCTTTGTTTTGTCTTTTGTTTTAGTATGGTCAGGGCGTGAGTTGGGTGGGTTGTCTATGTTAGTTTCTCTATGATTTTCTATTTCTGTGTTTGGCCTGATATGGTTCTCAATCAGAGGCAGCTGTCAATCGTTGTCCCTGATTGGAAACCATATTTAGGTAGCCTGTTTTCTGTTTTGTTTTGTGGGTGATTGTCTTCAGTCTTTGTGTGTCTGCACCAGACAGAACTGTTTCAGTTTTCACTTTTGTTGTTTTGTATTTGAAGTGTTCTGTTTTTTGATTTATTATTAAATTAAGATGAACACTAACCACGCTGCGCTTTGGTCCTCTCCTTCCACCGACGAAAGCCGTTACACTTGCCCAACAACCACCTATTTAAGTTAGGAAGTTTGCCATCTTTATGACCGGCCTTGGTAACTTCACCCCAACTTCTCTTATCCCCAGAACACAGTAAGTTAAGAACAAGTGTTTTTCTGACATTTTTGGTCTCGGAGTCACGGCATTTGAACTTTATGTTTATTTGGTATGGAGTGATATAAGAAGAATTCATACAATTCCAATGCAAGGAGACCCCAAAATTGTGCCACCTCACCAATTTCAACTGCCCCCTTATGCAAGTTAACTGTCAAAAACAGTAAAAAAAAAAACAGTACAGACCCCCAGAAATCGGGAGATTGCCCGCTGGTGGCAAAAGTAAGAACTGCTGAAAATGCATAGTCAAAGAGGAGAAGAATTTGTCTGTCAAGGATGTAATTTCTTTCGGAATAGAGGCATGCTAAGAAAAAAGAAACGTGAAAATGATAACACATTAGTGCAGGAAATGAAGAAATTGATTACAATGCTGAAAATGAATGCTGGAATTAAACAATTAACTATGCAAAGGAGCAAAAGCTGTGCGCATTATGGAAATAGACACTAGGCTCAAATAGAAGCCTGTATCTAATAAGTGCCTTTTGTGTTCAGTGATTTTAAGCAAATAAATGCCTGAGTTATGAATTTATGTTTTACGGTATCCTTTTTTTTCGGAACTCAGTCAGGGTCTCAATTTACTGTTGAGAGTTAGAATAGTAGAATACAGAAGGTGCAATTTCGTAATTTGGTTGCGCATCAGAGGTTTTCCTCTTGTTATGTCAGTCATTGACAGTCAGTCAATTAGCCATGTCAGCTAAAATTGTTAAGTTTGTCTAGCCAGCTATCTAAACTTGTAGTAATGGCTGAATTACCGACCAGGCACGAAGAGCACGTGCACGGGGGCCCTGACCTCCAGGAGTCCCCTGTTGATTTTGTTATGCTGTGTTCATATGACATCTGAGTGAGAGTGACTATGTAATGGCAAAATGTGTTGAATTTCAGAAAATTAAACTTTACCCTCAAACTACCGATGGGTCATTTTGACCCCAGAGACATATTTTTGATCATAGCCCAAATGTGGTTTATTAAATTCTTCAAATTTGTCATGACTTTGTCAATCAACTTTTTTTTTAAATACATCGTAATCATTGTTTAGTGTTTCTTTATCAACATTTTTACCCAAAACAAAAACACATATTTCCACCTATAGTATCTAGGTTTCTCTGGAGACATAAAAACAAGTTATCCATACCACCAGAGGGTGGATGGGGAGCTGTATCAGTGAATTTGACCAGATAGACAGATCATCTACAGAGATATAGCTCCTCATGTACTTGCCTAATATTGTACTCTTCTAACACGTATTGTATGACTGTGTCCAAAACCAACATTAGCATATACAAAACTACAAATGGTATAAATACTTGATAGAACTGCAATACAGAACTCAGATACACTCTGAATCTACATATAGCTGTATTGGTGTGTATTCTCCAAAAGTAGTTATTCTACAGCAAATCTAAAAAGTCCATTTGAATCCAGGTTTCTCTAGAGACATAATATTAAGTTAGAGATATCCTCAGAGGGTGGAGGGGGATCTGTTGGAGGGATCTTACCTGAAAGACAGATCACCTGCGGAGATTGAGCACCTTATGTACTCACCTATGGTTGTAACTAAATCTAAATCAAAAATTGCCTTAGATACATGCTTAGTTGCAGTCAAAACAGCTCATAAAAGTATGTCAGTGGTATGAATACTTGGTAGAACTATAATACAGAAACCGGTTCCCTCTGAGTGCTCTATTTGTGTTTATTCTTAGAAAAATTGTTATTCTACGGAAAATGTTCTATAAATAACAGAATTCCTATATTACCCTGCAATATTATATATGTGCAACTTGTATTGGCTGTAAGTGAATCTGAGGATTTGGGCATGCTACTGTATTTGACACATCCTGCCACAGGCCTTACCACTCCCATTGTTTCACTAACAGCGATGCTGGCTCTGGGAGTAAGTATATAAAGAAAAGTAAGCCATATTTTTCATCAGTGTCTCTCAGGATCAGTAGATGAATCACATTTTGCCGATAATATTAAGTATATTTAAAATGTTGATGTATTGTCCCTTTAACACTAGATCACCTGAGTGAGTCATTTTGAGTCAATATTAATAGAAAAATGCAAATATCTCTGCCATTTTTAAAGTCATGCCCCCCTCCGTCCTTGACTTTTCCTAAATAAGTATACTTAACACAGGTATGTTGTAAGAATCATTTCGATATCACAAACAGAATGTGTTATAAACAGGTTTTAGAAGACATACAGGTAAGATGCTTTGATGTCTATGTAGTGTCACGGCTCCTCCTCTGCAGTGCAGGGGGCGGTTCCTCCTGCAGGCAGAGGAGGGTCGTTAAGTGATTGGAGCCACCTGGGCTCAGGGTATAAAACTGCTTACTAATCACCTCTCCCTGTCTTGCTCTCTCTCTGCTCCTCCAGGTATGCTCATGATTTGTTTGTTCCTTTGTGGTTTTGCATAGTTTTCACTCAGTCATGTTCACACACACATATTCACGCATCCATGCACTTTACATACACCTTACATTATGATACATCCACACCTCATTCCTTTTTCTTAGTTTAAGTTAATAGTTTGTTTAATAATAAAGAATACTTTTAAATTGGCCTATACCTGTTGTTCGTGTCCTCTCATTTGTCACAGGCTATGAGCCGGCTTGTGACAAGTGGGGACTCGTCCGGGATAGTAGTTAACTTGGGTTAGTTTAGTTCAGATTGACAATTTTTTTTGTTTGAGTGGATGTTTTGGTTGGGCCAATTTTGTTTAAGAGAGAGTTGAGAGCCATGTGTTCTTTTGGTTCAGTTAGTTTGGTAGCTAAGCAATTCACTCTGTGTTTTCTGGGTTTTGTTCAGGTGGGAGTCCTCTCCTGTTCAGGCATATCAGCAAGTGTCAATAGGAGGCTTGTGGTGTTTTTGTTTTAGGTGGCAGTGAACGTGGGTAGAGCATCCCTTTCCCTTTTCCCCTACATCGGCTCGGGAGCACCTCCGTGGTTATGGGAGGGCCGCCAGTTTCTGGTTGTCTTTTCCACTCCACTGGTTTTGTGTGCATAAAACCCCACCACATGTGACTGCATGAAGACCAGGGCCAGTTAGTTAGTAGTTTTGGAGGATAGTGGGGTGTGGCTCCTGTCCTTGAACCCAGATTGACAGCAGGTGAGTTGTGGTTTTTTGAGCATTTGTAATAGTTGTATTGGTTGAGGAAAATGTCTTCCATTTTGTGTAGTTTTGTTCAAGCTCCTTCAGAGGTAGCCTTAGAGTTGTGTACTAAGGAGCAGTTAATTGAAATTGCTGAACATTATCAGATTGAGATTGTTGATAAAAAAATTAAAGAGACTGTTAAAACTAGCTTAAAGCAGGGTCTTAGGGAAATGGGTGTTTTTGGCGGTCAGTCTGTTAGTAGTGAGGGTGCAAGTTTTCAGTCTAGCCCTTTAACTTTTGAGCAGCAGAGGGAACTGTTGCAAATGCAATTAGAGATAGAGCGACTGAGAAATGCTAATAGACCGGAAAGACTACCACAGTTTGATGTTTCACAGAATCTTCATTTGTTGCCTAAATTTGATGAGTCAGATCCAGACACATACTTTACTTTATTTGAGCGTATTGCGGAAGCTAGAGCTTGGTCAGATTTGGACATGACTATGTTGTTGCAATGTGTACTTACAGGTAAAGCACGTGAGGCTTTTGCAGCACTGAGTGTAGCTGACAGTAAAGTTTATGCTAAAGTTAAATCAGCAGTTCTGAAGGTCTACGAGCTTGTGCCAGAGGCATATCGTCAACGTTTTCGTTACAGGAAAAAGTTAGATTCACAAACCTATTCTGAGTTTGTTTGTGACTTGACTTCTGCATTTAATCGTTGGTGTACAGCTTCTGACGTTAGTACTTTTGAGGGTCTGTCTAATTTGATTGTGTTAGAACAGTTCAAAAATTCTGTGTCTGACCAGGTTGCTACATACATGAATGAACGTAAAGTTAAGTCTCCAAGTGATGCAGCCATCCTTGCAGATGAGTACAGGCTAACACATAAAAGCCATTTTGAGTCAAACAGTGACATGTACCATAAAAATAACTTTACTCCTAGGAATAGGTCACCTTTTTTTGGAGATTTTTTCAAAAGGCCTCGGCAGAAGTTTGGGTCTGGAGGACTTAAATCACCGGTTAATGCTAATACCTGTCGCTACTGCTTAGTTGAAGGACATTGGAAGAAAGATTGTCCTCGGCTTCATTCAAAACAGTCAGGTCAAGTTAAACCTGCTATGATGGAAAGTCCTGTTACAGCCTCTGACCACCAGGGTGAGCTGTGTCAGCCACTAGTTGAGTTTGATTCTCAGTTTTCCCGCTGTGATTTTTCAGCCTTTATTTCAGATGGTGTAGTGTCCCTGGTAGATGGCAACCAGAATGTTAAAATCAAGATCCTAAGAGACACTGGAGCTTTAGATTCTTTTATTCTGGAATCTGTTTTGCCGTTCTCTAAAGAGTCTGATACTGGCCGTTGTGTAATGGTATGTGGTATGGGTTTAGTTCCATTCTCTTGTCCTTTACATGAAGTTACCCTAAAATGTGGTCTGGTAGAGGGTGATGTAGATGTTGGGGTTAGACCTCAGTTGCCAGTAGAGGGAGTCCACATGATTTTGGGGAATGACTTGGCAGATAGTAAGGTGTGGGCAGATGGCATATTAAACATCTGTAAGAAGAAACCTTCAGTGTCTCCTGCAAGGGAATCTCCGGATCAGAACTGTGTGTCTCCTGGGGTATTTCCAGTTTGTGCGGTTACCCGCGCAGCCTCCCGTAAGGAGATTGAGAGTAAGCCAGAAAGTCTTGAGTTGCTAGTCAAACTCCAGACAGAACAGTTGACGAGTTCTAGAGATTCATTGATGGCTGAGCAAAAGGCTGATACTACTTTGGCTGATCTGTTTGATAAAGTGGTTCCTGATTCAGTGGTGAGGAATAGTGCTCAGTGTTATTTTCTTCTTGATGGGCTGTTGGTCAGGAAATGGGTTCCACACTATGATCAGGGTCTAGGAGAACCAGTCTTTCAAATAGTTGTACCTACTACTTTGCGAAATAAAGTGTTGCAAACTTCACATGGTGATGTGGCAGGTCATATGGGTGTTCGTAAAACGTATGATCGTATACTTTGTTATTTTTTCTGGCCACGTTTAAAGCAGGATGTATCTCAGTTTATTAAAACTTGTCATACATGTCAGTGTACAAGTAAGCCAAACCAGGTCTTACAAGGTCGCTTGAAAAACTCCCAGACTTTGCAAAACCTTGGGGTTTTGGTAGATCATTTAGACTCCGAGAAACGTGATGAATTGGTAGCTCTTATTAGAAACTACCCTGTTTTGTTTTCTGACACTCCATCGCAAACCCACTTAATTGAACATGATATAGACATCGGAGATGCTAAGCCTATCAAACAGATTTTATTGTGTGTCTGAGGAGAAGAGATTGAAACTAGAAACAGAGGTGCAGTATATGTTGGACAATGGTATTGCGGAGCCATGTTGTTCAAATTGTCTCTTGGTCAAAAAGTCTGATTCTACTTTCAGACCTTGCACTGATTATAGAAAAGTTAACAATGTTACTAAAGCAGACCTTTACCCTCTTCCTAGGATGGAGGACTGTATTGATCAAGTTGGGTCAGCAAAGTATGTTAGCAAATTTGATCTTTTAAAGGGATATTGGCAAGTACCCCTTACCAAAAGAGCTTGTGAGATTGCTGACTTTATAACTCCATCTGGTTTGTTCTCTTATAAAGTGATGCCTTTCGGCTTGCGGAATGCTCCAGCCACCTTCCAGAGGCTAATGAATCGGGTGGTCTCAGGTCTGGAAGGGTGTGCCGTGTATTTGGACGACGTGGTCGTCTACTCAGACTCCTGGGAGGAGCATGTTCGGAGAGTGCAAGGCCTGTTTGAAAGACTGGTGTGGGCCAGGTTGACTATTAATTTGGCAAAATGTGAGTTTGCCAAAGCTACAGTCACATACCTAGGCAAGGTTGTTGGTCAGGGATTTGTCTGTCCCGTAGAAGCCAAGGTTCAGGCTGTGAAGCAGTTCCCACAGCCCTCTACAAAGAAAGAACTGATGCGCTTCCTGGGAATGGCGGGGTACTACCGTGCTTTTTGTAAACTTTTCGTTAGTAGTGTCCCCACTGACCAATCTGTTGAAGGCCAAGGCTGAATTTATCTGGTCCACCCAGTGTCAAGAGGCATTTGATGCAGTTAAGACTCTTTTGTGTTTGGCACCTGTGTTGGCAGCACCAAATTTTGGGAAACCTTTCAAATTGCAGGTAGACGCCAGTCAAATCGGTGCTGGGGCTGTGCTTCTCCAGGAGAATGACGACAAGGTAGACGCCAGTCAAATCGGTGCTGGGGCTGTGCTTCTCCAGGAGAATGACGACAAGGTAGACGCCAGTCAAATCGGTGCTGGGGCTGTGCTTCTCCAGGAGAATGACGACAAGGTTGAGTGTCCAGTCAGTTTCTTCTCCCGAAAATTTAATAAGTATCAGAAAAACTATTCTGTAATTGAAAAGGAGGCTTTAGGTCTCATTTGGGCTTTACAGCACTTCGAGGTCTATGTTGGTTCTGGTTTGACCCCTTTAACTGTGTTCACTGACCACAACCCACTTGTTTTTCTGAGGTCTCTGCAAAACCCAAACCAGCGCCTGATGCGTTGGGCTTTGTTCTTGCAACCTTTCAACCTTGATATTAGACACATTAGTGGTAAGGATAATATCATTGCTGATGCTCTGTCCCGTGCTCCTTTAACCTAGCTTGTATCTTTTCTCTGCTGACCCCTACGGGCTGTCTGCGCCTCTTTTCTCTTAAATTGCTCCCCAGGTACCAGGGCTGCTGAGTTTGAGGGGCGGACAGTCAGCTGGGGGACACGGTGCTACTGCTAGGAGCCGGGATTGGTATTTTTGTTGTTTATTTGTTTTTTGGGAAATTTGAATTATTTGGAATATGTTGGAGGAAGTTGGGTTGAGGGTGGGACCCTCATTTTAAGGAGGGGGGTGTCACGGCTCCTCCTCTGCAGTGCAGGGGGCGGTTCCTCCTGCAGGCAGAGGAGGGTCGTTAAGTGATTGGAGCCACCTGGGCTCAGGGTATAAAACTGCTTACTAATCACCTCTCCCTGTCTTGCTCTCTCTCTCTCTCTGCTCCTCCAGGTATGCTCATGATTTGTTTGTTCCTTTGTGGTTTTGCATAGTTTTCACTCAGTCATGTTCACACACACATATTCACGCATCCATGCACTTTACATACACCTTACATTATGATACATCCACACCTCATTCCTTTTTCTTAGTTTAAGTTAATAGTTTGTTTAATAATAAAGAATACTTTTAAATTGGCCTATACCTGTTGTTCGTGTCCTCTCATTTGTCACAGGCTATGAGCCGGCTTGTGACAGTAGTGAAAAAAAGAGCAGGTCCATAGGTTTCCAAAACCCTTACCATTGGCAAATCGCTCTCAAAACTGAAGATATAAGCTCCATTTCTAAATATTACCAGTGTTCGATGCGGTCCACGTGTGTACGAGGCAACAAATAGCCTACAGTAACACAAACTAATGAAAAAATGCTATTGTGTTCTTTGCAATAACTTTCATATTCTGATGTTATCCAGTCATTTTTACCACATACATATGACAAAATTACTATTTAATTTCAAATTCAAAAAATTAAATGATACTACAATCAAATGATGGCAAATCATCTTTTTAGTACTAATGTGGATTGTACTTTGGAAAAAATCTGCACATTACATAAGAAAATGCAAAAAAGGTATTTGCTAAATTAACAGTCTGTTTTGGTTATTTCTTATTTCAGATAACACTATTTACATGTCTAATGATGTTTTGATAAGAATTAAGTTCATATTTTGGCATGATTGTTGCTTTTTCCAATAGTATCTTCTTGGGGTCAAAATTACTTTTTGCTATGAGACTCGAAATTGAGCTCCGGTGCATCCTGTTGATATTGATCATCCTTGAGATGTTTCGACAACTTGATAGGAGTCCACATGTGGTAAATTGATTGGACATGATTTGGAAAGGCACACACCTGTCTATATGAGGTCCCACAGTTGACAGTTCATATCAGAGCAAAAACCAACTCATAAGGTCGAAGGAATTGTCCGTAGAGATCCGAGACAGGATTTTGTTGAGGCACAGATCTGGGGAAAGGTACCAAAACATTTCTGCAGCATTGAAGGTCCCCAAGAACACAATGGCCTCCATTATTCTTAAATGGAAGAAATTTGGAATTTGCCAAAACTCTTCCTAGAGTTGGCCGCCTGGCTAAAATAAGCAATCGGGGGAGAAGGGCCTTGGTCAGGGAAGTGACCAAGAACGTGATGGTCACTCTGACAGAGCTCCAGAGTTCCTCTGTGGAGATTGGAGAAGATTCCAGAAGGACAACCATCTCTAAAGCATGGTGGTGGCAGCATCATGCTGCATGGATGTTTTTCAGCGGTTCTGTGGTGTTGAACTTACCAAGACTTGTAAGTCTCTAAAAGTGGGTGATTTTATATGAGAATGTAATTTTAAACAGCGTCAGAGGAGTATTGTCACAACATGTGTGTTATTGCCTATTGTTGGGCAAAGCCTCGCCACCTCCTGCGCTCCTTGGCTTTGTAGATAAAGGATAATGTGGGTGACCCTGTGTGACTGTTTGTTCTCCAATTTGTTATGCCGTTTCTCTGGCTCCTGCAAGGTGCCTTTGGCTAGGAGCGAGAGCTCCATCCCGCGCCTGCTGAATTGCTTAACTGGGTGAGAAATGAAGATTTATCTGCACATCTGCTAGGCGCTTTCTTTCCCCTGCCATGCCATGTATCTTAACTCCCCCACACATACACACAGTGGAGAGGGGAGACACATTATACTAAAGAAATAAAGATGACCAACTATTATAATTCATTTACAATTTAGATACTTAAATCTCCATTGAATTGAGTTATGTAATCCTATATATTTATATTTGTACAGTAAATTCACAGTGTTCAAATACACCAACATTATGAACACACATTCTCACGCATACAAATACACAGAGTATTATCATTTAATTATAGTTTAGTCTTTAGAGTGCTTACTGCTCGGTCACATTTACTCAGTGTGTTGGAGCACACTCAAGCCCAAACGGCCCACACCACCTTCATTTCCTGCCAGGCCCCAGCTCAGGCTCCCCCTTATCTGACCTCTCACACAGTGAACCCTATGAATGGACAATAGTGCCCTTCAGTAGGGCCCCAAGACCATAGCAAAGCCTGCAGCTGGAGCGCATAGCAGGCCTGCCCCAGCCTGAGGGCATGCTAACAGCTGAGAAAGATCTCTGAACTGCTGAGGGGATTTGGGAAGGCTGGGGGAATCACAGATGTGAAGGCCAAAGAGGGAACAAGTCCAAGAGCCTCCAGCTTGTCCCT
This sequence comes from Salvelinus fontinalis, assembly GCF_029448725.1. Lineage (NCBI taxonomy): Eukaryota > Metazoa > Chordata > Actinopteri > Salmoniformes > Salmonidae > Salvelinus > Salvelinus fontinalis. The sequence continues at coordinate 34,457,177 of NC_074673.1, read as the reverse complement.
GTTTATCAGATGCCATGGAGAAGCTGCTAGTCTCTCCAACAGGTGTTCAGGGGGTGGATGGATGGCAGTTCACAGCTTTAGGTCTGGCTGCTAGAGGAGAGGATGAGCCCCTGGAAAGCACTGTGGTATTATCCATATAACAAAGGAAGTAGGAAATCAAAGCCCTTGTGGAAATATTCACTGGTGTAACGTAATGTGAAAAATAATAAAATGTGTGTATGGGTCATGTTATAAGACGTGTATATCAATATAAAAATATGTGAGCATCATATGCATATAGGAAATGGATTGGGGTTATTTCCAATGAGAGAGCATTAAACACATCCGGTGACTCAGCCATCTGTCACTTCTCTGAGTTGTTACTTTGCCAATGTGTCACCTTGACGGAAATATCCACTTCATAAGTAAAAGCCTCACGCCTTGTGTAATGAGCAAATAGAAAAAGGGTGGACTGGATGTATGCAAAGGGTTGCCCAACATGTCTAGTCTTTAAGAAATATTTTCCCCACTCTGACCTAACATGCAGTCCATTATTTTAACTAGGCAAGTCAGTTAAGAACAAATTCTAATTTTAAATGATTGCCTAGGAACAGGGGGTTAACTCCCTTGTTCAGGGGTAGATTTTTGCCTTGTCAGCTCAGGGATTTGATCTTGCAACCTTTCGGTTACTAGTCAAACAGCTCTAACCACTAGGCTACCTGCCTCCCCATAATTCACGATGAAAGGACAGGGTATTATAGGCTTACATAGAGGGCATCCTGAAATAACAGAATAACTGAACAGCCAGAGAGAGTTGGGTATTCTTTTCAGCCAGTGGATTAACCCATTAAGAGTAGAACAGTCAACAACAATAAAAAGTCCCCCGTGCTGATGTCACTGAGATAAGGCCACAACCTCAGTGGCAGCAGTGAGAGTGATGTGGCTTTTCCACCAGACCACATCCTCACAATGTTGTTGTTTTGTGGCCCCAAGCAGAGACAGAGAGAGAGAGCGTGCATGAGTGCATTTATGTATGTAGTGTGTGCGTGTGTTTGGAACATATGTGGAGCTAGCTATGAGCTCTTTGACCATGCTATTTATTTACAAAGCCAAAGAGAAGAAAAGTGTTCCCATTTTTTTATCCCTGCCACTCAGAGTAAACAGTATGGGTGTGAATGCCATACAAATTGTGTTCCGGATTGCTGATACCCAACTGATTGCATCCGTGTGTGCTGCCTGATACCAGGGCTGTGAAGTTCTTTCCCATTTCCACTCTGTTTGCATAGCTCGAGACGCTGGTATAATCACAGCATTGTGCCTGGTCAGTATTTAGCCGTTGTTCTAATGTCAATAAGAGTCTCATTGACATAAGGTTTGTGTGCTGGCTATCACTCCATTGAACATATTCCTGTGTTTTTCCGCATGTGAGATTGGGCTTTGTTTCCTTGTCAGACAAGGAGGGTATAGATAGACTTTTGGAAATAGTCTGAGTGGGCATTTGGAACTTAAGGAGCGGTTCTCCATGGGTCATTTTCATTGGGGTTAACGCAGTTAATCTATTGTAATTAATTGATAAAAACATCTGATAAAAGCTGGGATAATAAATGGTGCAATATAAAGTCGGTAATGGAAAAAAACATTTGCCAAGAAGGCACATCTTCAGTAAGGACTGGTGTAATTAAGGCCATTTACCTTACTTTACCCTCTGTGGTGTTCCATAAAGTTTATGTAATGCCTTTTGGATATGTTGAATGGAAATGATTATCTTTTTTAAAGGTGTAGCTGTCTGAACAATGTAACGATGGATTTAATGCTACCTCTCTCAAGCTTTGTTCAATGGGTAATTGACCATTACATTGATAGAGTAATCCATCACCGGTACCTGTCTTTGTGAACAGTTGTCAGTACTTACTGAGTAACTCCCAGCTTTGTATAACACTGCTGCAACCCTGATGGACAACCTCTTAACATTCCTGCATGGCATGAATACAAATCTAATGTAGCCCATAATAGAATCTAGCATTTTCAGAAAGATGACGGAATTCCAGCAGGAATTCATTCTTAGTGCACTGACCTTTCAGCACGTGTCTGAAAGGTTTTTAAGGTAAGATTTTTTTCTCCATAGATACAGTAATATTGTTATGTCTGGTATTCTAGGGTATCGTCACCTGGAAACCAATTAATTTGCTTCCTTCATAAATGTTATGTCCCTCAAGGGCTTCTAATCAGAGCAGGAAATGGATTATGACTTCATATCTTCACATATACCAGGCCTGGGCAAAGGCTGGCCCTGGGGCCATATGCGGCCCGCGACCTGATTCAATACCGCCCGCAGAATCATGCACAGATCACAAAGAAGTTGTGGTAATACAGTTTTTAAAAACATATTTGTTATTCAAATGAAAAGCCCAATGAACTCTCGCCATTATGTAATTATTTAACTCCCACCGCTTGTGGGACATTTATTTTGAAGGCACGTATAAATAACAACTGCACAAGGACAGTGACTGGCACACAGGTCACGACGAACAGTGACGCGGCATGTTGAGGACATCGCAGAGAATATAGAACCACAGTTGAAAGACAAGTTAACCTATTTCTCTTTGGCCCTGGATGAGAGCAGTGACGCACGTGACACAGCACAGTTGTTGATATATAACCTCAGACTTTGAAATTACAGAGGAGCTTGCTTCAGTACAGTCAATGAAGGCACAACCACGGGGAAAGATTTATTGGAGGAGGTTAAATGTAAATGTATGGCAAAGCTGGAACTGAGTTTTGGAAAGATATCCAGTGTGACCACTGATGGGTGCCCAAACTTGACAGGAAAAAACTTTGGCCTTTTGAAAAGGATACAAGATCAAGTAGCTGAGCTGAACCCAGATCAGAAAATTGTTTTCCTGCATTGCATTATTCATCAGGAGGTGCTCTGTAAATGTGTTCTGAAAATGAGCCATGTTGTTGATACAGTCACTAAAGTGGTAAACTTCATAAGAGCAAAATATTTAAACCACAGGCAGTTTGTCTCACTGCTGGAAGAGACAGAGTTGGGTCATGCAGATCTCCCTTACCACACAAACGTGAGATGGCTGAGTTTAAAAGGGTGTGGCTTAAAAGTGGCTTAAAAGGGTGTGGGAACTGAAGTCAGAGATTGATGAAATTTTGCAAATGAAAGGAAAATATGTGGATTTCCCTCAACTGCAAGATAATGAATGGTTGGTTGATTTTGCCTTCACCGTGGACATCATGGCCCTCATGAATGAACTGAATTCCAAACTACAAGGGAAGGGCCTTTTTACACATAAAATATACAGCCTTGTCAAAGCCTTCAAGGGAAAATGACTCCTCCTGACCTGCCAAGTAGAAGCCAACAATCTCACCCACCTTCCGACACTACTATTTGTTCCCTATCAGATGACCAGCGGGAGAGGTATACATCTCTTCTGCGTGCTTTGAACAGTGAGTTTTCTCATTGTTTTGAGGATTTCAACGTGTTGGAAAATGACATTCTGTTGGTTTCCTCTCCTTTCACCTTCAATGTGGATAACGCTCCCACTGAGCTTATCGATTGTCAGTCTGATGCAGTGATTGGAGAACTATTCAAAACAATGTCACTGAGGAGGTTCTATGCATCTCTCGATGAACAAAACTTTCCAAAGATTAGGAGTCATGCTCAGAAGATGTTTGTTCAGTGATGAAATATAACAAGTCAAAGCACAGGTCATCTCTTACTGACTCTCACCTCTCAGCAATCCTGCGCATAGCAACGTCAGAAACTATACAAGACTTCACTGCTCTAGTCAATACCCATCAGAGACTTCACTCCTCACACTGATTGAGTAGTTTAAATGTAATGTTGAGTTCTCTCTTTCTTGTGTTTTTGTGCATACCCATTAACAAGAGTTCTGTCCGTGGGGCTGAATGCACAGTGTACTTTTCCCTACGTGTAGTTCATTGCATGTTTAATAATGAAAATACCTACCAAAATGAGAACATGGATGTGGTTTATTTCTGGTTATGTTAAAAAAGTAATAAGGATGTGATTTACAGTAGATATATCTGTTAACACAGTCATACACAATATGTATAATCCTGCAATATGATTCTGGCCCGCGAAAATATATTCTAATGTGACCCTCTATGGAAGATAATCGCCCAGGCCTGACATCTCCCTCACTAACTTTAAGCATCAGCTGTCAGAGTGGCTTACCATTCACTGCACCTGTGCACAGCCCATCTGTAAATAGCCCACCAAACTACCTCATTGTCACGTTCCTGACCTGTTTTCTGTTGTTTTGTATGTGTGTGATGGTCAGGGCGTGAGTTTTGGGTGGGCAGTCTATGTTTTCTGTTTCTATGTTGGTTTTGGGTTGCCTGGTATGGCTCTTAATTAGAGGCAGGTGTTTTGCGTTTTCCTCTAATTGAGAGTCATATTAAGGTAGGGTGTTCTCACTGTTTGTTTGTGGGTGATTGTCTTCCGTGTCAGTGTATGTACGCACCATACGGGACTGTTTCATTGTCGTTAGGTATTTGTAGTCTGTTCCTGTTCGTGCGTTCTTCACGTTGTATGTAAGTTCGTGTCCAGGTCTGTTTACTTCGTTTTGTTGTTTTGTAAAGTATCAAGTGTTCTTCGTGTGTTTAGTTTCGTCTTGTTTATTAAAATTCATTATGTATTCACAACCCGCTGCATTTTGGTCTTTCGATCCGTCTCTCCTCTCCTCGTTTGAGGAGGAGGATTACAACACCCGTTACACTCATCCCCATATTATAATTTTTTTCTTCTCTTTTGCACCCCAGTAATTCTACTTGCACATCATCATCTGCACATCTATCACTCCAGTGTTAATGCTAAATTGTAATGATTCGCCACTATGGCCTATTTATTGCTTTACCTCCCTGATTTTACTACATCTGCACACACTATACATAGTGTGTGCAGATCTATTGTGTTATTGACTGTACGTTTGTTTATCCCATGTGTAACTCTGTGTTGTTTTTGTCGCACTGCTTTGCTTTATCTTGGCCAGGTCGCAGTTGTAAATGAGAACAGGTTCTCAACTGGCCTACCTGGTTAAATAAAGGTGAAATAAATAAAAAATTAAATATAAAAAATATACAGTATCCTGCGATCTTCTTCACTATATCATCACTGCTATGTGATATGGTTCATTATAGAGGACAATGTGACTGTAAATGACTTTTACCTGCTCATATTCCTGCATATGATCATCTGTAAGGGAATGAGCCCATCAGTATACTCCCCGAACAAGATTAAAATGCTGCCATCATCTCAAGAATTGATATTCCGTTCCTGCTCTAATGACATGCTTCCCATTTTCCTGAGCCAGACTGGTAGCGCCGTCCAAATCCTTTTAGGCCCCCAAATGAGATATCATTAGCATAATAGTGTCTGGTGCTGTTTTGTGATTTCTTTTAATCAACCCCAGAGTCACTAGTAATTAGTACTGTGCTACTAATGGATTGTGATTGACACTCTGGCATCCTGTCATTTGTCATTGGTCATTTTACACCATTCTCACAGTGTGTTCTGTGTAACCGTGTTGGTAGGCTGATATCTCATTTCCATTTCTTTAGCATTTTCCTTTTTTGGTCCCTGTTATGAAAATGTTGTAATTATGAATGTTGTCATGGTCTCCTTAAAGAGGATTCTGAAGAAGGCCCATAAATGTGTCATTATAGCACCCATCTAAACCATTCATATTACTCACCATATCTCTAGGAAGATCTGCATTTCAAATGCACTTTCAAGTTTGAGCACTTGAGCTGTGAGATTTGACATCCAACTAATCTTCCTCTGAACCCGAGGATGGTGTGCTCAGAGGGAATTGGCATTCCCGTCTTAGCCCGAGTCTCTCAGCATTGTTTCTCCACAGGACCTATAGTGATTGGACTAGTGAAACATAATAACAGGAATAATATCCAGCAGGGTTTGAGACACAAAGACTCAGTGGATTGAGAATGATTTTTAAAAATGGAATCAACTGCAGAATACATTACACAGCATCAACTGTTTCAAGGACACCAAAGGTCAGCCTGTCTGTCTGGCTCATTGTCTGGCAGTGGATGGAGCTGTTGGGATGATATTGTGTCAGAAAATAGTGGTATATGAGCTCTCTAGGGTATGTTCTGTCACTGCATCATTATCTACAGATATATATTTTTACAATCCGGGCTTGTGGGCTCCCATCTATGTCACAGGAATCTTGACTTGAGCCAATCCATCCACACTGGTCACTGACCCATTTCTCCACTGCCTCTCCTCAAAATTACCAAGAGTGCAATGCCTCAGTGATCCCCTTCACTTTGTAGCTCCTCTGACCTTTGATGTTGAGGACTTGCTGCTCATGTATCCAGCCAGGAGGGACGGCATTCATCTAGAACCTAATCTGTCCCACGGCTGTGATTGATGCAGCCGGTGGCTTAGAGAAGTCCAATAAGAGCATGGTCTTATTGGAATCTCAACAGGATATGTAATGGCAGGTTTGCAAATTACTGACTTTGTTAAATCACAGATCGATTGTGACAATAGTTGCCCGGAAACTATACATTCAGTAACTAGTCAAACTAGCTTCTGCTGCTCATTCTCCCTCGAATGCTCTTTTACTCAGCTATACCTATTGCACACAAACATTCACACAAGTAAACAAACACACACATACACACACGCACATAATAATAGTTTCAAGCTATCGCTCTCTCACCCTTATGCTTTTCTCCCTCTTGCAGCTACCACCACTCACCATTAAGCATGTAGAAGGTAGAAGCACCCACCCACACTCTCCTCACCTCCCCTGGGACAAACTGTTTCAACATGGGCAGTATGGCCTGAGAAGCTCAGCATACGAGTCTGTTATACCCCTCCCTGCAGCTGTGCACCTGGATCTGTGCACAATTCCTGCATGGCAATGAACCGACCCACCTGTTCACACCTGAGGCCTGCGCCTCCACACCTCCACTGCCTCTCTCCTGTCCTACCTTTGTTTCTTCCATCATCTCAGGAGATTGATGCGAACCAAGTGAACAGGTTGTAAATCTACTCTGATGTTGTCATAGGGATGGAATGGAATACTAAATGTGTAAAACTGTCTCTTCATGGGATTGTGAGTATGGCAGTTGATGTGCAATAGTTCAATGCATTATACAAACACATGTCGATTAGAATTGTGGTTGCATTGGCGTGTCATTGGCGTGTCATAAGATTTTCACATCAAGCCAAGCTCACCCAGCCAGTTGAGTCAGCCCCATACAGAACATCTTTGGCATGAAGTTTAACCATTGGATGTTAATCAGGGTCGTAAATAACTGCCAATATTTTCATTGAGCAATACAGGTTCACAGAGAAAGCATAGCCCTTCTATGGTAAATTGAAGCTGAATGCTTTGTCAATCCCCGATTGATTATTTCAGGTGTTACGGTCTGTGTGACATTGTTTGTCATCATTGGCCTTGGTTTGGACCTGCTAGGCTCCATCTCCATAGTCCTGACTAAACTCTGAAATGCCATACCATGTGTGACACTGACAGGAGTCCTCCTACACACCAGACACTGCTAATTTTAGAGAGTGATTAATGTCCACAGAGACCGACCTGCTTAGCAGCTGTCTTTGTTTGGCCTGATACATGCTAAATACTGTGGGATTTCACATGTGTTGGTCATGAAGAACTTTAAAGGGGAATTTTGCCCAAAATCCAGAAACTCCCAAGTCATTTCATTACATTGAAACTAGTTCAGTGTTGTTTGCCCTCTCCCCCTATCTCTCTCTGGAGTGCAGAACTGAGACAGATGCAAAAACGTGTCGCGTGACGTGACTCGTGACGTTGCTGGATGCAGGCCTCACTGCTCCATTGTCATTGAATGCATGATTCACAAATCTGCAAACTGTGGACAAATTCATTGTTTTATTGAAAGCGTACGGCCAAATTAGCAAAATTGTTCTATCGGTTTTGAGTCATGTGCTTTTCCACCTACACGGAACAAAAATAGAAATCAACATGCATCTATTTCAAAGATTGTTCTGAGTTACAGTTTATATAAGGAAATCAGTCAATTGAAATGAATGAATTCAGGCCCTAATCTATGGATTTCACATGACTGGGAATACAGATACCTTTTAAAAAAAGGTAAGGGCATGGATCAGAAAACCAGTCAGTATCTGGTGTAACCACCTCATGCAAAGTGACACATCTCCTTCGCATAGAGTTAATCAGACTGTTGATTGTGGCCTGTGGAAATTTCTCCCACTCCTTTTCAATGACTGTGCAAAGTTTTTGGATATTGGCGGGAACTAGAACACACTGTCGTACACGTCGATCCAGAGCATACTCAATGAATGACATGTCTGGTGAGTATGCAGGCCATGGAAGAAATTGGCCATTTTCAGCTTCCAGGAATTGTGTACAGATCTTAGCGACATGGGGCTGTGCATTATCATGCTGAAACATGAGATGATGGAGGCAGATGAATGGCGTGACAATGGGCCTAAGGATCTCATCAAGATATCTCTGTACATTCAAATTCCCATCGATTAAAATACAATTGTGTTCATTGTCCGTAGCTTATGCCTGCCCATAGCATATCCCTGCCACCACCATGAGGCACTCTGTTCACAGCGTTGACATCAGCAAACTACTCGCTCACACGATGCCATATATGCTGTCTGCCCGGTACAGTTGAAACTGAGATTCATCTGTATAGAGCACACTTCTCCAGCATGCCAGTCGCCATCGAAGGTGAGCATTTGCCCACTGAAGTCAGTTACAACGCCGAACTGCAGTCAGGTCAAGACCCTGGTGAGGACAACGAGCACTTGATGAGCTTCCCTGAGAGGGTTTCTGACAGTTTTTGCAGAAATTCTTAACCTGTGCAAACCCACAGTTTCATCAGCGGTCCGGGTGGCTGGTCTCAAAAGATCCCGCAGGTGAGGAAGCTAGATGTGGAGGTCCTGGGCTGGCGTGGTTACACGTGGTCTGCGGCTGTGAGGCAGGTTGGACGTACTGCCAAATTCTCTAAAACGATGTTGGAGGCAGCTTATGGTAGAGAAATGGACATTCAATTATCTGGTAACAGCTCTGGTGGACATTCCTGCAGTCAGCATAACAGATTGCATGCTCCCTCAAAACTTGAGACATCTGTGGCATTGTGTTGTGTGACAAAACTGCACATGTTAGTGGCCTTTTATTGTCCCCAGCACAAGGTGCACCTGTGTAATGATCATGCTGTTTAATAAGCTTCTTGATATTCTACACCTGTCAGGTGGATGGATTAACTTGGCAAAGGAGAAGTGCTCACTAACAGGGATGTAAACAAATTTGTGCACAAAATTAGAGAGAATAAGATTTTGTGTGTATGGAACATTTCTGGGATCTTTTATTTCAGCTCATGAAACATAGGACCAATCAATACTTGACATGTTGAGTTTATTTTTTTGTTCAGTATAAAATATTTGCATATGTTTTATATCCTTAATTTATGCAGCCGACTGCCACAGCAGCGAAGATGGGTAACAACGCATGAGTTCCCTCATTTGGAAACCCTGCTACTTAGAAATGTTCAGATTTGCCCTTATATGGTGCTTGATGCCACACATTTTTTTGGGGGTAAAAGTAGTGAGAATACTGAAAGCTGCAATATGTAACTTTTTGGGGTGACCTGACCAAATTCACATAGAAATGTGAGTTATAGATCTGTCATTCTCATTGAAAGCAAGTCTAAGAAGCAGTATATCTGTTCCATATGCGCTAGTTCTATGCTTCCCTTCTTATGTTTCGTTTTTGCGTCTTAGGTTTTGTACACTAGCTTCAAACAGCGGAAAATAAAATATTTTTGGTTATTGAAAATAAATTTCAGAGGTTTAGATTGTACAATGATTCTCTACACTATTGCTTGTTTTGTCACAAATTGAAATTACAGTACAATTGCACTATAGTTCTCTTACAAAAAAAACAACCAAAAACATGTCTTACGACGAAAGAGTCACGAGTGAGGAGGAAGGGTAGTCTACTGGAGGGGTGTTGATGTTGTCGAACTTTATTTATTTGAGGCATAGTAGTCCATTCTGATGAAGAATTTAGACAAATTGAACTTCAGATGGCAGCAACCGTTTTAGAAACCGAGTCTGCAGCAGCAGCTGGACCGGAGCCCCAACCCATCCCCAGGATCAACACAGACTGGTGGTGTGTGCATTTGAGGCAATTGCGCTCCAATGACAACAATTGAAGAATGTTTGTGCTGCAGAGAATTCGAATATGTGACTACAATTCTTAGACATGGATGAACTTGGTAATGAGGAGCAGTTAGTTTGCTTTTGAGACCACATGGATTTTCCTGCCCACAAAACTCTGTCCTGGAAACAGTTTCCCTATTCCAAAAAAGAATAGGAGACACAACACTGTTCCAGCTGTGCCAAATGGACAGTTATCCAACGAGTAAGTAGTCAAACTTTACTTTATTGAATGATCGATTATCATAAACCTCTATGAGCGGGACCGTTAGTGGGTTGATGTTTTGACATTAGCCCATACCACTATATAGCCTATATCTATTTATCACAATGTTTTTGGGATATTCTATTCCCCATCTCCACTGCTTCGGCAGTCGGCTACATAAAATAATCGCAAATGTTTTAGGTGGAAAAGTACACATTTCCTGACTCAAAATCGATAGTACTTTTGACAAAAAATAGCTAAGTCGGTCGTATGCTTTCAATAAAACAACAACTTTGTCCACAGTTCGCGGCTTTGTGAATCTTGCATTCACTGACAATGGCGCAGAGCGAGGCCTGCACCCAGCAACGTCACGAGTCACATGACCCGTTTTTGCAGCTGTCTCAGTTCTGCAATCCATGGAGAGAGAGGGGGAGAGGGCAAACTCCACTGAACTAGTTTCAATGTATGGAATCACTTGAGAGTTTCTGGATTTTGGGTAAACTTCTTCTTTAATATCAGGCATCTATCACATTACTTCAGTGTAAACTCAAGCAGTTAAAATGTATGGGTATGCATTTTTCTGTTGTCTCTACCCATCCAATTGTAAATCAGTTTGGACTTTGAAAGGTCTTTCACTATGGGTTAAAAGTAGGTATGCACATTATCATGCTTAAGTACAGGCATTATCATATACAGGCTAGAGATTGTGAGTTGCTTTAAAGAGGTTTACCCTCTGGACACCTATCACAGCATCCCATATTGCTGGTGTGGCACTTGGTTACACAAGGATGACACCATTTGCCACTGATTTGACTCCTCAAAACAGAGCAGGGAGGTCTGACAAACCCTGGTCCCACCTCTCCCGCCTGCCCCCCACAGGCAGGCTAGGGCTGTTGACGGGTATCTCAACATGCCATCTGTTGCTATTTCTCATTGGGGCTCCAACTCTGCACACACATTTAATTGATTTAGTGGAGGATGTCTGCGCATCTGTGGAGGATGAGTACGGAATTTCACACAAACGGCAAACTCCACATTTCCATAGAAAAATATTTGCTCCATTATGTTGTTAGATCTCGGCACTTTATAATCAGCGCAGAGAATGTCATGCTTGACAAAATAATTAGAACACATTACTGAGCGAGATATAAATGTAATAGCAAAGAGGACCTGGAAATGTCCTTGATTGGAGTGTGTCAGCCATGCACCTCTGAAGGGTGAAAAATCTCTCTAATTTGGCCTGATTCCCAAACCGTTACATTGGCAAGACAAAGTATGTGACCACTTTGGAAATACCTGGATTTCTGCATAAATTGATAATCAAATTTGATCTGATATTCATCTAGGTCACAACAAAAGACAAAGAGTGTGCTCAAACTAATAACACACAAGATATTGTATTTTTCTTGTCTATATTGAATACATCATTTAAACATTCACAGTGTAGGTTGGAAAAAGCATGTGAACCCCTAGGCTAATGACTTCTTCAAAACCAAATTGGAGTCAGGAGTCAGCTAACCTGGAGTCCAATCAATGAGACGAGATTGGAGATGTTGGTTAGAGCTGCCTTGCACTATAAAAAAAACTCACAAAATTTGACTTTGCTATTCACAAGAAGCATTGCCTGATGTGAACCATGCCACAAACAAAAAAGATCTCAGAATTCCTAAGATGAACAATTGTTGACTTGCATAAAGCTGGAAAGTGTTAGAAAAGTATCTCTAAAAGCCTTGAGATTCATCAGTCCACAGTAAGTTAAATTGTCTATAAATGGAGAAAGTTCAGCACTGTTGCTACTCTCCCTAGGAGTGGCCGTCCTGCAAAGCCGACTGCAAGAGCACAGCGCATGAAGAATCCTAGAGTGTCAGCTAAAGACTTACAGAAATCTCTGGAACATGCTAACATCTCTGTTGACGAGTCTATGATACGTAAAACACTAAACTAGAATGGTGTTCATGGGAGGACACTACAGAAGAAAGCCACTGCTGTCCAAAAAAAACATTGCTGTACGTCTGAAGTTTGTAAAAGTGCACCTAGATGTTCCACAGCGCTACTGGCAAAATATTCTGTGAACAGATGACACTACAGTTGAGTTGTTTGGAAGGAACTCACAACCCTATGTGTGGGGGGGAAAAGGCACAGCACACCAACATCAAAACCTCAGCTCAGAAGAGTTCCAGATCTCTTCCAAGATGGCGTAGCAGTTCAGACGTCTTTGTCTTGTCGTGTCCCATGTATATATCTTTTTTTTCCTTAGTATGTATTTCGTATATTTGTATTTATTTTTTTAACCTCAAATTCAACAAACACTCCTACAACCCGTCTCACCCAATGTGGTATGGATCTGCTATTTTCTATACTTTAGTATAGTATACTTCAGTTAGCAACTGCTAGCGGTCATCAGCTAACCTTAGCCTGATCAACTCCTACCAGTCTGCACAGCGCGATTCAATCCAGAGCATACCGGACTGCTTTTTCTCCACATCTCCGGTTTCCTACCACAAGCTCTGCACCTTTTCACCTGGATCATCGCAGCTAGCTAGCTGCTATCCGAATGGCTACCCCCTGGTTAATGTCTCTGTTCCTAAGCAAGCACCAGTGAGCCTGGAACTAGCCTTGTGCTAGGCTCATCTCCTGGCTAGCTGAAGAGGTCCATCAGCCACTCCTTGGCTACAATACATATTTTGCCAATTGGCCTGGACCCATTTTACTGTTGAAACAAAGCACCGCCGATTCCATCACGACTGGTCTACCGACGTAATCCACCCGAGGGGTTCCAACAGGCTCCTCCGTCGCTACGTCCCCTGGAGGCCCATCCGCTAGCCTGCTAGCCGAGGCCCGCTAGCTGTCTAGAACATATCGAATTGTTAGCTGAAGAGCACCATCAGCCAATTTCTTGGGCTACAATACCTATTTTGCCAATTGGCCTGGACCCTTTTACTGCCTACACGGAGCCCTGCCGATCCAACACGTCTGGTCTGCTGACGTAACCATCCGAGGGGGCTACAACAGACATCTTCCCTCGCGACGTCCCCCTAAGGCCCTTCTGCTAGCCTGCTAGCCCCGGCCAGCTAGCTGTCTGAATTTTCCGCGCCCAGAAACCTGCTCCTTTAACTCTCTGATCCGAACGCACTAGACGACCAGTTCTTATAGCCTTTAGCCGTAACCTTATCCTACTCCTCCTCTGTTCCTCTGGGGATGTAGAGGTTAATCCAGGCCTTGCAGCGCCTAGCTCCACTCCCATTCCCCAGGTGCTCTCATTTGTTGACTTCTGTAACCGTAAAAGCCTTGGTTTCATGCATGTTAACATTAGAAGCCTAATCCCTAAGTTTGGTTTACTTTCTGCTTTAGCACACTCTGCCAACCCGGATGTCCTAGCCGTGTCTGAAACCTGGCTTAGGAAGGCCACCAAAAATCCAGATATTTCCATCCCTAACAATATCTTTTTCTGACAAGATAGAACTGACAAAGGGGGCAGAGTTACAATCTAGTTCTGTCATACTATCCAGGTCTGTACCCAAATAATTCGAGCTTCTACTTCTAAAAATCCACCTTTCTAGAAACAAGTCTCTCACTGTTGCCGCTTGTTACAGACCACCTTCTGCCTCCAGCTGTGCCCAGGACACCATATGTGAATTGATTGCCCCCCATCTATCTTCAGAGCTCGTACTGTTAGGTGACCTAAACTGGGACATGCTTAACACCCCAGCCGTTCTACAATCTAAGCTAGATGCCCCCAATCTCACACAAATGATCAATGAACCTACCAGGTACAACCCCAAATCTGTAAACACGGGCGCCCTCATAGATATCATCCTGACCAACCTGCCCTCTAAATATTTCTCTGCTGTCTTCAACTAGGATCTCAGCAATCACTGCCTCATTGCTTGCGTCTGTAATGGGTCTGCGGTCAAACGACCACTCCTCATCACTGTCAAATGCTCCCTAAAACACTTCAGTGAGTAGGCCTTTCTAATCGACCTGGCCGGGTATCCTGGAAGGATATTGAATTCATTCCGTCAGAAGAGGATGCCTGGTTATTCTTTAAAAGTGCTTTCCTCACCATCTTAAATAAGCATGCCTCATTCAAAAAATGTAGAACCAGGAACAGATATAGCCCTTGGTTCACTCCAGACCAGACTGCCCTTGACCAGCACAAAAACATCCTGTGGCGTTCTGCATTTCCATCGAATAGCCCCTGCGATATGCAACTTTTCAGGGAAGTTAGGAACCAATATACACAGGCAGTTAGGAAAGCAAAGGCTAGCTTTTTCAAACAAAAATGTGCATCCTGTAGCACAAACTCCAAGAAGTTCTGTGACACTGTAAAGTCCATGGAGAATAAGAGCACCTCCTCCCAGCTGCCCACTGCACTGAGGCTAGGAAACATTATCACCACCGATAAATCCAAGATAATTGAGAATTTCAATAAGCATTTTTCTACGGCTGGCCATGCTTTCCACCTGGCTACCCCTACCTCGGTCAACAGCCCTGTACCCTCCACAGCAACCACCTACAAATCACCTGGGCTAGACGATCTAGACCCTCTCTTTCTAAAATGATCCACCGCAATTGTTGCTACCCCTATAACTAGCCTGTTCAACCTCTCTTTCGTATCGTCTGAGATCCCCAAAGATTGGAAAGCTGCCACGGTCATCCCCATCTTCAAAGGGGGAGACACTCTAGACTCAAACTGTTACAGACCTATATCTATCCTACCCTGCCTTTCTAAGGTCTTCGTAAGCCAAGTTAACAAACAGATCACCGACCATTTCGAATCCCACCGTATCTTCGCCACTATGCAATCTGGTTTCAGAGCTGGTCATGGGTGCACCTCAGCCACGCTCAAGGTCCTAATTGATATCATAACTGCCATTGATGAAAGACAATACTGTGCAGCCATATTCATCGACCTGGCCAAGGCTTTCGACTGTCAATCACCACATTCATATCGGCAGACTCAACAGCCTTGGTTTCTCAAATGATTGCCTCGCCTGGTTCACCAACTACTTCTCAGACAGAGTTCAGTGTGTCAAATCGGAGGGCCTGTTGTCCGGACCTCTGGCAGTCTCTATGGGTGGTGCCACCGGGTTCAATTCTCGGGCCGACTCTTTTCTCTGTATACATCAATGATGTCACTCTTGCTGCTGGTGATTCTCTGATCCACCTCTACGCAGACGACACCATTCTGTATACTTCTTTGGACACTGTGTTAACTAACCTCCAGATGAGCTTCAATGCTATACAACTCTTCTTCCATGGCCTCCAACTGCTCTTAAATGCAAGTAAAACTAAATGCATGCTTAACTGATCGCTGCCCGCACCTGCCCGCCCGTCTAGTGTCACTACTCTGAACGGTTTTGACTTAGAATATGTGGACAACTACAAATACCTAGGTGTCTGGTTAGACTGTAATCTCTCCTTCCAGACTCACATTAAGCATCTCCAATCCAAAATTAAATCTAAAATTGCTTTTCTATTTCGCAACAAAGTGTCACGTTCCTGACCTGTTTTCCCTTGTTTTGTATTTATTTAGTAAGGTCAGGGCGTCTGTTGGGTGGGTTGTCTATGTGTGATTTTTATGTTGGGATTTTGTGTTTGGCCTGGTATGATTCTCAATCAGAGGCAGCTGTCAATCGTTGTCCCTGATTGAGAATCATACTTAGGCAGCCTGGGTTTCACGTGTGTTTGGTGGGTGTTTGTCTACCGTGTTAGTGTTTTCACCACACGGTACTGTTTCGGATTTCTGCACTTTGTTTATTGTTTTGTATTTCAGTGTTCAGTGTTTCGGTGTTTCGGTTTTAATAAATCATCATGAGCACGAACCACTCTGCATATTGGTCCGATCCTTCTCGCCTCTCCTCGTCCGATGAGGAGGACGAAATAGACAATCGTTACACAAAGCATCTTTCACTCATGCTGCCAAACATACCCTCGTAAAACTGACTATCCTACCAATCCTTAACTTCGGCGATGTCATTTACAAAATAGACTCCAACACTCTACTCAGCAAATTGGATGCAGTCTATCACAGTGCCATCCGTTTTGTCACCAAAGCACCATACACTACCCACCACTGCAACCTGTATGCTCTTGTTGGCTGGCCTTCGCTTCATATTTGTCGCCAAACCCACTGGCTCCAGGTCATCTATAAGGCTTTGCTAGGTAAAGCCCCACCTTATCTCAGCTCACTGGTCACCATAGCAGCACCCACCCGTAGCACGCGCTCCAGCAGGTATATTTCACTGGTCACCCCCAAAGCCTATTCCTCCTTTGTTTTATTTATTTTATTTATTTAACCTTTATTTAACCAGGTAGGCAAATTGAGAACACGTTCTCATTTACAATTGCGACCTGGCCAAGATAAAGCAAAGCAGTTCGACACATACAACAACACATAGTTACACATGGAGTAAAAACAAACATATAGTCAATAATACAGTGAAAAAAAATAAGTCTATATACAATGTGAGCAAGTGAGGTGAGATAAGGGAGGTGAAGGCAAACAGATATATGTATAAATAAATAAAATATAAAAAGGCCATGGAGGCGAAGTGAGTACAACACAGCAAGTAAAATAAAAACTAAAAAACACTGGAATGGTTGGTTTGCATTGGAAGAAAGTGCAAAGTAGAGACAGAAATAATGGGGTGCAAAGGAGCAAAATAAATTAATAAATAAATACAGTAGGTAAAGAGGTAGTTGTTTGGGCTAAATTGTAGATGGGTTATGTACAGGTGCAGTAATCTATGAGCTGCTCTGACAGCTGGTGCTTAAAGCTAGTGAGGGAGATAGGTGTTTCCAGTTTCAGAGATTTTTGTAGTTCGTTCCAGTCATTGGCAGCAGAGAACTGGAAGGAGAGGCGTCCAAAGGAAGAATTGGTTTTGGGGGTGACTAGAGAGATACACCTGCTGGAGCGCGTGCTACAGGTAGGTGCTGCTATGGTGACCAGCGAGCTGAGATAAGGGGGGACTTTACCTAGCAGGGTCTTGTAGATGACCTGGAACCAGTGGGTTTGGCGACGAGTATGAAGCGAGGGCCAGCCAACGAGAGTATACAGGTCGCAGTGGTGGGTAGTATATGGGGCTTTGGTGACAAAACGGATGGCACTGTGATAGACTGCATCCAATTTATTGAGTAGGGTTTTGGAGGCTATTTTGTAAATGACATCACCGAAGTCGAGGATTGGTAGGATGGTCAGTTTTACAAGGGTATGTTTGGCAGCATGAGTAAAGGATGCTTTGTTGCGGAATAGGAAGCCAATTCTAGATTTGACTTTGGATTGGAGATGTTTGATGTGGGTCTGGAAGGAGAGTTTACAGTCTAACCAGACACCTAGGTATTTGTAGTTGTCCACATATTCTAAGTCAGAGCCGTCCAAAGTAGTGATGTTGGACAGGCGGGCAGGAGCAGGCAGCGATCGGTTGAAGAGCATGCATTTGGTTTTACTTGTATTTAAGAGCAGTTGGAGGCCACGGAAGGAGAGTTGTATGGCATTGAAGCTCGCCTGGAGGGTTGTTAACACAGTGTCAAAAGAAGGGCCAGAAGTATACAGAATAGTGTCGTCTGCGTAGAGGTGGATCAGAGAATCACCAGCAGCAAGAGCGACATCATTGATGTAAACAGAGAAGAGGGTCGGTCCAAGAATTGAACCCTGTGGCACCCCCATAGAGACTGCCAGAGGCCCGGACAACAGACCCTCCGATTTGACACACTGAACTCTATCAGAGAAGTAGTTGGTGAACCAGGCGAGGCAATCATTAGAGAAACCAAGGCTGTCGAGTCTGCCAATGAGGATGTGGTGATTGACAGAGTCAAAAGCCTTGGCCAGGTCAATGAATACGGCTGCACAGTATTGTTTCCTATCGATGGCGGTTACGATATCGTTTATGACCTTGAGCGTGGCTGAGGTGCACCCATGACCAGCTCTGAAACCAGATTGCATAGCGGAGAAGGTGTGGTGTGATTCGAAATGGTCGGTAATCTGTTTGTTGACTTGGCTTTCGAAGACCTTAGAAAGGCAGGGTAGGATAGATATAGGTCTGTAGCAGTTAGGGTCAAGGGTGTCCCCCCCTTTGAAGAGGGGGATAACCGCAGCTGCTTTCCAATCTTTGGGGATCTCAGACGACACGAAAGAGAGGTTGAAGAGGCTAGTAATAGGGGTGGCAACAATTTCAGCAGATAGTTTTAGAAAGAAAGGGTCCAGATTATCTAGCCCGGCTGATTTGTAAGGGTCCAGATTTTGCAGCTCATTAAGAACATCAGCTGACTGTATTTGGGAGAAAGAGAAATGGGGAAGGCTTGGGCGAGTAGCAGAGGGGATGGCAGTGCTGTTGTCCGGGGTAGGGGTAGCCAGGTGGAAAGCATGGCCAGCCGTAGAAAAATGCTTATTGAAATTCTCAATTATAGTGGATTTGTCGGTGGTGACAGTGTTTCCTATCTTCAGAGCGGTTGGAAGCTGGGAGGAGGTGTTCTTATTCTCCATGGACTTTACGGTTTCCCAGAACTTTTTTGAATTTGTGTAGCAGGAAGCAAATTTCTGCTTGAAAAAGCTAGCCTTGGCTGTTCTAACTGCCTGTGTATATTGGTTTCTGGCTTCCCTGAAAAGTTGCATATCACGGGGGCTGTTCGATGCTAATGCAGAACGCCATAGGATGTTTTTCTGATGGTTAAGGGTAGTCAGGTCAGGAGAGAACCAAGGGCTATATCTGTTCCTGGTTCTAAATTTCTTGAATGGGGCATGCTTCTTCAAGATGGTGAGGAAGGCATTTTTAAAAAATGACCAGGCATCCTCTACTGACGGGATGAGATCAATATCCTTCCAGGATATCCCGGCCAGGTCGATTAGGAAGGCCTGCTCGCTGAAGTGTTTCAGGGAGCGTTTGACAGTGATGAGTGGAGGTCGTTTGACCGCTGACCCATTACGGATGCAGGCAATGAGGCAGTGATCGCTGAGATCTTGGTTGAAAACAGCAGAGGTGTATTTGGAGGGCAAGTTTGTTAGGATGATATCTATGAGGGTACCCGTGTTTACGGAATTGGGGTGGTACCTGGTAGGTTCATTGATAATTTGTGTGAGATTGAGGGCATCAAGCTTAGATTGTAGGGTGGCTGGGGTGTTGAGCATGTTCAAATTTAGGTCGCCTAGCAGCACGAGCTCTGAAGATAGATGGGGGGCAATCAGTTCACATATAGTGTCCAGAGCACAGCTGGGGGCAGAGGGTGGTCTATAGCAGGCGGCAACGGTGAGAGACTTGTTTTTAGAGAGGTGGATTTTTAAAAGTAGAAGTTCAAATTGTTTGGGAACAGACCTGGATAGCATAACAGAACTCTGCAGGCAGTCTTTGCAGTAGATTGCAACACCGCCCCCTTTGGCCGTTCTATCTTGTCTGAAAATATTGTAATTGGGGATAAAAATGTCTGAATTTTTGGTGGTCTTTCTAAGCCAGGATTCAGACACGGCTAAAACATCCGGGTTGGTAGAGTGTGCTAAAGCAGTGAACAAAACAAACTTAGGGAGGAGGCTTCTAATGTTAACCTGTCTAGGATCAGCGTGCCGCTAGCGGCACTCCCCCCCCCCCCCCCACTGAAAAACCAGTGCCGCGAAATTCAAAAAAAATATTTTTTTAAAATATTTAACTTTCACACATTAAAGTCCAATACAGCTAATGAAAGACACAGATCTTATGAATCCAGTCAACATTTCCGATTTTTAAAATGTTTTACAGGGAAGACACAATATGTAAAGATGTACATCTATTACCTAAAAACACATTAGCATATTCCACCATCTTTTATTTGTCCACCAACACCAGTAGCCATCACCAATTCGGCTAAACTAAGATATTTATAGCCCCTAACCAACAAAAAAACTCATTAGATGACAGTCTGATAACATATTTATGGTATGGGATAGGTTTTGTTAGAAAAAAGTGCATATTTCAGGTAGATGGCATAGTTTACAATTGCACCCACCATCACAAATGGACTAGAATAATTACAATGAGCAACGTGTTTACCTAACTACTAATCATCAAACATTTCGTAAAAATACACAGCATACACGAATCGAAAGACACAGATCCTGTGAATACAGACAATATTTCAGATTTTCTAAGTGTCTTACAGCGAAAACACAATAAATCGTTATATTAGCTTAGCACATAGCAATTAGCAGCCCAGCATTGATTCTAGCCAAAGTGAGCGATAAAAGTCAACATCGCCAAAAGATATTAATTTTTTCACTAACCTTCTCAGAATTCTTCCGATGACACTCCTGTAACATCACATTACAACATGCATATACAGTTTGATCGAAAATGTTTATATTTAGCCACCAAAATCATGGTTAGACAATGTGAAATGTAGACAAGCTGGTAAAGAAAACGTCCTTGCGCCACTTAGACAGTGATCTACTCTTATACATAAATACTCATAAACGTGACTAAAAAATATAGGGTGGACAGGGATTGATAGACAATTTAATTCTTAATACAATTGCGTTATTACATTTTTTAATTTATCCTTACTTTTCAATACAGTTTGCGCCAAGCGAAGCTACGTCAAAAAACATGGCGTCCTAAGCCACTAAAATGTTTCGACAGAAACACGATTTATCATAATAAAAATGTCCTACCTTGAGCTGTTCTTCCATCAGTATCTTGGGCAAAGGATCCTTTCTTGGGAGAAATCGTCTTTTGGTGGAAAGCTGTCCTCTTGCCATGTGGAAATGTCAACTACGTTCGGGATGAACTGAAAAGCGTGACCAACTTTTCACATCGTTGCAAAAATAAATGTCCCAAAATCGCACTAAACGGATATAAATTGCTATAAAACGCTTTAAATTAACTACTTTGTGATGTTTGTAACTCCTATAACGAGTGAAAAGATGACCGGAGAAATATAACAGGCTAAACTAATGCTTGGAACAGGAGAGGGTCGGTGTCTTCCACGCGCGTTACGCAGCAAGAAAAGACTTGCTAGCTAAAGGTTTTTTTCATTTGTAGGGCCTGTGAACGAGCAATCGAGCCCGTTGGAATCGTCATCACGTAAAGGCATCCAGGGGAAGACGTAAGAAGTGTCCGTATAGTCATAGCAACGACAGTGCCCGTTTAAATGACTTCAGAAAAGTGGCCAACGTTTCTCAAATCTGACTCCATGTCAGGGAAATTGCTGTAGAATGGGCTCTGTTCCACTTAGAGACAAAATTTCAACTCCTATAGAAACTATAGACTGTTTTCTATCCAATAATAATAATAATATGCATATTGTACGATCAAGGATTTTGTGGGAAGCCGTTTAAAAAATTAGCCACATTAGCATAAATAGTCTAAACAGCGCCCCCATCCCCAACAGGTTTTAACATGCATGAAGCCAAGGCTATTACGGTTACAGAAGTCATCAAAAGAGAGCGCCTGGGGAATAGGAGTGGAGCCAGGTACTGCAGGGCCTGGATTCACCTCTACATCACCAGAGGAACAGAGGAGAAGTAGGATAATGGTACGGCTAAAAGCTATGAGAATTGGTCGCCTAGAGCTACTAGAGCAGAGAGTAAAAGGAAGTTTCTGGGGGCGATAAAATAGTTTAAAGGAATAATGTACAGACAAAGGTATCGTAGGATGTGAATACAGTGGAGGTAAACCTAGGTATTGAGTGATGATGAGAGAGATCTTGTCTCTAGAAACATCATTGAAACCAGGTGATGTCATCGCATATGTGGGTGGTGGAACTGATAGGTTGGATATGGTATAGAGAGCAGGGCTAGAATCTCTACAGTGAAATAAGCCAATAAACACTAACCAGAACAGCAATGGACAAGGCATATTTACATTAAGGAGAGGCATGCTTAATCGAGTGATCAGTAAGGGTCCAGTGAGTAGAGGTTGGTTGGGGTCGTGGCGATCCAGACAGCTGGCCGGGTATATGGCTATCGGTAGCAGCATAGGATGGAGGTCTGTTTGTAGATACCTCGTGCGTTTCCGTCGGTAGGTTCTGTGTAGTGGGGTTTTGTTCAGATAGCAGCCGATAGGACAGCTAACGATTAGCGGGCCTCAGGTGAGCGTTCAGGTAACGTCGGGACGGATTTGCCGGTTGGATAAATCCCTCGGGCAGATAACGTCGGCAGTCAGTCGTGAAGGCCCGGTGGGGTTCCGTATCTGCAGCAGCAACAAAAGAAACGGGTCCGGATGGTGATGGAACTCCTCAGCTGGCTAGCTCCAGCATGATTTGAGTTTGCTCCGGGGTCGACGTAAGCCAATAGTCACACGGTATGCAGCTAGCTAGCTGCGAAATCAAGGTGCAAGTGTCCAGAGCCTGCGGTTGGAATCCGGGGAAACTGTGAGAAAAAAAGTCCCGGAATGCTCCGGTCCGAGTCGCGTTGCACAAAAGTGCCGGTAGATTATCGAGCTAAAGGAATAGCTGATGACCGCAAAACGTGGGCAGCTGAAACACCAACGCTAGCTAGCAAACCGGCTAATTTCGGGCAGCTACAGATTAGCTTCTGGCTAGCTATCGGAGTAGCTTCTGGTTAGCTATCAGGCTAGCTTCTGAATTAGCCCCTGGCTATCTTCCACGATGGATTTTCAGATTGAGGTGAATATTACTTATTGTAATTGGTGAAGCGGGTTGCAGGAAAGCTTTTGCAGGAAAGCTTTTGTAGTTGAGTTCTTGGATAATAAAATAAATAAAAGATATGTGAAGAAAAGGTGTAAATATATATATATATACAGGACACGACAAGACAATACGGAAAAGACGTCTGAACTGCTAAGCCACCTTGGAGAGACACCTTACTTTGGCCGCCTATCCTTCCAGTTCTCTGCTGCCAATGACTGGAACGAATTGCAAAAATCACTAAAGCTGGAGACTCATATCTCCCTCACAAACTTTAAGCATCAGCTGTCAGAGCAGCTCACTGATCATTGCACCTGTACACAGCCCATCTGTAAATAGCCCATCCAACTACCTCATCCCCATATTGTTATTTTTATTTTTTTGCTCCTTTGCACTCCAGTATCTCTACTTGCACATTCATCTTCTGCACACTATCACTCCAGTGT
Source organism: Salvelinus fontinalis (assembly GCF_029448725.1). NCBI lineage: Eukaryota > Metazoa > Chordata > Actinopteri > Salmoniformes > Salmonidae > Salvelinus > Salvelinus fontinalis. The sequence continues at coordinate 34,433,695 of NC_074673.1, read as the reverse complement.
TTAATTGCTAAATTATAATTACTTCGTCACTACGGCTTATTTATTGCCTTACCTCCCTAATCTTACCTCATTTGCACACACTGTATATATTTTTTTCTATTGTGTTATTGACTGTAGGTTTGTTTATTCCTTGTGTAACTCTGTGTTGTTGTTTGTGTCGCACTGCTTTGCTTTATCTTGGCCAAGTCGCAGTTGTAACTGAGAACTTGTTCCCAACTGGCCTACCTGGTTAAATAAAGGTGAAATAAAATAAAAATCCCAACTGTAAAATATGGTGGAGGGAGCATCATGGTTGCGGGCTGCTTTGCTGCCTCAGGGCCTGGACAGCTTATCATCAACGGAAGAATTTATTCCCAAGTTCATCAAGACATTTTGCAGGAGAATGTTAGGCTATTTGTCCGCCAATTGAAGCTCAACAGAAGTTGGGTGATGCAACAGGACAACAACCCAAAACACAGAAGTTAATCAACAACAATGGTTTCAACAGAAGAAAATAAGCCTTCTGGAGTGGCCCAGTCAGAGTCCTGACCTCAACCCAACTGAGATGCTGTGGCATGACCTCAAGAGAGAAGTTCACACCAGACATCCCAAGAATATTGCTGAATTTAAACAGTTTTGTAAAGAGGAATGATCCAGAATTACTCCTGACGTTTATGCAGGTCTGATCCGCAATTACAGAAAACGTTTGGTTGAGGTCATTGCTGTCAGAGGCGGGTCAACCAGTTATTAAATCCAAGGGTTCACACTGTGAATGTTTACACGGTGTGTTCAATAAAGACATGAATACGTATAATTGTGTGTTTTTAGTTTAAGAAGACTGTGTTTGTCTATTGTTGTGACCTAGATGAAGATCAGATCAAATTTTAGGACCAATTTATGCAGAATCCAGGTATTTCCAAAGTGTTCACATACTTTGTCTTGCCAATGTAACTCCAGAATAATTTTCCTCTATTTTCAGCCCAGTCCAGAATAATAAACTTTCTCACACTGGTCTATTCCACTGTGCACAATGCTGTGTATTAGCAGGGCCAGTCACTAGTGAGAGGCCAATTAGGAGGGCCATTCTGCCTGGCCAGCCCCCAGGGCTTGTTTCCCTCTCTGTCTTTGTGGAAGCCAGTTGCCTAGCGCTGCCTTATTCATTGTGGTTATTAGGAACTCTCAGGCATCTCAGTCCCAGCTCAGCTCCTCACTACTTTAATTCCTTTCTGTTGTCTCTGAATTAATTAGTAGGTTAGCCAAGGATAATAAGGGTTTGTTTATCTGAAACACTTCCCTCCACACCCCATTCTCATCCCAATCCAGAGCTCTCTATATCCAGGTGCTTTGCTGTGGATGTCTCTCAAGCACGGATGCCATATGAAAGCTGCTACTGCCCAAGCCTAATTGGTTAGGTGATTTATTTTATATATTGGCCCTTTTATCCCCATCCCCTTTATCTGTCTCTCTTTGACCCTTGGCCTCCCCAATGCATTTTATCATGCATTGGATAGATACATTCTGCAGTCTCTAGCCCTTAACACTAAAACCTCTGGGCCTTTGACAACATTCTAACAGTGTAATTAATACATTTCACATATGCTATGGCAAAAATTATAATTTGGTTGTCTTTATGAAGGTCTAAGGTAACATAAAAATGATTTTTTTATTTGATTTCAAATAACACAATAGCCATTATTAGTTTATGTTACTGTTGGCTATATGTAAAAACAAAACAATTCAAGTGTTCAATATACCATTACGTGGAGTGTCTTTGTTACAACTATTAAACAGAAAGCGTATTGTTGGAACAGGGTTAGAGCTTCTTTTTATAATGACCAAATAAATAAAAAATATCCCAAAATACCCTAACCACCAAGACACACGGTCAACAAGACGCGCGATCAAATGAAGAAAACATCAGTAACCTAAACATGATAAGTGCCAAGTCTGCTTGATAGTGAAAATCAGCACAAAATAAATAATGCCATTATAATGATTATAAGTGTTTCTTTGTCATCAAATTGGAGGTAACGCATAATCTCTCTGAAGTGATCCCGTGACATGGTTTCTCAAAAGAAAAGTACCCCATACATGTCTGACCAGAAGCTCTTTCCACCGAATGCTCATACAGGATTCATACAGGATTGAAATGAACGCTTACAGCTTATCAACAGACAGATGCCAGGCAGTGTCTCCTTGCTCCGTGTGCGCTTTAGCCACAGTACAGTCCCTGAATGCTTTGGATGTCCATGCCACATAAACAACGAAAGCTGGTGAGTGCATTGCTGATGTTGTTTTTTTGCTTGAGATGTAGGGCCTGCTCTCTCAGTGGAGACATTTTGTGCTGATAATCAGCCTTTAGCATTGTCACCTGCTTGTTCTATCTAAACGGTGCCATCTCTTCCTTTCTCCTGTCTTAATATTTTATTTGGTAATGGAGTGGGCACCTGCTCAGTGCACACCGTTCTTTTTTTGCGCCTAGACCTCGGATGTGTAGGTTAGGTTAACGAGGCTGAGGCTCAGAATCCGAAGAATAATCATCAGAGATTAATTTCTTCCTCGCCATCCAAGTTGTTTTCATTCAAATTATGCATTGTTCTCTTCCCCTCTCTCTTCAACTCACCCATTCTCCCCTTCATACTGTCACGCCCTGGCCATAGAGAGGCTTTTATTCTCTATTTTGGTTAGGCCAGGGTGTGACTAGGGTGGGCATTCTAGTTTCTTTATTTCTATGTTTTCTATTTCTTTGTGTTTGGCCAGGTGTGGTTCTCAATCAGAGGCAGCTGTCTATCGTTGTCTCTGATTGAGAACCATACTTAGGTATCCCTTTTTTCCATCTGTCTTTGTGGGAAGTTAACTTTGTTTGATGGCACATAGCCTTAAGCTTCACGGTTTGTTTTTGTATTGTTTATTGTTTTGTTGGCGACATCTACTATTGAAAGTATGTATGCTCACAACGCTGCACCTTGGTCCTCTTCTTGTAATGGCTGTGACACATACGTTACTTCAATTATTTCATCTGATGTTAAATATGTATGTGAAATTGTTTTTGGTACAGTTTAGGTTCCATTTCGAGGCAATGATCGGGTTGATTATCAACTGAGCACGGCACATTCCAATGTTGGGAGAAGGCGCGGAGAAGGAGCGGAGAAGGTCCTATTGTCGGAGGAAGGAGGGACAATGGGGGAAAACAATTTTTTTAAATTACGTCCTCATAAATCTGGTTATAACTCCAGTTCTGTTTGTGATATTAAGATTCTAACAACGGTAGTGTGTTATATAGACAGGAAGGGGCATAGCTTAAAAAAGGCAGAGTAATACAAAAAATATGTCTGAGCAGTCAAAATGACTGCTTTAGTGGTTCTAGTGTTAACAACGTACGGTGCTTCTATTTATCCAAATCTGCTTCCCCCAGTATTCATACATTCTCATGTGTGTTTGATTGTAGAGTGGCATATTTTTGACTCTCATCACCATAATAGGATAACAAATGGATAACGGTCTTATAAACTGAGTTTGTTCGTGTGATGGAAGTTGGGGGTCTCGGTCTCCTCAGTGGAACGGTAGCATATGGCCTTGGTAAATAGACACACAATGGTCTGAATAGAGGGGGCGGAAGAAAGGCGCTGACCTTTAGCAGTCTACAGAGGCTCTCTGGGCAGTGGGCCCTGTCAACAGCACAGAACAGAGCTATTCCGGAGCGTCTGGAAGGCTTTGAATAAAGACCATCTTTAATGGGGCCGCTGTGCACAGCCCATGCTAATGCTAATGTCACCCTGGAAACCTAATCAACTCTGAGCTGTCACTGGGGTGTCATCACCATACCTTCATCACAACAGCCCTTCACATAGAGAGATGGAGGTTATGAGTGGAGTGCATCTGTGCTGCAGTGCTATCTGGGTTGACTGCATTGTTAGGAGCTAGCAACATAAGCATTTCGCTTCACCGCTATAACACCTGCTAAACTGTGTACAACTTTGATTTGATCTTCAGCTCCGTCTGAATAACAATGGATAAGTAAGCAAGCTATAAATCTGCTAACAAAATGGTGCATCAAAGTAACATGCTAAAATTTCATAACATACATATACTGGTATATTGAACAGAACTATAACATAACATTTGATTTGATTTGACATTAACAGGTCAAGCAAAATCCTCTATTTTCCACATTAAATGTGCATATTAATACATTTACAACCTATAATGAGTAATAATATGCAGTAAACTTGTGTTCTATGTCTGGCAAAATGCTCTCAGTTAGATTTTGAAGTCTTTGTGAATATCAAACAGGCATGTGAAGGACAATAGTGCCCAGGAATATAATTAATGGTTTTCTGTTGTTTCTAAGAGAAATTGATGACATATTGCATCCCATAATCGAGAAATAGTGTACTTCATTATACATCATTGTTCATGCATAATATTGAACATAATGCATTGATATTAGGGTACTTTATCACTTTATGTCATTGATGACCACACAGCATTTCAGAGAGGAATAAACCAAGTTGTTTCTAAGGATTAGAGGATATTCCCGATTTTCCATATCGATTTTCCATAGAGATAGAACCATGCAAACACACACACAAACACATACACTCTCTGCTCAAATGCCACATGTGTTCATCCTCTGATAATGTGGAAATCCAATTGTTATTATTGGCCGTTCTCCACTGAGGAATACTTTTCTTCCAGCATCTGCTTAACAGTCACGTAAACTGGAAAAGTGAATTACCTCTAATTCCCCCAAATCTGCCAGTGTCCATGCATAATCCTGACTTTAATTGAATTCAAATCGGGGGATATGAGAGAAATGCACATCCAAAGACCGCTGTCAGGATGTGGACTTTCTGCCCCTGGCCCGCTGGCCCCTATTGTGCCTCTGATCTGAAATGGTCCCAAGCAAGACCATTTAACACCATCATGGTCATCTGGGGTGTGTTTACAGTATGCTGAAAGTAAACATTACATAGTTATACAGTAGATACACATATGATAAATTGCCCACACATAGAATGTACATTATCAGCTGTAAGGGCGTACGAAGTCATTCAACATTTTTTTCTTTTATTCTCCATTATGAACAGTCATTGTTTATCAAAGGCAATTGACAGAACATCACGTTGTCCCAAAGGGTCATTTTGTCTGGATGTTTATCACTGGGATGTTTATCTCTGCCAAACCCTAGACTTGGTTTCTGCGTTAACAATTCTTATCAGGTCTGACAGCTCTTTGTCATGGCAATCATCAAATCAAATCAAATGTTATTGGTCACATACACATATTTAGCAGATGTTATTGTGGGTGTACTGTAATGCTTGTGTTCCTAGCTCCAACAGTGCAGCAGTATCTAAATAATTCACAACAATACACAAATATCTAAAAGTAAAAGAATGGAATGAAGAAATATACAAATATTATAATTTTATGCCTCATAATGCCTACATCGTGATCTACCATAGACCAAAAATAAAGCAAGAGGAAATCAGCAAAGTAAGTGGGAATGAGATTTATTTTAGTCTTTTCACTACTGCTTTTGAAAAGATGTGATTACAATCTGGCAACAGCGCATATCCGCGGACTCAAGCGGGATTTATATTGTTATTCATTCGCTCTGTTGCAAAGGCAGAGGAGGGCTTTTCGTAAACACCCGGAGATGGTCGTCCCCCCCCCCAGGTGAAAACCACAGCTACCTCATACCAGAATGCACCTCTGCAGAGAGAGGCCCACAGCAGCAGCTTTTCTCCTCAATGGGTTCGGGGGTCAGCCTTTTCCCACCAGGGAATCCTTTTTCAACTCATATACGATGGATGCATTATGGCCTCTCAATGAGAGAGTGCTTTCTTTCTGCATTCCTCTGTGCTTCTGCTCTTGCAGAGGCTGAGTGAATAAGAAATCAGCATCTCTATAAAACTCTTTTTTTATTCACAATCCACTTCCCCACTCCACCCACCCCTAGCCCCCCACATCCTTCTGTCTGTGAAGTTGGGAATCCATAGGAGGTTTATTCGAGATGCAAGTACAAGTGTGAGAACACTGGGCTTGGGAAAATCCTTCCCTGCGAGCTGAATAGATGCATAGAAGAACTCAGCGTTCCTCTGTCATTTCCAAACCGGACGTTTCAAGCCCTTTCTCAGTAACTCCTTCAACAACAGAGTTTGTTCTGTGTCAGCTGAACAAAACTTGGCGGTCGTTTTTCCAAAAAAAAACGAGCTACATTACTGCCTACTTTGATTGAACTCTTTGTAAAGTAAGAATTGCTTTATTAATGTCGTTTTGGCCCTCTCTATCGTCATTTCGCCGTTTGAATTTTCCGTGCCTTCAGAAAGTATTCATACCACTTGTCATGCCACATTTTGTTGTGTTACAGCCTGAATTCAAAATGTATTCAATATTTTTTTTTCTCACCAATCTACACACAATAGCCCATAATGACAAGGTGAAAACATTTTTAGAAATGTTTGCAAATCTATTGAAAAAAAAATACAGAAATATCTAATTTACATATGTATTCACACCCTTGAGTCAATACATGTTAGAATCACGATTACAGCTGTGAGTCTTTCTAGGTAAGTCTCTAAGAGCTTTGCACACCTGGATTGTACAATATTATTCAAGCTCTGTCAAGTTGGTTGTTGATCATTGCTAAACAGCCATTTTCAAGTCTTGCCATAGATTTTCAAGCCGATTTATGTCAAAACTGTAACTAGGCCACTCAGGAACATTCAATGCCGTCTTGGTAAGCAACTCCAGTGTGTATTTGGCATTGTGTTTTAGGTTATTGTCCTGCTAAAGGGTGAATTTGTCTCCCAGTGTCTGAAGAAAAGCAGACTGGACCAGGTTTTCATCTAGGATTTTGCCTGTGCTTATAGCTTCATTCCGTTTCTTTTTATACTTAAAAAATCTCTAGCCTTGCCGATGACAAGCATACCCATAAAATTATGCTGCCACCACCATGCTGGAAAATATGAAGAGTGGTACTCAGTGATGTGTTGGATTTGCCCCAAACATAACACTTTGTATTCAGGACATAAATGTAATTTCTTTGCCACATTGTTTGCAGTCTTACTTAAGTGCCTTCTTGCAAACTGGATGTGTTTAGGAATATTTTTTATTCTGTACAGGCTTCCTTCTTTTCACTCTGTCATTTAGGTTAGTAATGTGAAGTAACTACAATGTTGTTGATCAAGCCTCAGTTTTCTCCTTTCACAGCCATTAAACTCGGTAACTGTTTAAAAGTCACCATCAGCCTCATAATGAAACCCCTGAGCGGTTTCCTTCCTCTCCGACAACTGAGTTAGGAAGGACAACTGTATATTTGTAGTGACTGGGTGTATTGATACACCATCCAAAGTGTAATTAATAACTTCCCCATGCTCAAAGGGATATTCAATGTCTACTTTTTATTTTTACCAATCTACCAATAGGTGACCTTTGCGAGGCATTGGAAAACCTCCCTGGTCTTTGTTGTTGAATCTGTGTTTGAAATTCACTGCTCGACCGAGGGACCTTACAAGTATCTGTATGTGTGGGTTACAGAGATGAGGTAGTCATTCAAAAATCATGTTAAACAATTATTGCATACAGAGTGAGTCCATGCAATTTATTATGTGACTTGTTAAGCACATTTTTACTCCTGAACTTATTTAGACTTGCCATAACAAAGGCGTTGAATACTTATTGACTCAAGACATTTTGGGTTTAATTTTTTATTAATTAGTTTTTTTTAAATCTTTCAATTTGAAATTGAGGTGATGTGTGTAGGCCAGTTACACAAAATATGTAAAAAGTCAAGGGGTGTGAATATTTTCTGAAGGCACTGTAGTAAACACATTGGTTTTGTCTAGGCAAAGGAAATGGCTGAGGCAAAACAGTGTTAGAGTGCACAGATAGGAGGCTTTCTGCATGGTTGTGTGACTGCTTAGCTAATGGCTTCAGAACTTAAAGAAAACGATGCCAGTCACACAGTGGTCCCCAGCATTCCTTATCAGAGTTGTATCACAGAAGGAGAGGGCAACACAGAAAAGGGGGCTGAAGTTCCCTTAATAAACTTGACAAAGAATTGCCTTTAATGAGCTCCAATTTAACTCATCAATATGAATAATGCATTTTGGGTTGTGGTTATTGAGTCAATTTTTTGCTCAATTTTTTCAGGTTAAATTATTAATGGACACCATTTCCATTTCAAATGTACATTTTGGTGTAACTTACATATCCACAAAGAAGAGCACGTAATCATGTCTTGTTAAGACCCCCCTCTGTTATGATATAAATGTATGATAATCATGCCATATACAGTAATTGCTTTCACCAAAAATGTTATATTGTACCATTTCAGCATTTAGGGGCTGTGCACAAATCACTCCATGTCTTCTCCTGACAGCTAGTGATTTTTACAATTTCTTCCCACACAAATGAAATCACAGAAACAGCTGAGATACAGCTCCATGAGACTCTCTGAGAAAGAGATTTACCAACAAGCCCTGATTGTACTACTAATATAGCATGAATAGTATCTAATGATTCACTGCATGGTGTTTGTGAAAGCACTGCCTTCACAGCATAATGAGGCAATACAAACAATTTGGCTGGGAGGACCATTCATGGGACGCATGATGAAATCTTGATAAGGGAAATGAACACTTAACACAAGGAATGCTTTGAATACACATACTACCTTGTCCATGTGTCTTTTGGCTCATTTATAATGCCACAGGGAAATTATGTGAGAATGCATAGCGTTTTTTCCCTCACTAGACACTGGACATGTTTGAATATCCATACTAGCGAACTACATACTTAAACAGCATACTATGTACTCATCGCTGCATACTATTTAGCAAGTACCATTTAGTAAAAAGTATGCAGGATACATCGTCTGTAACACAGTAGCGGCTCCTGACTGGCTGAGTAGGTGGGGTAGGGCCGAGTGCGAGTGGATTTTTCGAAATTCAACAGACATGCATTAACCACAAAGATGATAGCTCATTTACCATTTGATGAATTTCTCTAAACTCTGAATAGAATAGTGGAGTTATAGGCAGAAATTAATTAATTTCTCTAAACTCTGAATAGAATAGTGGAGTTATAGGCAGAAATTAATTAATTTCTCTAAACTCTGAATAAAATAGAGTGGAGTTATAAGCAGACTATCACATTAGACCAGTGCCTTCAGAAAGTATTCACACCCCTTCACTTTTTTCTAATGTTGTTGTGTTACAGCCTGAATTAAAAATCTATTACATTTAGATTTTGTGTCACTGATCTACACACAATACCCCATAATGTAAAAGTTTACTATTTTTTGTGGAACATTTTAGAAATTAAAAATAAATATAAAGCTGGAATGTCTTGAGTCAATAAGTATTCAACCCTTTTGTTACTAGCCTGAATTTGTGCTTAACAAATAGCATAATACGTTGCATGGACTCATTCTGTGTTCAGTAATAGTAGTTCACATGATTTTTTACTAACTACCCTATCTCTGTACCCCACACAAACAATTATCTGTAAGGTCCCATTATCGAGTAGGGAATTTCAAGCACAGATTCAACCACAAGACCAGGGAGATGTATTAATGCCTTGCAAAGAAGGGCACCGATTGGTAGATGTGTAAAATTAAAAAAAGCAGATGATGAATATCCCTTTGAGCATGGTGAAGTTATTAATTAGGCTTCGGATGGGGTATCAATACAGCCAGTAACTACAAAGATACAGGTGTCCTTCCTAACTCAATTGCCGGAGAGGAAGGAAACTGCTCAGGGATTTCACCATAAGGCCAATGGTGATTTTAAAACAGTTAGAGTTGATTGGTTAATGGTTGTAATATAAGACAACTGAGGATGGATCAACAACATTGTAGTTACTACACAAAACAAACCTAAATGACAGTGTGAAAAGAAGGAAGCCTGTACAGAATAAAAATATTCCTAAACATGCATCCTGTTTGCAACAAGGCACTTAAGTAATACTGCAAAAAATGTGACAAAGTAAACCTTTTTTTCCTTAATACAAAGTGTTATGTTTGGGGCAAATCCAATACAACACATCACTGAGTACCACTCTTCATATTTTGAAGCATGGTGGTGGCTGCATCATGTTATTGGCATGATGCGGCCATCAAAAAAAAGTACAGTGGGGCAAAAAAGTATTTAGTCAGCCACCAATTGTGCAAGTTCTCCCACTTAAAAAGATGAGAGAGGCCTGTAATTTTCATCATAGGTACACCTCAACTATGACAGACAAAATGAGGGGAAAAAATCCAGAAAATCACATTGTAGGATTTTTAATGAATTTATTTGCAAATTATGGTAGAAAATAAGTATTCATTTTTGTTGTTTAAATGACAGATATAATGATGGGAAACTAAATCTAGTATCTAGTAATGATTCCATGGAACATACATGTGAGCTTATTGGAAAGTGGGTAAGGTGTGGCAGGTCTGAGGTGTGGCAGGTCTGAGATGTGGCAGTTTGTGTCTGCAGAGGGTAATAGCTAGTCAACTGTTAACACTTGAGTTCTGAGGAGAGATTCTAAGGCTGTTTCCTATATGTGCAGCTCATACCTTTTTCACATTACTGTGGTGATCCAAATTATACTGTGCTGGCTTAGATATGTTCTTTTCATATTGCGAGAGCTTGGGACTATACCATTCATCGTGATGGCCATCCGTTTGGATAACCTTCTTCGGGAGAGTCGGTACCCTCATCGCTTCTCTCCCTCCCTCAGTGACCACTCTGTATCAGAGCCTGAACCCATGGAGGTAGGGGTCACACGCCTCCCCACGGCTGAACGACGTAAATGGAAACAGCTGGGGGTCTGTCCCTATTTTGGTCAAGGAGGGTACCAGCTTCAGCAGTGTCCAGTACGTCCCAACTCGGGATCCACAAGAGCAGAGGGACAGTTACTTGATCTTCCACCCCTTTGGGCAGGTGTGAGTATCCCATCTTCATAATTTTTTGCCAGATCCCTTTTTAGTGACGATCACACTAGCTGGCTGTCCCTCAAGTACTGTTTCTACAGTGGTCCCGTGTGGCTCAGTTGGTAGAGCATGGCGCTTGCAACGCCAGGGTTGTGGGTTCATTCCCCACGGGGGGACCAGGATGAATATGTATGAACTTTCCAATTTGTAAATCGCTCTGGATAAGAGCGTCTGCTAAATGACTAAAATGTAAAAATGTACAGTGCTAGTGGATTCCAGTGCCGCAGGGAACTTTATTGACCATAGACTTGCCTCCTCTCTTAATATAACATCATACCCACTCTCCTCTCTGTTTCCTGTCCAAGCCCTTGATAATTGACCACTAGGATCCGGAACCATCACACACACGTCACCACACCACTCACCGTGGAGTCCATTCATCAGGAGAATATTCCCTTCCTCGTCACTAGTGCACCAGCTCACAAGATCATCCTTTGCCTCCCATGGCTCCAACGCCATAAGCCCACCATCTCATGGTTGAGGATGAAAATCACGGACTGGTCACCCGAATGCCGGAGGACCTGCTTTCCCATTCCATCTCATGTCGTATCCCCTGTGGTCTGGGATGTAGATGTGGACATTCGCCAGGCTCTGAAGAGGGAACCCGCACTCACTACCTGTCCTCCTGAGCGCATCTACATTCCCACGGGGATAAGGGAGCGGCTGTTGACCTGGGTACACACAGCTGTCGTCGCTGGACGTCCTGGGATAACCCATACTATTCAATCTCCGAGAAGTATTGGTGGCCCACCTTCGCGCAGGATGTTATTTGTTACATCAACTCCTATTCTGTGTGTGCTCAAACTAAGTCCCCACGGAAGCTCCTTCCTCTTCCCGTCCCTCAAAGTCCCTGGTCTCATCTGTCCATTGACTTTGATAGCATTCTCCCCTCCTCTGACGATTTCACCACCATTCTGGTGGTTGTGGACAGCACTACAGCCTTCCGGAGGACATCGTCTCCGAATGTGGGCCCCAATTCACGTCACGGGTATGGAGGGCGTTAATGGAGAAACTGGGGGTCACTGTCAGCCTCACTTCCTCAGCCTCAGTCCAATGGGCAGGTGGAGAGGATGAACCAGGAGCTGGGGTAGTTGGCCCGATTCCTTCCTTGGGCGGAATACACTCAGAATTCATTACGTCACTCCTCCACCGGGGTTACTCCCTTCCAGTGTGTCCTGGGTTATCAGCCGGCCCGAACCATTCGCCCCTGCAGTGGATGAAGGGTTCCGGCGCGCAGAGGAGGTTTGGTGTGAAGCTCATGTTAGGCCCCAGCGTGCCGTCCATCGCCAGAAAGGGGCAGGCTTTCTACCAGGAAACTCCCACTCCGCCTGCCTGTAAGAACCTGAGCCCCTGCTTTGTGGGGCCATTCAAGGTTCTCCGGAGGGTCATCGAGGTGACGTATAGGCTACAGTTTCCCAGGGACTACCGTATCCCACCTTCTTTTCATGTCTCCCTTCTCAGGCCGGTGTTTCCTGGTTCCCTGGCTGATGCTGTTCCCCACGACTCCCCCCCCCCCCCCCCCCCGGACATCGGAGGAAGTCCCGCCTATGCCGTCAGATGCCTACTGGACTACCGATGTCGTGGGGGTCAGCTCCAGTACCTGGTGGACTGGGAGGGGTACTGCCCAGAGGAGCTGTGTTCAGTTGGAGGAAATTCTGGCTCCCAACATCATCCGTGATTTCCATCTTCTCCGCCCGGACCGCTCCTCATCCTCGGAGCCATCCCTCTGGATGTCGTTGTCCTGCGGCTGGAGCCGCGTGTCAGGTGGTGAGGGGGGTACTCTCACGTCTCCTCCCGCTCCTTCCCTCCGGCATTCGACATCACCAGTTTACTAACCACCGGCCCTGGCAACCATCTTTGTGCGCACTTGGCACCCATCATTGCGCATAACTGTGTCTCATCATGAGACACACCTGGACTCCATCACTTCACTGATTACCTCCCCTATATCTGTCACTTCCTTAGTTCCATTTCCCAGGCAGTTTTGACTGTTTCATGTCTATACGCTACTCGTGTTTCTTGTATTGTTCTATGTTCCGTTTATTATCAAACTCACCACCTGCACTTGCTTTCCGACTCCCAGCATATACCTTACAAGATCAGTAATGATGGCAAAACAGCTGACCTCGCATAAGGGTGGTTGTGCCCTTACGAAAAAGATTGCAGTTAGAGTGCAGTGCAGTTATTCTGCAAAAACTGCATCCAAAATATCACAGTTGACTGCAGTTACTGCGCTTTTACTGCAGTTTCAAAACTGAAATCCTTTTTTGAAAGGGTGAGATAAATGCCCACTGAAGATATTAATTCAAGTCAATATGATATTAATTCTGCAAGCAATGAATGGTCTTTCTTTCACCCCCAAACAGACATTTAACTGAATATGCACAGACATGCAACACAACTGGTTGGCTGAGAAAAAATGTGAGCGGGAACTTCACTGGGGAATATTTCCCACAGTATTTATGTAACCGGGGCAAAATATATTACAAGATAAAACCAACAACAGCCAATTATATAAAATATCACAACACTAATACTCTGACGTCTCACAAGTGCACAATATGTTTTTCATAATGTCTTTATCTACCATCTTGACATTCCTTTTGACCAGCGTTTCCAAAACCCCAAGGAGTGCACGTTTTGGTATTTACCCTAACACTACACAACTGATTAATGTGATCCATGCTTGATGATTAATTGATTATTTGATTCAGCTTTGTAGTGCTAGGGCAAAAACCAAAACGTGAGCCCCTTGGGGTCCCGAGTTCCGAGTTTGGGAAACCCTGCTTTAGACACATACATGATCACTATCTAGGGCAGCGAATGCTAATTTTCTTTAATCAAAAACACAACCCAGCAGTTTTAACTTCCAAATGAGGCTCTGTTGCCTGGATTGATTGGATCAATGTGAATGATGTCTCATTCTGCTGAATATCATAATCATGGCATTCTGAGAACAAAAGTCTCCAGAAATGAAGTTGACACAAATACAATCGCACAGGGATGGGGAATTTGTTTTAATTTCAATCTGCTTCGGTTAATTTGCTGAATCTACTCAAGCGGATCCTGGAATGTTTCCTTGCAAACCAGGCTTTGGGCTTCAAATGTAAAGAGACAAAAATGTAAATTATATTTGTTGCAGTAAGCGCTGGCTGCCTGTCAGTCTGCCTGTATTACAGGTTGGTTGTGTTATCTATTGTAACGTATTTAACCAGCTTTTCTCCACATTCCTACCCTTGAGTATGCAGGAGTACTTTCAGAAAATTAGTAGGATTTATACCACCTCAAGCTGGGTTTCAGACTACCACAAATATCTAAATTGCTTAATGTGTGATGCTCACTGCAGCACTCTGGCAGAAAAGACAGCATGTCAGAACTAAAGATAACAGAGAGAAGACGCCAAGAAAGACTTTTGGTTACCTCAGAAATACTAATGTAGGCTAGCCAGGATAAGCTTTTCTGAATTAGTACAACGTAGGGAGTACTTTGTGTGTTTTGGGATATCACTTTAATTAATGCTGATGGTAAAAGGGACAGCTGGGATGGCAATAGAGAAGCCAGTCACAGGTGTTGTGTGCGGCAGATGGGGGATTTGGGGAGTGTTTGACAGAAAAGGCCATGTGTAGAAATGAGCTGACAGGTGGTTGGCCTGATCCTGCATGCGTCAGGCTGCCAGGGTGGTTTTGCCTTGGGGAGCATCAGGGAAACACTACTACACTAATGAAAAAGGCACTAGCTGAATTTACAACTTCCAATATTATAACGTAGAAATAGAAATGCTCTCCATCCTAGCTTTAGCACCCTCACACTACCACAAAGACAAGCACTAGAGCCTCTGTACTCAACTGGCGGACCGTGGACCGGATCTGGACCCGGGACAGGGTCAATACAGACTGCAGGTTTCTATAAAAAAAATGTTTTACATGTTTCGGACCTCGACCTCTTGTATCATATAAACACACAGAAGACATGGAAGAATACATTTTCTCATTTTACCTCCGCCAACAAGAGGGCTGTGAACAGTTTGGGGTTGCATGAGTTGCGAGGTGGGGGTTTATTACTACGCCGATAAGTTACATTATCCATCCGGACCTTTGCCACCTCGGATATTTGTGTGAACGGACCTTCACAAATAGTACTTGAGTACCCCTGCACTAGAGAGTCAGCTCATTTACAAGCAGCTACCTCTTTCAAGGATGAGACCCATTAAATGTGAGCAGCATACCACCCTGCTTCCCACTGCTGGCTTGCCTCTGAAGCTAAGCAGGGTTGTTCCTGGGTGGGAGACTAGATGCAGCTGGAAGTGGTGTTGGAGGGCCAGTAGGAGACACTCTTTCCTCTGGTGTATAAAAATATACCAATGCCCCAGGGCATTGATTGGGGACATTGCCCTGTGTAGGGTGCCATCTTTTAGATGGAATGTTAAACAGGTGTCCTGACTATGTGGTCACTGAAGATCCCATGGCACTTATCATAAGAGTAGGGGTGTTAACCCTGATGTACTGGCTAAATTCCCAATCAGCTTCTAATTGGCTCTTTCATCCCCCTCCTCTCCCCTGTAACTATTCCCCAGGTCATTGCTGTAAATGAGAACGTGTTCTCAGTCAACTTACCTGGTAAAATAAGGGTTAAATAAAATATCGTTGTCCTTCCTGTACCTCAGCTTCTCCAGCAGGTGATCACAGTAGTGAAATACTGCTCTAAAGACAGGAGAGAAGGTGAGTAAATACTGCTGTTGTGGTCTTATGAGAAGAATGATAGTTTCAAGAATTACACAAATCTTGGTACAAACTCAAGAGACACCCAGGCTTTTGAGTGACTGATTGCTCCTCTCATCTCTGCATTATATGTTCCAGTAGGAACATTCACAATTTCCTCAGCATCTTATATGGCTCTATCCCTGCCTTCCCTCGACATATCAGAGAGCCAGTACATCTTAGTGGCTGTTCTGTATGCCTGAATAAGTCATTTGCTGTGATTTTTTCATTTGTATATACTGTCATGTCTTTTATCAATATCATAACCCATAAAATGTTATTGTGGAACAAATACTGTAGTTAACAACCTCACCCCAGCTATGACAAATAGTCTGCTCATCTTTTTCCTATCTCCACCTTACCTTTAGGTGTTGAAGTGGAAGGACTGCAGGTATTTTATGTCTGCATCAGCTTTTTTATTGTTTCCAGGAAGTTGAGGGACAGACACCCCCAGGTGCAAGCGTGTCAGCACACAGGTTGAGGAGGGAGACAAAAACACACATAAAGGGAGGCTGACTGATGAGTGATGACTTCTACAGCCAAACTTTTCAAGTTGGTGAGTATGTAAAATATTCAGGCTAATTCTAAGCCTACAAAGAAAAGTGTAGCCTTTGCTGTATCTGTTGACAAAATGATTGTTTTGGTCACCATACATGCAGTATATGATGTTCAGAAAGGTTATTTAGATCAAGAAAGTTAACATGTTAATGTAAGTTCATTGTTTCTCCAACAGTATCAGCCCTTCTCACATAACATATGTCAAAACACCAACAAATACACACAATGCATGCACTGACACTCTCCCAACAGTAGCCCACATACAAGTGTGTGGACTACTTCAACCCCCAACCGCCACCCCTCCCCCAGAAGCACAATATCTCCCCCTAACTAGACATGATTCGTTAGTCAAGCCAAAGTCCATCCCCCCATATTAGCATAATCAGTCTGCTTTCTCCAATCATATCATACATGGATGATATCATTGCCTATAACTAGCTTTTCAGGCACTGCCATACATGCACATGTATTAATTGTTCTCTCTCCTTCCCGCTTACCCAGTGTAAGGGAAAGCTGACAGTAGGCTACACTGGCACAACCATCGAAGGAGTAAAGACATAAATATTAACAGAAAGAGTGTGATCTCTACACCTAAACTGTGTAGGAGAAACTACTTTGATGTTTTTTAACCAAGCTTGCAGAGGTCTCGATTTTTTCACTCCTTTTCCGTCCATTGTAAAGGCTCCCATATATGCCATGCAGGTCTGCTGCTGCTCCTGATGCACTAGAGATGCAGCAGACAGAGGAGGTCACGGGTCAGACCATGCCCACACCTGTGAGGCTTTTGCGGTTTCCATTGGTTCAAACCTGTTACTCACCCAGGTGAGTCAAATGTGTTATGGAATAGGTTAGGTAGGTTAGTGTTATCATAATTACACACTACACTACACTTCCATACTCCAGGTGGTAGCACCAACCGGGTCAGGTTACGCTCTGCCAGGAAGCCTTGATGATTACTCACGTGTTGGCTATCAGATTGATTGTGAATCAGAGAGAGGTGGCTGAAAGCCTCAGCTGGCATTTGTCTGTTTTTGGCTTAATTAACCTCTCAAGTTTAGGCATGCCTCTTTGTAGTTCTTTTTTGTATACATTTATTTTGGTCACCTTGAACAACGATAACCCACTTGCGCTAGCCGACGCAGAAGTCAAGGCGGAGCTAGCCCTGGACCCAGGTAAGGTTGCTGTGCCATGGGTACATGCATCCAACACGGTCCGCATACCCTGACTTCTGACATAAAATGTACACACCTAGTCAGGTTACAGACTAGTTAGCGAGGCCTTATGATAGATGAGTGCAACAATATTAGCTGGCTTGTTAATTGGTTTTGTAACAAATGTGCTGATGCATCCAGTCATAATACACAATGGCTGGCTAATATTTACTCTCAAAACCAAAGGGGTAAAACTGAAAGTGAAATATATTCCTCAGTATATATGCCTGAGCTGGTTATGACTTGATATGTGACAATTCATTTTAGGCATTGTGATGTGTGCTGATGTATTCCAACTCCCACCGCTCCTACCAGTATTACCCTACCTCCATGTTGTTCTATCCTCCATGTTGTTCTATCCTCCATGTTGTTCTATCCTCCATGTTGTTCTATCCTCCATGTTGTTCTATCCTCCATGTTGTTCTATCCTCCATGTTGTTCTATCCTCCATGTTGTTCTATCCTCCATGTTGTTCTATCCTCATTGTAACCGAAGATTCCTTACTTGCCACAATATTGCCGCTGTACAAAAAGTTGTGCATGCCGGGTCTTGCTTTTTTAGTCTGCCATTCTGCCATATACAAAGGCAGTGCTCATCCCAGTTTTGTGTTCAGGATTAAGAGAGCAGATATGCTGAAGCCACATCGAGTGCCACTTTCAAATTATTGCTTCCGTTTTCCCACACTCACATTTACAGGTAAAGCTTCAGAACTGTGTCAGTGTCTGAACTTATGATGACACTCACTCAGATATTCCCACCTGGAACTATAAGTGGGATCTTAAATTGCCCATTGAGCTACAGCAGCTCTGTAGCCGAGATTAGAAATGCAGGAAACAATATTGTGCAAAAAGTGATGTGTGAAATACTAATTGGGTCTGTATTGAAGCAGTTTGGGTTTAACAGTATATTAAGGGGTTTTATCAGTATACTCACAGCGCAGAGCAATTCCAGGTGATTCTCCCTGCTCTCCAGGCAAAGCACAGTGCAGGCTGTCAGGTCAAATCACTGCTAAACACTCCTGCCACAACCCAGAAAGTGAAAGCCCAGCAATAAAGGCAGCTGGGCTGCATTAATGGCTTGCTCCCTCCATGTTTCTGAAGGAGCAACTTGATGAAGTTAGCAGCTCACAACAAAGGGTTAACTTTTAGCTCTTGCACTGAACCTCTACAGCCACAGTTTCTGGCCCAGCTTTAGATTGGGGTAGAGCCTGTGGAAATTAGTAATTTCCCAGTTTTGACACAAAGGCTCTCTGTCTCCATCTTGGCTTATTAGGGGTCAAGCAAGACATGTCCAGCATGAAAGATTCACAGACCAACTACTAATTAAAAAGGAAATGCAACATACACCTGTTTTTTTCCTGAACTGACATTCAACGTGTGGATTTGATGTACTCCTGAGAAAACAAACAATTCATAAAAGCAGATTCAACCTATTGAGTTTAACCATGGCGTGAAACCACTGCTGGGGGAGGGAGAACATGACTGTTGTTTTTGCAGAACACAACTGTCATTTTAATGAATGTGGTTCAATGTGGATAAGACAAATATACTTTTCTCTCAAGTCTTTGCTTTGCTTTCAGTTTTGTTGATGAAAGAGATGAGAATACCCATGAGTGAGGAAGGTGTCAGCTGCTCTGAAGGTAGAAACAGGGCCTGCCTGTGCCCATCTCTGGGTCCAACTCCCTCTTTATTTGATCCCTCCTTCTTTATCCCTCTTCCTCCTGCCTGTCTGTATCCATCTCACGCTTTCCTCACTCTCAATACCTCTTTTTATTTGAGCTGTTTGCCCATGTGGTTCCAATTTGATGCCTTTAAAGAATGTATTTTCTTCTCTCCATTGTGCAGAAACTACACTGGTTGACAGTTGCCTCATTGAAACTGGGGTATTCACTTTGTTAGCCTGCTATATTGTGTCAAAGGATTTGCAGGTGCAAAAATGACTTTGCAATTGAATGAGATGGGACGAGGGATGAGTGTGTGTGCGTGCGCGTATTTATAACGGGTTGGAACCGGTTCAGGGAACAGAACCAAAAACGACAAACATTTTCAAGGAACAGAAACGGAACCTGAAATGAAAGTGATCCATACTGTTTTGGAACAGAAAGGTATTTTTTTTCGAAGCATGGGAACTGGTTAATAACGTTATTTTACGTTCCAGCAATTTTTTTCCATTTCCACAACAAAATGCAACAAAGCACCTATGCTAAGCCCTCTCTGTTCATCATAAACTTATTCCAGTGTCTGCCTGCAAGCTGAAAATTGTTGCCTATGCGTCTTTAGGCTACCTGCCCCTGTCCCCTCTGTGGCTTAGGCTACTGTACTCACGTTACAAGCTTGATTTTTATTAACTAGAGAACAATGGATTAACTTTTTCAGTGCAAGTTAAGGATACTATAGGCCTAGATTTTGGATTTGGATTTATCAACTACAAAAATATGTGTTTTTAATTCTGGTGCCGCTCTGCACACACAAGCTTGTTAGCTAGCTAGCTCAAAGAACATTCATAGTTCCTCCATACAAGCCACTCCTCCTAGGTATAATTCTGTGGACCTAGTTCATATAATGCATGTCATAACAAGATGCCCAGTGCTTCAAGCCTCCACAGTTCTCTCTCACCCTCTCCTCACAAAATTTCAGTTGCATCTTGCGTCATAGGCTACACTTGTCTGTCCATCACGCATGTAAACAACAAGCTTGCCTACTCTATCCACACTGATTGAAGCTATTTAATGAGCAAAATGTAATAAACTTGATTTCACAGGTTAAAAAAGGAATGATATAAAGCAGTACTTTCTTGGGGGTTCGAACCGGTTCACAACTTTTTTTTGCTGGTCGGAACTCTGGAACGAAAGGGTAAATAATAGTGGGGGTTTTTCAGAACGAAACGATTGGAAAATTATTTTGGTTCCAACCCATGACTTACAAATAATCTAATTTCGAGAGAGATGATCCCAAAACAGAGGTAATCATGTCTGTGCAGGTTACCCACATGAAAAATACTTTATTATGCTATGGTCTAAATACTGTGGTATTACTATATTTATATACTATAGTATTCACTGTAGTGTTTTTACTAACTTTACTGTAGTATACTATAGTTGTAGATGTAGTTTTTTTCAGAAATGACTGTATACTCTGCAGTGTTTTTGCAGACATGACTGTAGTATATTGTAGTAACACCTGCCGACTAGGTTTAGCTAAAATTGTACAACCACCAGACTATGCCAGTTACTTGAGGGGAACACTTCAACCAGAACATAATACACACAGGTTCATGACAGGCCACCTATTGAGTTAGTTGAGTTCGGAGCAATGCAATGGACCAGACAACACCTTAGCAAAAATATACAATTTAGAACAATTGTAACATCTAAATGTTAGTCACAGGTTCTAGGCCAAATAAAGGTAAACAGTACAGAGGCAGATGTAAAGAACAAGCTAAGTTCGTCTAAGCAATAAGGCACGAGAGGGTGTGGTATATGGTCAATATACCACAGCTAAGGGCTGTTCTTATGCATGCCGCAATGCGGTATATTGGCCATGTACCATAAACCCCAGAGGTGCCTTATTGCTATTATCAACTGGTAACCATCGTAATTAGACAAGTAAAAAGTAAATTGTCATACCCGTGGTATACCACGGCTTTCAGCCAATCAGCATTCAGGGCTCGAACCCTCCAGTTTATACTAAAGTGAGGATTATGTTTGTTTGTTTGAGACTGATAAATAACACATTAACAAGAGTTCACCAAAATTACTTAATCTGTTACCTCTAATATAGCTTTCTGAAATACAATGCTTTCACAGAGATTCAGCTGACCAAGTTCATTCGATGACCAAAAACAGTGGCCAAACAATACTTTACTTCTGATGGTGAAAACAAATGGTTAACCATAGCATTTACATAAACAATAGATATTTTTAAAATGCAATGACTTTACTTAAAGACAATCAGCTTGTTGGAGTGCGCTGCCAATAAACTGCCTGGACCTCAAACCAGCAAAGCCTCTTCAAACCATCTGAAAATAAAAGTACATTATTGTCCACAAAAGCATTAGTGTATACTACAATAATGTCTGCAAGAACACTACAGTGAATACCACAGTAAAGTTTGCAAAAGCACTACAATGAATACTGTGTATATAAATATTGTAATACTACAGTATTTAGACCAAATTATACATTAGTATTTTTTTCATGTGGGTTAGCTGTACATGTGTAACATGTTTGAACTAGGACCAGAATGTTATTATTTTTTGTGTGTTGTATCCACAGGTGGTTGTGTTGTGTTTTTAAATAGTCAAATAAAATCAATCAATCATGGGATAATGCAGTGTGGAGTAGTATACTACAGAATTATATAGTAAACACTGCACGATCGAGGGGGAAGCTCAGAGGAAATCCCCAGTGTGAGCTTCCCAAGGAGAGCACGTTCAAAACAGCATCGACAAAGCTAGCAGTAAAGCCAGCTAGCAGTCCAATCGATCAAAAAATTCTAAAATAAGCACTACATGATCAAGGGATACTACAGTATACAACAATATTCTAAAGTAAGTACTACACATGACCAGGGGATAGTACAGTGTATAGTATACTGCAACAGTTTGTAGTAAGCACTACAAGATCAAGGGATACTACAGTGTGGAGTACCGGATTCTGCAGTTTACTACAGAATTCTACATATTTCTATAGTAAGTACTATAGTATTTTATAGTAAACTGTAGTATTTTTTCTATGTGGGTAGGATTGGAAATATTTACCACTTGATGCAAGAGTGGAACAGAACATTCAACACTAAATGTTTTCTCATTAGGTGTGCATTGGGAAAGGTTGATTGGTTAAATATGTGACAAGCAACTGCATGCACTGTAGCACAGAGTGCAAACAATACTGCTAAGAGCAGAGAGGCATTCCTCAATAGCTCACTCAGCATCTTTTTCTGTTTTAATACAAGAAAAACTGCCAACACCTTTATTCAATATTGATATAGATGCAACAAGAGGCAAGTATGGGCAGATACCCTGAGAGTGTCTCTAGCTGTAGAATTCTTGGCTGTGTGATCTGAAAGGAATTGAGTTTCTTATTTAAAACTGCTGTGTGATGTCCAATTTCCTCTGTGTGGACTGTACTGACTGAAAGCTCTGGATTTATTTTCAGAGCTCGACACAGTGATATTGGCAGCAGTGCAAATGTGTCATAAATATAATTGTACACACACATGAACACACTCAGATGTATGCACACTAAAATGCACACACACATATGCACACAAAATCAATACAGCTGTATTGCTCTCAAACGGTTTGGATTCCAACATTACCCTGTCAACTCTCGCTCTCTCTTCCTGTTGGCTTTGTCTATATTCATCCATCTATCTGTCTTGGTATGACCTCTGCATGTGTGTCCATCAGCTGAGATGTGTTTGAGCATTCTTTCTTCTGTTTGTGGTGTGTGGGAGAGGGACAGCCAGACATTCAGACAAATGGGGTAAACATGGGTCTTGGGAGAAAAATGTTGAGTTTAGATCTTGTCCCTGGACTGCTGAAATAATATAATTGACGGCTGATCGCTGGTGCAGATCACCTTACTGTAGAAAAGAGACTGATAGCAGCAGGAAAGTAAATGAACATGTGTCAGCCATCTGGAGAACTCACCCAAAACACGGTGCATCCTCTGAGATCAGACAAAGGAGTCATTTTACTTTTTGAAAAGCTTTGCTCTGTTTCTGTATTCTCGACTACATATGAATTTCCAAGCTGTTTTCCTTTTGAGTTGCTATACTGTACAGTCTCACTGGAACACACATTAGTTACACAATATTATTCCTCTTGTTCTGCTTTGCCTTACAATGCTTTCAGGCTAAATGAGTTACATAGCTGTTTAGACTGGCAATCTCTATTGGCTCATAGGAAACGTATGATAGCCAAACACTTGTATTTGTTTAAAAAAATGGCACTTCATCCAATAAGAGGTATGTCATTATGTCCCTTTTTTATTGGCCAAGAGGTTGTCTATCCCACACTTTACTTTGATTGGATGCAGAAAGGAATCTGAGGGATATTGAGTATTGTTTCCAATTGAACTGGCAGAGAGACAGACTTTTTCCAGTATTCCAGTTTACCATTCCCTTGCACACATTGCACTAAAAGTAACTCCCATATCACTCAAGGGAAAACAAAAGCATGCACACATCTGCTAATGTAATTTGAGTTGTATTTTACCAGGGATGGCCCCTTTTGGAGTTAAATGTTTTTACCAGCCAAGTATTAAACTACAGATATTAACACACACACAATGCAGGTCCCACCAACTTGGGCACATTGCACATGGAACAGGAGGAAAATTAAAGAAGACATGTCAACACTTTCTTTTTTCAGTATACAGTCAGACAGATGGAGAAAGGTGAGGTAGGGTATCTGGTGTCTTCATATACCATGTTTAATTAAAGTTCCTGATGAGAGGACTAGACTGCATGTTGAGACAAGGAAGATAATGGCAGTGCGGCCTAAAGGCAACTATGACTCACTGGTATTATTTTGGCATTGGGAGTTATGCTGGGCTTCAGTCTCCCAACTATTGGCTGATAGTTTTGCACTGAGGGCCTGTCTGTATCAGGTGCTGCTGCTCTGCTATAGTGTCTCAGACATATTAAAGACATCAACTTTCATCATTCCTCTGCATCACCAAAAATAGGATGCAGTCTATGCCCCTCCTGTCAATGTTTGGGCTGGTGTCAGCCATAGAGTTTTGTGACCCTATAACCTACCAGGATTTTTTTTCTTAAAGGCCCAGTCAAAAAATGATTTTATTTTATTTATATATATTTCCACATTATGAGGTTGGAATAATACTGGGAAATTGTGAAAATTATGATAACGCCCTTTTAGTGTGTGAGCAGTTTGGATAGACCGCTTGAAATTTCAGCCTGTTTCGTGGGATGGAGTTTTGGCCTGCCTGGTGACATCACCAGGTGATAAACTAAAATAGTTAATAAACCAATAAGAAAGAGTTGCAAACCTCTCTACCAATAACAGTTAGTTTTCAGTTTTCCTCTCCCCACTCAGACCACTCCCAGACAAGTTCTAGCAAAATTATTGCTTGAGAAATTGCTCTTTGCTAAGATATTTTTGTTTCTTTTTGACCTTCTTAATTGAAAACAATCACAGTAAGATACTTAATTGTTACACAGAAATGATTTGATATTAAGAACTGCTGAATTTAACCTTTTTTTAAGAGTTTTTAATGAATAGAGGTCTATTGTAACAGCAATTATAATTTCATGTTACAGAAAACGATCAATAACAACATAATTAAGCCCCGAGGAGAGGTATGTTGCCTCGGAGGGCTGGGGATATCTGTAAGCAATTTTCCTGTAATCAGCGCTGACATTTTCACGGCTCATTAACGAGACAGTGTACTTTATGAGACGGAGTGGACTACATGGGGGCAGTGGGAAATGAACATGTATCACACAGAGTTCCATGACATCCCTGTCTAACCAACAATTTCAGCAGTTTACTTTCAAATGTTCGGGAGCAGCTTCTAATGGGATACAGCTACTAGCCTACTCTCCAGCACATTGAGCTGATAGCACGTCTTAATGAGTTTCAAATGAATCTGCTCTTCCAGCCACCACAGCTTTCTACACATCGATGAATTTAAGAAGTCTATAAATATTTCAGTATGTAAATGATCTTGTTCCAAGTCCTTTGAGTTGCAAATTAATTTCCAGCTATTGAATAAGGATAGAATTACGCTCTGAACTGGTATAAAGCAATTGACCCATGATATTGGCTTCAAGGACAGTTAAATTATTTCACATGTACACTGAATATGAATGTGTTCATACGGTTATCTTGACACGCCTACTGCCAGGAAAGGTGACATGCTTGTTGTAAGTACTACCAAAAATATAGCATTTTTCCCTTTATATTTCAGTCCACTGAGGCTGAGGTCTCATTGCTGGATCACTATAAGGTCTCTCTACCACAGGAGTCAACAGCAGTTCTGACTGGAGCGTCATGCACTGTAATGTCTGTGCAATGAAACCTTAAGAAGTGCCTGTTCTCTCTGAGTATCCAGTCGCCCTCATAATTACACAAACACCATTTCAAAGCACGCTTCACTATCACCTGAGCATGAAAGCTGAAAAATAATTTAAGGCTGCCAATAATTGGCTTGCAGCTGCAATAACTTTAGCTCTCGCTGCAGCCATTGTGACAGGATGCCACGAAAGGAAGGGCAAGCCTTAGCCGCTGCAGCTGTGCACACAGGACAACACTACAGCACACTGGTCAATTTCAACAGCAGAGTAGAAGAAACAAAGAAATAAAAGGCCTCCAAAGATGTTCAGACCTACTGCTTAATTTTCTAACACCAGATTCCCAGATGTTGGTAACTCTAAATGCAAACAAAACAAAATGTTGGGTAAGCAGGTTGTGGATGAAATTTGAATTGATCTACATTCCCCAGGTGTTTATGTCCTTGTTGAGAGATGTTACTGTGTCCCCACTGTGCACAGATGTAATTTCAACATCTCTAGCTTTGATTTACATTTGGTAAATCAACATTTTAGGTTGATGACTTTTTGCAAATCAAATCAGTTTTCCACATTGATGCAACGTCATCACATTGAGTTTTGTTGATGAAATGACATGGAAACAACATTGATTTAACCAGTTTTTGCCCAGAGGGTCATTACTCTGTATTCCCATTAGAAAGAGGGCGAGAGTGGCTAGTTGTAGTGGAAACATCAGTGGAAGACTCTGATTGTGTCTGTGAATACCCCTCTCAAAGACAGAGCAGGCACTGGTGTCTTTGTTCAATGATTCCATATCAGTCCAGACAACAGTCACACAGAGGGAAATGGTTAAATTGCTTATATAATATAGGGGCCGACCTTAGTTAAGCGTGAGTAAATAAAACGTAATTCCTTTTTATGCAATTTTCTCTCTATGCGTATTCTGACCTTGAACTGAAACATGAGAATAGCATGCTATTCGTTTGTGGTGGAGTTCTAAGAAATGAAGGTGTGCCAGAGGTGTCTACAGATACAGCGTGTGCTGACCTTGACTTAATGCCCTGATAATTCCACCACCTTTAAGCGAAACCATGAATAAGGTGGAGTGAACTTGCTGGTTCCAAGTGGAAAAAGCATCTACTTTCTTTTTTCCGATAGAAATAACAGCATTCTCCATGCACTGTAATTTATAAATTGATAAGAGCTATTGATAAGTGCTGGGTAGTTGAATTTGATTCCTTATGATGCATGGAGAAGAATGTGGAACCAGTCATATGGAAACAAACTGAAAATCATATCGACATGTATTGTAGCCCCTTTTCCACATTGAAGTAGGCTATAAACAGTTCTGCCGTTATTCAGAATTTTTACTGTGTGCCCTCACAATTTGGGTGAATTGAAATTGAGATCCAAGCTACAGGCTTCTCTAGGGCTGAACCTGCTGAATTGATGTATGCACTTTGGAATGAATTATATACCTGGGCTTTAATCCATTTTATTTACAATTTGTATCATGTCAGCTATTGTCGGGAGCCACCATCAGTAATACCCACATACATTTCTAACTGTCACTTTAGAGTTTGTTTTCTTACATTTGGCCTCATTCCATTCCGTTTACCTTTCTTTCCTCTGTCACATCCGTGTAGTTGTTCCTGAGGGTAGCTAGCATTATTGGATCATATTAGGCAAACGTTGTGCAATAATTTTGGACATGTAGCCTATTTGAATAATTATGGAACTCAGTGTAACGTTCCTGACCTGTTTTATGTTGTTTTTTGTATGTGTTTAGGTCAGGGCGTGTGTTTTGGGTGGGCAGTCTATGTTATCTGTTTCTATGTTGGTTTTGGTTGCCTGGTATGGCTCTTAATTAGAGGCAGGTGTTTTGCGTTCTCCTCTAATTAAGAGTCATATTTAGGTAGGGTGTTCTCACTGTTTGTTTGTGGGTGATTGTCTTCCGTATCTGTGTTATGTCTTGCACCATACGGGACTGTTCGGTTGTTCGTTTCGATGTAGTCTGTTCCTGTCCGTGAGTTTTACGTGTTAGTTAAGTAAGTTCATGTTCAGGTTTTTTCGTCTACATCGTTTTCTTGTTTTGTATTTTGAAAGTGTTTTGTTTTTCGTGTTGCCATCGTCGTGTTTAAATAAAGGATGGCTTATTTCCCGAATGCTGCATTTTGGTCTGATGATCCTTCTCTCCTCTCCTCGTCAGAGGAAGAGGAGAACGACAGCCCTTACAGAATCACCCACCAAATTAGGACCAAGCGGCAAGGGAAAGCTCGACAGGGCAACAAGGACTCCTGGACTTGGGACGAAATATTGGACGGGAGAGGTCCATGGGCACAGCCGGGAGAATATCGCCGTCCGAAAGCTGAGCTGGAGGCACTGAGGAGAGTAGAGGCTACCGGAGAGAGGAACCGGAGTTATGAGGGAACGCGTCTGGCACGGAAGCCCAAAAAGCCCGTAAGTAACACCCAAAAATTTCTTGGGGGGGGGGCTAAGAGGTAGTGGGCCAAGGGCAGGTAGGAGACCTGCGCCCACTTCCCAGGCTTACCGTGGAGAGCGGGAGTACGGGCAGGCGCCGTGTTACGCAGTAGAGCGCACGGTGTCTCCTGTACGAGTGCATAGCCCAGTGCGGGTTATTCCACCTCCCCGCACTGGCAGGGCTAGATTGGGTATTGAGCCAGGTGTCATGAGGCCGGCTCAACACGTCTGGTCTCCAGTGAGTCTCCTCGGGCCGGCATACATGGCACCTGCCTTACGCATGGTTTCCCCGGTTGGTGCGGGTTATTCCACCTCCCCGCACTGGTCGGGCAACCGGGAGTATTCAACCAGGTAAGGTTGGGCAGGCTCAATGCTCAAGAGTGCCAGTACGCCTCCACGGTCCGGTATTTCCGGCGCCACCTCCCCGCCCCAGCCTAGTACCTACAGTGCCTACACTACGCACTAGGCTACCAGTGCGTCTCCTGAGCCCAATTCCTCCTCCACGCACTCTCTCTGTAGTGCGTGTATCCAGTTCGGTGCCTCCAGTTCCGGCACCACGCACAAAGCCTCCTGTGCGTCTCCAGAGCCCTGTACACACTGTATCTTCTCCCCCTACTAATCCTGATGTGCTTGTCCTCAGCCCGGTGTCACCAGTGCCGGTACCTCGCATCAGTTATAGAGTGGGCTTTGAGAGTACAGTGTGCCCTGTCCCTGCTCTCCGCACTAGTAGGAAGGTGCTTATCCTTAGCCCGGTGCCTCCAGTTCCGGCACCACGCACCAGGTCTACAGTGCGCCGTATCCGGCCAGAGCCATCCGTCTCCCCAGCGCCATCTGAGCCATCCGTCTCCCCAGCGCCATCTGAGCCATCCGTCTCCCCAGCGCCATCTGAGCCATCCGTCTCCCCAGCGCCATCTGAGCCATCAGTCTCCCCAGCGCCGTCTGAGCCATCCGTCTGCCATGAGCCTGCAAAGCCGCCCGTCTGCCATGAGCCTGCAAAGCCGCCCGTCTGCCATGAGCCTACAGAGCCGTCCGCCAGACAGGAGCCGCTAGAGCCGCCCGCCAGACAGGAGCCGCTAGAGCCGCCCGCCAGACAGGATCTGCCAGAGCCGCCAACCAGACAGGATCTGCCAGAGCCGCCAACCAGACAGGATCTGCCAGAGCCGCCAACCAGACAGGATCTGCCAGAGCCGCCAGCGAGCCATGAGCAGCCAGAGCCGTCAGAGAGCCATGAGCGTCGAGAGCCGTCAGCCCGCCATGAGCGTCGAGAGCCGTCAGCCCGCCATGAGCGTCGAGAGCCGTCAGCCCGCCATGAGCGTCGAGAGCCGTCAGCCCGCCATGAGCGTCGAGAGCCGTCAGCCCGCCATGAGCGTCGAGAGCCGTCAGCCCGCCATGAGCGTCGAGAGCCGTCAGCCCGCCATGAGCGTCGAGAGCCGTCAGCCCGCCATGAGCGTCGAGAGCCGTCAGCCTGCCATGAGCGTCGAGAGCCGTCAGCCAGCCATGAGCGTCGAGAGCCGTTCAGTCAGGATCTGCCTGAGTATATCAGCCGGGACCTGCCCCTTGTCCCGGTGTTGCCCCTTGTCCCGGTGCTGCCCCTTATCCCGGTGCTGCCCCTTGTACCGGTGCTGCCCCTTGTCCCGGTGCTGCCCCTTGTCCCGGTGCTGCCCCTTGTCCCGGTGCTGCCCCTTGTCCCGGTGCTGCCCCTTGTCCCGGTGCTGCCCCTTATCCCGGTGCTGCCCCTTATCCCGGTGCTGCCCCTTATCCCGGTGCTGGTCTTTATCCTGGTGCTGCCCCTTATCCCGGTGCTGCCCCTTGTCCCGGTGCTGCCCCTTGTCCCGGTGCTGCCCCTTGTCCCGGTGCTGCCCCTTGTCCCGGTGCTGCCCCTTGTCCCGGTGCTGCCCCTTGTCCCGGTGCTGCCCCTTGTCCCGGTGCTGCCCCTTGTCCCGGTGCTGCCCCTTGTCCCGGTGCTGCCCCTTCTCCCGGTGCTGGCCATTCATTTAGGGGATGTTAGTTTTAGGGTGGTCATTGGGAGGGGAAGACAGAAGCAGGGAGTGACTATGGTGGTGTGGGGACAGCGTCCAGAGCCGGAGCCACCACCGTGGTCAACTGCCCACCCAGACCCTCCCCTGGACTTTGTGCTGGTGCGCTCGGCGTTCGCACCGTGGGGGGGGGGGGGGGGTTCTGTAACGGTCCTGACCTGTTTTATGTTGTTTTTTGTATGTGTTTAGGTCAGGGCATGTGTTTTGGGTGGGCAGTCTATGTTATCTGTTTCTATGTTGGTTTTGGTTGCCTGGTATGGCTCTTAATTAGAGGCAGGTGTTTTGCGTTCTCCTCTAATTAAGAGTCATATTTAGGTAGGGTGTTCTCACTGTTTGTTTGTGGGTGATTGTCTTCCGTATCTGTGTTATGTCTTGCACCATACGGGACTGTTCGGTTGTTCGTTTCGTTTCGTTTCGATGTAGTCTGTTCCTGTCCGTGAGTTTTACGTGTTAGTTAAGTAAGTTCATGTTCAGGTTTTTTCGTCTACATCGTTTTCTTGTTTTGTATTTTGAAAGTGTTTTGTTTTTCGTGTTGCCATCGTCGTGTTTAAATAAAGGATGGCTTATTTCCCGAATGCTGCATTTTGGTCTGATGATCCTTCTCTCCTCTCCTCGTCAGAGGAAGAGGAGAACGACAGCCCTTACAGAATCACCCACCAAATTAGGACCAAGCGGCAAGGGAAAGCTCGACAGGGCAACAAGGACTCCTGGACTTGGGACGAAATATTGGACGGGAGAGGTCCATGGGCACAGCCGGGAGAATATCGCCGTCCGAAAGCTGAGCTGGAGGCACTGAGGAGAGTAGAGGCTACCGGAGAGAGGAACCGGAGTTATGAGGGAACGCGTCTGGCACGGAAGCCCAAAAAGCCCGTAAGTAACACCCAAAAATTTCTTGGGGGGGGGCTAAGAGGTAGTGGGCCAAGGGCAGGTAGGAGACCTGCGCCCACTTCCCAGGCTTACCGTGGAGAGCGGGAGTACGGGCAGGCGCCGTGTTACGCAGTAGAGCGCACGGTGTCTCCTGTACGAGTGCATAGCCCAGTGCGGGTTATTCCACCTCCCCGCACTGGCAGGGCTAGATTGGGTATTGAGCCAGGTGTCATGAGGCCGGCTCAACGCGTCTGGTCTCCAGTGCGTCTCCTCGGGCCGGCATACATGGCACCTGCCTTACGCATGGTTTCCCCGGTTGGTGCGGGTTATTCCACCTCCCCGCACTGGTCGGGCAACCGGGAGTATTCAACCAGGTAAGGTTGGGCAGGCTCAATGCTCAAGAGTGCCAGTACGCCTCCACGGTCCGGTATTTCCGGCGCCACCCAGACCACGCGTAGCAGGTTAAACCTGGAGCATGGTGCACGGTTCACGACACTGGACCGTTGTCATACAGTTCCATGATTTAGTGAGAATTATGGTAGATTTATAAGACTATTGTTCAATCCCTATTGTACACTTTTTTTCCCACCTTCCAATATTTCATGGATTGAACTTGAATATGCCAACTTTCAGGATGAATCAAATCACCATTTTTTATTAATCAATATATCTTGTGTGTAAAGGCTCGCCAAACATTATTCAAAAATACTATCCTAACCCAAAATGATCAACAAAATCTGAGTATTTTTTTATCTACCAGCTGGTGCTTAAACGTAGACGAATATGGACCCTGATCTGTTTCACCTGTCTTGTGCTTGTCACAACCCTCCAAAAGGTGTCTCCTATTTTTCAGCCTGCCTGCCGTTCTGTCCCTCTTTGACCCTGCCTTGGATTACGAACCACTGCCTGCCCTCGACCTGCCCTTTGCCTGCCCCTTTGTATAATACAAATTTGGAGTATCGAACTATACGCCTCCTGTGTCTGCATCTGGGTCATATCCTGAGTAGTGATAGTACGAACTGGCCATGACTGATCCAGCAGACTCAGACTAGCTCCACAATGCTGTCTCCCTGCAAGGAGCCACCATTGGAAGACACAAGGAGCTACTTCAGAACCTTATGGAGAAATTCCATGACCATATGGTTAACTCATTACTGAAGTAAGCCACAATGGAAACCTCCCAGGTGCTCAGTAACCTCACTACTAGTGATGCTTCTCCCCAGCCTACCCCAACAACACTGCTTACTTCCTCCGGAGCTCTATGCAGGAGATCCTGGAACCTGCCGGGCGTTTTTCTCCCAGTGCTCTCATCTTTCAGCTACAGCCCTTGTCATTTATTTTGGAGCGGTCAAAGATAGCGTATCATATAACGCTGATGTCTGGAAGGGTGCTTGCTTGGGCTACGGCAGAGTGGGATCAACTATCTGCCATTTGCCTTAGTCTGGAGGATTTCGTAGCAGAGGTAAGGAAGGTGTTCAATTCCCCGGTGTACGGGAGAAAGGCGGCTCGGACGCTACTTCGTCTGCGTCAAGACTCCCGCAGTGTGTTAGACTTCGCGGTAGACTTTCAAGAGTGCCTGGAACCCGGAGTCCCTGTTCGACACCTTCCTTCGTGGATTATCGGAGGAAATCAAAGACGAACTCGCAGGAACACAGGAGGGAGAGGTCTGTTCTCAGCCACACTCACTCGTCCACGGTTTCTCCCTCTTCTCCAATGAATTCCCCGACACATGCATTCCCGAGAGAACCCGAAATCACTCAAACCCCCTCGGGGGTCTTCGGTGGCTAGTGACTCATCTCTTCTGGAGCCCATGCAACTGGGCAGGGCTAGATTGTCTCCTAGTGAACGTTTATGCAGGCTGAGCTCCAACAGTTGCCTGTATTGTGGTACTAGAGGACATTACATATCCACCTGTCCAGTAGGTGGA
The DNA here is from genome assembly GCF_029448725.1 of Salvelinus fontinalis. Lineage (NCBI taxonomy): Eukaryota > Metazoa > Chordata > Actinopteri > Salmoniformes > Salmonidae > Salvelinus > Salvelinus fontinalis. The sequence continues at coordinate 34,400,877 of NC_074673.1, read as the reverse complement.
TATGTAATCATCAGTAGGTACGGTACACTGGTGGGCCATAGAGGGATTCTCCAGACTCCCATTACTTGTACTCCTCTCCACGCTATTCTGCTGTGGGGTGACCATTCAAAATCTCTCTGGGTACTCATTGACTCTGGGGTTGACGAGAGCTTCATGGACTCTGACCTGGTATCTGACCTGGGTATCTCTACTCAACTCCTCTCCATTGACATGGACGCAAAGCTTTGGACGGATGCTCCATTGGCAGGGTCATTCACAGTACGGTTCCCATTAACCTACGAGTGTTGGGTAACCACTGAGTTCATACAGTTCCTACTAAAATCTCCTCATGCACCTGTGGTTTTGGGATTTTCATGGCTCCAGAGGCACAACCCCCTGATCGACTGGGCTACTGGTTCTATCCTGGGTTGGAGCCCATTCTGCAACGCACATTACATTAAGGCGGCGCAGCCTGCCCTGGGATGTCCTTCTGTGGGCTTGGGTAAAGCCTCGGATCTCTCTGCCATCCCCGTGGAGAACCAGGACCTACTGGAGGTTTTCAATAAGGCTCGCGCCACATCCCTTCCTCTGCATTGACCCTGCGATTGCGCTATTGACCTCCTCCCGGGCCCCGCACCACACCACCTCAGAGGCAGATTTATTCCCTGTCTGGCCTGGAGACCAAGGCCATGGAGGTAAACTGAGTGGCGCAGCGGTCTAAGGCACTGCATCTCAGTGCTAGAGGCGTCACTACAGACAACCTGGTTCAAATCCAGGCTGTATCACAACCGGCCGTGATTGGTAGTCCCATTAAAGTTGTACGCAATTGTCCTAGCGTCATCTGGGTTTGGTCGGTGTAGGCCGTCATTGTAAATAAGAATTTGTTCTTAACTGACTTGCCTAGTTAAATAAAGGTTACACATACAGTACATTGAGGACTCTATAACTGCCGGGATCATGTGTCCTCCTGCCAGTTTAGGGATTTTCTTTGTGGAAAAGAACAAAACCCTGTGCACGTGTAACTACCGAGGCCTCAATGACATCACTGTAAAAAATCATTACCCGCTCCCACTCCTCTCTGCTTTCGAGCCTCTCCAGTGGGCACCATCTTTTGAAGTTGGGCCTGCGGAACGCCTATCACCTGGTTTGGATACGGGAATGGCATGAGTGGAAGACAGCCTTCAATGTGGCTAGCGGACACCACGAGTACCTGGTTATGCCGTTTGGTCTGACCAATGCTCCCGCAGTGTTCCAGGCCCTGGTCAATGATGTGCTCCGTGACATGTTGAACTGGTTTGTTTGTCTATCTCGACGACATCCTTGTTGGTTCAAAAGCATGTTCTCCATGTCTGACAAGTCCTCCAGCGTCTCCTGGAGATCCAGCTGTTTGTTAAAGCGGAGGAATGTGAGTTCCATCATTCCACTATCTCGTTTCTGGGATACGTCATTGCTGCAGGGAACATTCGGATGGATTCTGACGAGGTGAGAGCGGTGGTGGATTGGCTCCAACCCACGTCCAGTGTTTCCTGGTATTTGCTCATTTCTACCACCACTTTATTTGGGGGTACAGCACCCTGGCCTCCCCTTCTCTGCACTCACCGCTCCCAAGTTTCCGTTCATGTGATCCCCAGCTGCTGACCGGGCGTTTCTGGATCTGAAGCACCGTTTCACCACAGCCCTCATCCTCATCCATCCGGACCCGTCCAGTCAGTTCGTAGTGGAGGCTGACTCCGAGGACATCGAGTGGGGGCTGTCCTGTCCCAGCGTTCTATCCAGGACCAAAAGCTGCTTCCCTGCACTTTCCACTCCCATTGTCTCAATTCCACTGAGAGGAACAATGACATGGGAAATCCGGAACATCAGGCAGTCAAAATGGCGCTGGAGGATTGGAGGCACTGGCTTGAAAGGGTGCAACATCCATTCTTAGTGTGGACCGACCATAAGAATTTGGAATATCTCCGCACCGCCAAGCGCCTCAACTCAAGGCAGGCTCGTTGGACTCTGTTATTCACTCAATTCTATTTTACCATTGCCTACCGCCCTGGGTCCAAGAATGTGAAGCCTGACACCCTCTTCCACCTGTATAGTTATGCTGCTAAACCACCTGACCCTGAGACCATCCTCCCTACCTTCTGTCCGGCAGCTGTCCCAGATTCTGCCCGGTCCTGGAATGGGCTCATTCCTTTAAAATCACCTGTCATCCCAGCTCCCATCGGACCCTGGCTTCATCTGGCAACATTTGTTGGTGGCCCACCATGGTTCCGGACGTCTCCACATTCATCGCCACCTGCATTGTATGCGCACAGAACAAGACTCTGCGGCAAGCTCCGGCTGGCCTCCTTATCCTTATTGCCCCTGGTCCCTTATATCCCTGGACTTTGTCATTGGTCTCCCTCCTTCAGATGGCAACACCACCATCCTTACGGTGGTGGATAGGATTTCCAAAGCTGGACATTTCATTCCCCTTCCCAAGTTACCCATAGCCAAGGAGACGGCCCAGCTTATGGTGCAGCACGTCTTCCAGATCTCTGGACTTCCGGTCGACATGGTCTCCGATCAGGGCCCTCAGTTCTTATCCAGGTTCTGGAAGGCATTCTGAACCCTCATTGGGTCATCGGTCAGCCTGTCCTCCGGGTTTCATCCCGTCCAACAGCCAATCGGAGCGAGCCAATCAGGGCCTGAAGACTACTCTTGGCTGCCTCATCTCTGCCAACCCCACCACCTGGAGCCAGCAACTTGTGTAGGTGGAGTACGCCCCCAACTCCCTTCCCTGCTCAGCCACTGGACTCTCGCTCTTCAAGTATCCCTTGGGTTACCAGCCCCTGCTCTTCCCTGAGCAAGAGGAAGAGGTCAGCATACCCTCGGCCAAGATCTTCATCCGCAGCTGTTGGCGTACCTGGAAGAAAGCCCAGTCCACTCTTAACCTGTCTAGGATCAGCGTGGCGCTAGCGGCACACCCCCCCCCCCCCCCACTGAAAAACCAGTGCCGCGAAATTCAAAAAAAATATTTTTTTAAAATATTTAACTTTCACACATTAAAGTCCAATACAGCTAATGAAAGACACAGATCTTGTGAATCCAGTCAACATTTCCGATTTTTAAAATGTTTTACAGGGAAGACACAATATGTAAAGATGTACATCTATTACCTAAAAACACATTAGCATAATCCACCATCTTTTATTTGTCCACCAACACCAGTAGCCATCACCAATTCGGCTAAACTAAGATATTTATAGCCCCTAACCAACAAAAAAACTCATTAGATGACAGTCTGATAACATATTTATGGTATGGGATAGGTTTTGTTAGAAAAAAGTGCATATTTCAGGTAGACTTCATAGTTTACAATTGCACCCACCATCACAAATGGACTAGAATAATTACAATGAGCAACGTGTTTACCTAACTACTAATCATCAAACATTTCGTAAAAATACACAGCATACACGAATCGAAAGACACAGATCCTGTGAATACAGACAATATTTCAGATTTTCTAAGTGTCTTACAGCGAAAACACAATAAATCGTTATATTAGCTTAGCACATAGCAATTAGCAGCCCAGCATTGATTCTAGCCAAAGTGAGCGATAAAAGTCAACATCGCCAAAAGATATTAATTTTTTCACTAACCTTCTCAGAATTCTTCCGATGACACTCCTGTAACATCACATTACAACATGCATATACAGTTTGATCGAAAATGTTTATATTTAGCCACCAAAATCATGGTTAGACAATGTGAAATGTAGACAAGCTGGTAAAGAAAATGTCCTTGCGCCACTTAGACAGTGATCTACTCTTATACATAAATACTCATAAACGTGACTAAAAAATACAGGGTGGACAGGGATTGATAGACAATTTAATTCTTAATACAATTGCGTTATTACATTTTTTAATTTATCCTTACTTTTCAATACAGTTTGCGCCAAGCGAAGCTACGTCAAAAAACATGGCGTCCTAAGCCACTAAAATGTTTCGACAGAAACACGATTTATCATAATAAAAATGTCCTACCTTGAGCTGTTCTTCCATCAGTATCTTGGGCAAAGGATCCTTTCTTGGGAGAAATCGTCTTTTGGTGGAAAGCTGTCCTCTTGCCATGTGGAAATGTCAACTGCGTTCGGGATGAACTGAAAAGCGTGCCCAACTTTTCACATCGTTGCAAAAATAAATGTCCCAAAATCGCACTAAACGGATATAAATTGCTATAAAACGCTTTAAATTAACTACCTTATGATGTTTTTAACTCCTATAACGAGTGAAAAGATGACCGGAGAAATATAACAGGCTAAACTAACGCTTGGAACAGGTGCGCGCCGGTGTCCTCTAGGCTCATGACGCAGCTCCCAAAGAATGACTAGCTTCAGGGTTTTTTCATTTGTAGGGCCTGTGAACGCGCAATCGACCCCGTTGGAATCGTCATCACGTAAAGGCATCCAGGGGAAGACGTAAGAAGTGTCCGTATAGTCATAGCAACGACAGTGCCCCTTAACTGACTTCAGAAGAGTGGCCAACATTTCTCAAATCTGACTCCATGTCAGGGAAATTGCTGTAGAATGGGCTCTGTTCCACTTAGAGACAAAATTTCAACTCCTATAGAAACTATAGACTGTTTTCTATCCAATAATAATAATAATATGCATATTGTACGATCAAGGATTTTGTGGGAAGCCGTTTAAAAAATTAGCCAAATTAGCATAAATAGTCTAAACAGCGCCCCCATCCCCAACAGGTTAAGACCACCTCCAGGTATCGGCTACAGGCAGATCGCCACCAGACCCCGGCTCCATGCTATCGGCCCGAGCAGAGGGTATGGCTGTCCACCTGTGATCTGCCCCGCCGGGCAGAGTCTCAAACATTCCCGATATCTGTAGTCTTTATCCCCATTGCTGTTTGTCTTCTGTTGCCCCGCACCCTCCCTATACATCCCACTTTCCATGTGTCTAGGATTAAACCTTTGTCTAACAGCCCTTTGACTCCTGTTTCCAGATGTAGATAGATGTTGCTTCAATATATCCACATAATTTTCCTCTCTCATGATGACATCTATTTTGTGAAGTGCACCAGTCCCTCCTGCAGCAAAGCACCCCCACAACATGATGCTGCCACCCCCTTGCTTCACGGTTGGGATGGTGTTCTTCGGCTTGCAAGCCTCCCCCTTTTTCCTCCAAACATAGCGATGGTCAATTGTGCCAAACAGTTATATTTTTGTTTCATCAGACCAGAGGACATTTGTCCCAAAAGTACAATCTTTGTCCCCATGTGCAGTTGCAAACCGTAGTCTGGCTTCTTCCTTGCTAAGCGGCCTTTCAAGTTATGTCGATAGGACTCGTTTTACTGTGGATCTAGATACTTTTGTACTTGTTTCCTCCAGCATCTTCACAAGGTCCTTTGCTGTTGTTCTGGGATTGATTTGCCCTTTTCGCACCAAAGTATGTTCATCTCTAGGAGACAGAACGCGTCTCCTTCCTGAGCGGTTGACGGCTGCATGGTCCCATGGTGTTTATACTTGCGTACTATTATTTGTACAGATGAATGTGGTACATTCAAGCATTTGGAAATTGCTCCCAAGGATGAACCAGACTTGTGGAGGTCTACAAGTTTTTTTTTTTTTTTTTTTCTGAGGTCTTGGCTGATTTTCCTTTTGATTTTCCCATGATGTCAAGCAATGAGGCACTGAGTTTGAAGGTAGGCCTTGAAATACATCCACAGGTACACCTCCAATTGACTCAAATGATTAGCCTATCATAAGCTTCTAAAGCCATGACATCATTTTCTGGAATTTTCCAAGCTGTTTAAAGGCACAGTCAACTTAGTGTGTGTAAACTTCTGACCCACTGGAATTGTGATACAGTGAATTATAAGTGAAACAATCTGTCTGTAAACAATTGTTGGAAATATTACATGTGTCATGCACAAAGTAGATGTCCTAAACGACTTGCCAAAACTACAGTTTGTTAACAAGAAATTTGTGGAGTGGTTTAAAAACGAGTTTTAATGACTCCACCCTAAGTGTATGTAAACTTCTGACTACAACTGTACGTTTCTGTTTGTCTGTTGCCAGTTCATCTTGTCTTACCAGCGTGTTTTCCGATTTTCCTGCTCTCAAGTTTGTTTATCTAGTCTTCCCAGATCTGACCTATCTGCTTGTACTGACCCTGAGCCTGCCTGCCGTTCTGTCCCTGTTTGACCCTGCCTTGGACTACGAACCACTGCCTGCCCTCGACCTGCCCTTTGCCTGCCTCTTTGTATAATAAAAATTCTGAGTGTCAAACTATCCCACCTCCTGTGTCTGCATCTGAGTCGTGATACAGATGGCTTCCTTTCATTGATCCCTGTATTCTGAACCCGTTCTCTCAATGTATTCTAGTCTGTTAACAAAATTTGAATTGAAGGTACACCATTATTAAAGGGATGGCTTAAGATAAATGTACTGAAAACCCTATTGAATGAAAACTCCACGAGAATATTTTGGCTAGCCAGTGGAAGGGTTTTCAGTGGTTGAATTAAATATATTCAGCGCACGCAAGGGAACCACGCCTACAAAGCCCATTACGCACCTGCAAAAGGTAAGTCTGGAAAAACAACTACTGACAAGTGATTAGGAAAGGCTCGTGTAGGTTAGGTGTCTGTTTCCTATGTCTGAATCGTGCCCTTTATGCATTATTCAGCAAATGTTATTTCTAGATCTTCCTCTATTAAAAGCCATTGCAATATATTACAGTTTCCACATAGTCTTTAGCTGTCTATTGAAAGGTATTTTGTTAAAGATTTGCATTAGTAATAGCTTGGATAAGCATGTCAGGTCTCTGATTATTTATGATTTATAATGTAACAGCTCACACAGATCAGAGTAGAAGACTCATATTTATCTAGTCGTATTCTGTGGATTATCTGCATTCACCATTCAAGGTAGGTTCTGTTGACATACTGTTTGTATTGCACAGCAATTTCCCCTCATGAATAACAAATAATTATCTCTTTCACCCACTTATCATTTGTGCAATGTGTACTAACATTTGGGAAGATGCAATATGAATGTTTGATAAAATGCAAAATCGCAACTCGGGCTGTTTCTATGACAACGAAGCTGAAGACGGGCATGATATCAATGTCTGTTGTTAATTTTGGGACTCTCAGTAAACTCCTTTCACTCATCTGTACTGAACAAAAATACAAACACAACATGAAACAATTTCAATTATTTTATTGACTTACAGTTATATAAGGAAATCTGTCAACTTAAATAAATTCATCAGGCCCTAGTCTAAGGATATCACATGACTCGGCAGGGTTGCAGCCATGGGTGGGCCTGGGAGCCAGGCCAATCAGAATGAGCTTTTCCCCACAAAAGTGCCTTATTACAGACAAATACTCCTCAGTTTCATCAGCTGTCCAGGCGGCTGGTCTCAGACGATCCCGCAGGTGAAGAAAACGGATGTGGAGGTCCTGGGCTGGTTTGGTTACACGTGTTCTGCGGTTGTGAGGCCGGTTGGACACATTGCCAAATTCCCTAAAACGAAGTTGGAGACAGCTTATGATAGAGAATTAAACATTGAATTCAACTTTAAATTCCCTGGCAGCAACTCTGGTGGACATTCCTGCAGTCAGCATGCCGACTGCACGCTCCCTCAACTTCAGACATTTGTGGCGTTGCGTGACAAAACTGCACACTTTAGAGTGCCTTTTTATTGTCCCCAGCACATGGTCAACTTGTGTAATGTTAAATCAGCTTCTTGATATGCCACACCTGTCAGCTGGATGGATTATATTGGCAATAGAGAAATGCTCACTAACAGGACTGTAAACAAATTTGTGCACAAAATATGAGAGAAATAATGTTTTTGTGCATATGGAACATTTCTGGGATCTTTTATTTCAGCTCATGAAACATGGGACCAACACTTCACATGTTTGTTTATATTTTTGTTCAGTATATTATTTAACTGAAGACCATCTAAGATACATTCTAAAATATGTGAAAATTGGCAGCTCATCTAAATGTGGGAAATTATATTCCATGTCCTCAGAAAATTAGGATCTGCCCTCCATTTGGGAGACATTATGCAGCAAGAAATGTACAAGGCAGCTGTCTTATTGAGATAAGCCTCTGTACTGTAGAATACATTAACAAGACCAAACATGCAAATCGAAGCAGGTCTGTTGTTCTCCAACTCACACTGCATTGCAATGTTTTGACAAACCACATGCATTATTCCAAGGACCATACTGTTCACTGGGTTGGCTCTGCACTTACCAATGTTGCTCATGGTCATTAAGTTTGATGTGCAGTGTCATTCAGTCTGATTATCTCTATTTGGTATCAGGACTAATTATACTTGCGGTCCATGCACATTCCCTAGTCCGGTTTGGTGCATGTCTAGAATTAAGGAGTGCACACAATTCTCATTGGATCAGTGTCTGGGCTTTAATAAAAAGATTATCCTTCCCTGCCTAGAATGAGAATGTGTTTTTTATATATAATGAGGGTGTAAGCATTCTACTCCATAACTCTGTGTAAGGTTCTGCCAATTTACGGCTTTCCTGCATTCACATTGTTATAGACTACGTCTGAGTAATTATATGCACTGCCTGCTTTCTACATATCACTAGCAAATAGACCTTTCACTCTCACTTCTCACTATCAAAGACAATAACACACACACCCTCATTTCAGACGTCATTCATCTAGGCTATAGTACCTTTTAAGTCCTATTTTATTTGAGTTTGTACACCAGCTGTGATGTGAAGACATGGAACTGCCTGTTTTAATGTTTCTTTGTTAGCACCAGTAAAGTAGCTATCTAGCTACGTAAACCACGCCGCTCTGCAAACACTTTTTCTCCGATGTTGGTTACAAAGCGTTACTTATTTAAATTAGGTAAGAGAATATCATGTTACCATTGGGGTATTAAAATGAGAGAGTTAGGGTGATGTCACCCTATCCCCTTAATACAAGTGTTTTTGACACGGGGGAGGGGACCAGTAACTTTATGATCAAACTTTATCAATGTAGAAGAAACAGGCCTTTTTCATAATTTGGTAATCATACTTTGATCTGGTTTCATCCACATATCATCCAATTTCATGAAAAACATTATTTTGACTTCATGACCTTTTAAATGCTGTGTGAAAGAGAAATTACGTTTTTTATTTCAGTTGGAGCAACAATCCCACTGCTTCTCGGACAGCCATGACAAATCCATCTGGAGTATGTCTGCAAAATGCACACACACCCCAGCAGATATTCAGCTCACTGCCCAATTCACTCTTGGCACCTTGTTGTTATGCTAGCTAGGTAGTAAACAGATGGGCCGACCAGCCCTTTGGCGGTCATAATGCTACAATCCCTTGCTATTCAAGTCAATGCAAACACTATTTAAAAAAAAACATATCTTTAATCTGTTAGAGGCTCTGAATATTTATCTCTGTACCGCTATAATCCCCTAAACACTTGTTCCGTTAATACATAGTTCAGTGGTCAATATACCTCTTCAAGTAACATATTACATCATCCACGTTCTGTACAGTGCCTTCAGAAAGTATTCATACCACATGAATTCATCCGCATTTTGTTGTGTTACAGTTCAAAATGGTTTCAATCGATTTTTGTCTCACCCATCTACATACAAAACCCCATAATGACAATGTGAAAACATGTTTTTAGACATTTTGCACATTTATTGAAAATGAAATACAGAAATATCTAATTTACATATTCACACCCCTGAGTCAAGTTAGAATCACCTTTGGCAGCGATTACAGCTGTGAGTCTTTTTGGGTAAGTCTCTAAAGAAGGCATCAGCATGCTTCGGTTCGAACTCGGCTAGGCGAACCGTGCGTGTGCTTGCATACCCCCTTAATAGACCTTTGCTTGAAAAATTAGAAAAAAAGCGGCAATAGTACTGTTTGTCCATCTTGAGATGCCTAGTCAAAATAATCTGAATTAATTTGAAATAACTTTCGAAATCTGGTATTCGCTTTAACATTTTTGCAGAGGAGATCTTAGTCACACAATTTTACGTCTAAGATGTTTAGTGCAGTATTTCTCAAGTGAAAGAATGTGCGTGAAAATGAGTTGTCTCTAGTTGAATGACAACAACCACTTCATTGAAAAATCCCTACTGTTGACCAACAAAGAGGCGCAGACTTCGGCTTCCGAAAAGCAGAGGAAAAACCTTGGCGAAGACCAGAACAAACAATCAACAAAATGGCATTATAATATATACACAAACTGTTCCGAACTTTTTCGGATGTGTAGCTTTGCACATCTGGACTGTACAATACTTGCACATTTATTATTTTTTAAATTCTTCAAGCTCTATCAAGTTGGTTGTTGATCATTGCTAGACAGCCATTTTCAAGTCTTGCCATAGATTTTCAAGACGATTTTAAGTCAAAACTAAGTAGGCCACTGAGGGACATTCAATGTCGTCTTGGTAAGCAACTCCAGTGTAGATTTGGCATTGGGTTTTAGGTTATTGTCCTACTGAAAGGTTAATTTGTCTCCCAGTGTCTGTTGGAAAGCTGACTTAATCAGATTTTCCTCTAGGATTTTTCCTGTGTTTAGCTCTATTCTGTTAATTTTATTTATCCTAAACAACTCTCTAGCCCAACTCAAATGTGCAGGTTGTTAAAAGACCTGTATTTATGGGAAAGATGTTTGAAATGGTATTTTGTTTTTAAATGATTTTGTAAATTGGAATGGTAGAGTTTGTCTTTCGTGGAGTTATCAGAATTGCATGGGAAGGTCAGCTCAATCCAAGATTACAATTGATTACAGCATTAACCCAAAAATGGAGGAGGCAGGTGGCAGCGGGAGTAGGTCGGGAACTGGTCTGTCTGCCCAATATAAAGGATAAAAACTGGCAGAGGAAAAAAAATAGCATAAATAGGAAAGTATACCAGTTTTATTTGAGGACCAGGATGTTGACAAAAGAGGGAAGAGATGTTTGATGTACCTATTCCATAGTACAGGGTGTATGAGTTGATATCTTGACGCAAGATTCAAGACTTGGTGCTTTTCAGCTAAAATTATTATATAAAATTCTTGCCACCAACAAAATGTTGAATATTTAGGGCATACAATTATTGAAGCTCTGCAGATTTAGTTGAGGATACAGAATCAATAGATCATTTATTTTTGGTATTGCCCTCAGGTAGCCTGTTTCTGGTCTCCGGTTCAGGAATGGCTAAAAATGAATAACATTGATCTAAAATTGACCCTAGAAATAGTACTGTTGGGAGATCTGTAGAGACCGGGTCAGTCAATTACGAATATACTAATACTCTTAGTTAAAGTATTTATCTTCAACTCACAATCTGTGGATTCTATTCGATTATATAGGTTGAAATTGTATGTTAAACATCACAGCATAGTTGAAGATATATGATGCATAGAAATTCGAAGAGGGTGGCCAGCAGAGATAGGTGGGATGGACTGAGGGAAACTGAGAGTAGAGATGTGAAATTGGAGACAAGTGGGAATGGAGTTGCTGTGCGGGGGACAGAATGACGGTCAAAGATAAAAGTTTTAAAAATTAAGTCAAAATAAAACATAACAAAAAGTAAGTTTGAATGACACAGGGGCAGTGTTGTTAGTTAAGGCCGGTTTGCCTGAGGCTGATGCCGTGCAGGTGTTTGCACACATGCATATACACCCACACTCTCATTCAAATGCACACATGTACACATACGAGGACAGACACACACGTAAAAAGTGCCATACATGCACTCAAACATATTCGGTTGACCTTGCTGTTATGATTGTTATCCATGATGTCTTTTGTTTTTTGCATTTGTTTTCTGTTTTCCTTTTTATTTCTCTTTTTTCGTTATTGTTAATTTAGTTGGTTGTTGGGGGTGGGGAATGGAATTATTGAATGTATAATTTTTTTCTCGGGGGGAGGGGGTCACAGATGGTTGAGGGGCAGCTCTTGGGGAACTGTGGGGGAATCTTGGAGGGCTGGTATCCTGGCAGTTGGTTTATCACTGGTTCGGTTCTCCATTTACGACCTTGTGGGAGATCTGTCGACATGCCGTTGAGCAGGGCATTGATTCTGGTTGCTTCTGTGTGTCGCTCTGGATGGGAGTCTGTTAGATGACTAATGTGATGTAGTTGTTGAGCGGCTTCACTGTAAGTATATTGTATGCTTTAAATATTCAAAAAATACTAAATTAACTCCCTAGACGATGGCAAGCAAACCCATAACATGATGGAGCCACCTCCATGCTTGAAAATTTGAATAGTGGTACTCAGTGATGTGTTGGATTTGCCCCAAACATAACACTTTGTATTCAGGACAAAAAGTGAATTTCTTTGTCACATTTTTTGCAGTATTACTTAAGTGCCTTGTTGCAAACAGGATGCATGTTTTGGAATATTTTCTATTCTGTACAGGCTTCCTTCTTTTCACTCTGTCATATAGGTTGGTATTGTGGAGTAACTACAATGTTGTTGATCCATCCTCAGTTTTCTCCTATCACATCCATTAAACTTTAAAGTCACCATTGGCCTCAAGGTGAAATCCCTGATCGGTTTCCTTCCAAACCGGCAACTGAATTAGGAAAGACGCCTGTATCTTTGTATTGACTGGATGCATTGACACCATCCAAAGTGTAATTAATCCGTTCAATGGGATTTTCAATGTCTGCTTTTTTATTATTTACAAATCTACCAATACAAGGTATTAGAAAACCTCCCTAGTTGTGTGGTTAAATCTGTGTTTGAAATTCACTGATCGACTGAGGGACCTTATGGATAATTGTTTGTGTGGGATACAGAGATGAGGTAGTCATTCAAAAATCATGTTAAACACTATTATTGCACACATAGTGAGTCCATGCAACTTATTATGTGACTTGTTAAGCACATTTTTACTCCTGAACCTGTTTAGGCTTGCCATAGCAAAGGGAGTGAATACTTATTGACTCAAGCCATTTCAGCTTTTCATTTTTAATGAATTTGTAAACATTTATAAAAACATAATTGCACTTTGACATTGAGGTATAGTGTGTAGGCCAGTGACACAAAATCTTAATTGAATCCATTTAAAATTCAGACTGTAACAACAAAATGTGTAAAAAGTCAAGGCGTGTGAATACTTTCTGAAGGCGCTGTAAGTGACACATTTAAAAAAAAATGTGGATGGCTGTATTCTCATTGTTTTTGTTCAATGACTGGTATTAGGTGAAACTTAACATTATGAATGTTTTGCACCTATTTGCATTTCCGTGCACACAAATCAGAATCTGGAGTCTCCCACAAGCAAAAACAGAACGATGGCTAAGAATGTAAACAAACCTGTATCCAAACAGAGGCTGTCATCACAAGCTTAGATTTATGAGAAGTTCTAATGATCAGCAGGTTAAATAAATACTTTATAAAAAAAAAGGTTCTTGTTTGTCATGCAAGCCTTTATTTTTGATTTGCTGCCAAATGCAAGGGAGGCACTAATAGGGTGCAAAATTGTTGTGATCTTAGCCATGTGTGGGGCTGAAAAATATCTTTAAAAACAAACCCTGACATATGACGTTCTTGCAGTTGAACTTTGAACATTAGGAAGACCGGTACTATTTCCTGTATATCTCTCTGATAGAAATTAAAAACATTGAGAGGAAGCATTCACCTAACAGTGACATTGAAGGACCCATATTAATTACCCTGGTTGTTTACCTTCTGTCGACACCATTGTTTTCTCTTTTGTTGTCCCCTTAATGACCCCAGTCTATTCTGTAAGGCTGATTATCAGCAACAGCCAAGGTGACATTCACACACAAAATGTGTTTTAAAGATATCATTTATAGAGATAGAATATTGTCTGATATAGCAGTATTTACTCATACCACCTTACATACACATTGCAAAAGTGTTTCATATATATTAGCCTGACCGCTCCAACAGCTTATCTGCCACAACCTTTTGTGTAAAATAAATTAGATAAAGTTAAAGTGGAATCAGAAATATTTCCCTTTCAAAACAGTGTCAAAGCGACACATTCAGAAATGTAAGACAGAGTGACTACTACAGGGTAATATTACTTTTAAAAAGAACATGGTTTGTTCATTATGGCTATCTTTGGGTCACAGGTATATAGATTCATTGAATAAACATAAGAGGAAGTCTAGTAGACAGCATATAACCATTTGATTCCTTGCCACTTTTTTTACATGAACAAATTGGAAAATAAATGGTTTCGCCAGTATCAGGAGGCTCATGATCTCCTTTCCTGATTATTAATAGGAATATCCTGAGCCCTGACAGTTTGAGCCTTACAAAATCCCATTTTCACCTTCATTTTCTATTTCAGTGGCTGGAGTTTTATGTGGGTCTAGGCCTGACAGACTTGGTACAATGGATTAAATGAAACATAATGACATTTGGGGATTATGGGAGGGGAGCCAATGGAAGGCTTAATTGATCATTTCTTTCACTCTGGGTAATAATAGTTACATGACTGATTGCATTTAACATTTTAGTTATTTGGCAGATTTTTATTTTACCTTTATTTAACTAGGCAAGTAATGTTATGAACAAATTCATATTTACAATGACAGCCTAGGAACAGTGGGTTAACTGCCTTGCTCAGGGGCAGAACAATAGATTTCTTCCTTGTAGGCTCTGGGATTCGATCTAGCAACCTTTCGGTTACTGGCCCTACGCTCTAACCACTAGGCTACCTGCCGCCCTGTTGTATCTAATTTGTTCTGAAACAATGACGGTTGAAATGCAATGAGCTTGACATCTTGATATCTCAACACAAAAAATACAGTGGGCCTTCTATTTTACAGTGGGCCTTTATATTTTTGGTAGAGTGTCTATCTACTGTCAGTACAGTAATCATTCTGCAAAACTGCAGTGTGTCATACTGATGTCAACTGACTATTTGTGTTAACTGACCATACTGTTGCAGAGAGGCAGCCCCCCCCCCCCCCCCCACACACCAGCTGTGTTTGAGACAGGGGGCCAGCATCCGGCACTTCTAAAGCCATTATTTTCACACTGGGGTAGCAGCCTTTCATGTGTGAGCTGTTACATCAATGTAAAAATTCTTCTTCTCAATAGCCATTAGTGAAGGGCAGAACTGAGCTGCCCTACACTAGGAAACTGCTCAGGGATTTCACCATGAAGCCAATGGTGATTTTAAAACAGAGTTTAATGGTTCTGATATGAGAACTGAGGATGGATCAACAGCATTGTACTCCAAAATACTAACCTAAATGACAGAATGAAAAGAAGGAAGCCGGTAGGGCATAAAAAATATACCAAAACATTCATCATGTTTGCGACAAGGCACTTAAGTAATACTGCAAAAATGTGGCAAAGAAATTAACTTTTTGTCCTGAATACAAAGTGGTATGTTTGGGGCAAATCCATCACAACACATCACTGAGTACCACTATTCATATTTTCAAGCATGGTGGTGGCTGCATCATGTTATGGGTTTGCTTGCCATCGTCAAGGACTAGGGAGTTTTTTAGGATAAAAAAAAGGATTACAGCTTTAAGCACAGGCAAAATCCTAGAGGAAAACCTGGTTCAGTCTGCTTTCTAACAGGCACTGGGAGATGAATTCACCTTTCAGCAGGACATTAACCTAAAACACAAGGCCAAATCTACACCGGAGTTGCTTACCAAGATGGCATTGAATGTTACTGAGTGGCCTAGTTACAGTTTTGACTTAAAACGACTTGAAAATCTATGGCAAGACTTAGCAATGATCAACAATCAACATGACAAAGCTTGAAGAATTAAAAAAAATAAGGGGCAAATATTGTACAATCCAGGTATGCAAAGCTCTTGGAAACTTACCTAAAAAGACTCACAGCTGTAATCGGCGCCAAAGTGCTCCTACAAAGTATTGACTCAGGGGTGTGAATACTAGAGGTCGACCGATTTTATGTTTTTTTTAAATACATTTTACCCCATATTCATAGCATCCAATTGTTAGTAATTACTATCTTGTCTCATCGCTACAACTCCCGTACGGGCTCGGGAGAGACGAAGGTCGAAAGCCATGCGTCCTCCGAAACACAACCCAACCAAGCCACACCGCTTCTTAACACAGCGTGCCTCCATCCCAGAAGCACCAATGTGTCGGAGGAAACACTGTGCACCTTGGCACCTACCTTGGTTAGCACGCACTGCACCCAGCCCACCACAAGAGTCGCTGACAAGGATATCCCTACCGGCCAAACCCTCCCTAACCCGGACAACACTAGGCCAATTGTGCGTCGCCCCACGGACCTCCCGGTCGCGGCCGGCTGCGACAGAGCCTGGGTGCGAACCCAGAGTCTCTGGTGGCACAGCTAGCGCAGCGATGCAGTGCCCTAGACCACTGCCCCACCTGGGAGGCCAATTTTTGATTTTTCAATGCTGATACCGATTTATTGGACGACCAAAAAAAACTGATACCGATTATTTGGACAGTTATATATATATATATATATATATATATATATATATATATATATATATATATATATATATATATATATGATTATATATATATAATATTGACAATTACAACAATACTGAATGAACACTTATTTTAACTTAATATAATACATAAATAAAAATCTATTTAGTCTCAAATAAATAATGAAACATGTTCAATTTGGTTTAAATGCAAAAACACAGTGTTGAAGAAGAAAGTAAAAGTCCATATGTGCCATGTAAAAAAGCTAACGTTTAAGTTCCTTGCTCAGAACATGAGAACATATGAAAGCTGGTGGTTCTTTTTAACATGAGTCTTCAATATTCCTAGGTAAGAAGTTTTAGATTGTAGTTATTATAGGAATTATAGGACTATTTCTTTCTATACCATTTGTATTTCATTTACCTTTGACTATTGGATGTTCTTATAGGCACTATAGTATTGCCAGCTTAATCTAGGGAGTTGATAGGCTTGAAGTCATAAACAGCGCTGTGCTTGAAGCATTGCGAAGAGCTGCTGGCAAACGCAGGAAAGTGCTGTTTGAATGAATGCACACGAGCCTGCTGCTGCCTACCATCTCTGTCAGACTGCTCTATCAAATATCAAATCATAGACTTAATTATAATATAACAAAAACACAGAAATACGATCCTTAGGTCATTAATATGGTCAAATCCGGAAACTATCATTTCGTAAACAAAACGTTTATTCTTTCAGGGAAATATGGAACTGTTCCGTATTTTATCGAACAGGCACCGCATTGATTATTTGCAATGCAGGACAAGTTTGTTAAACTAGTAATATCATCAACCATGTGTAGTTAACTAGTGATAATGTTAAGATTGATTGTTTTTTATAAGATAAGTTTAATGCTATCTAGCAACTTACCTTGGCTCCATGCTGCACTCGTGTAACAGGTGGTCAGCCTGCCACGCAGTCTCCTCGTGGAGTGCAATGTAATCGGCCATAATCGGTGTCCAAAAATGACGATTACCGATTGTTATGAAAACTTGAAATTGGCCCTAATTAATCGGCCATGCCGATTAAGTGAATACTTGTGTAAATGTAATATTTCTGTATTTAATTTTCAATAAATTTGCAAACATGTCTACAAACATGTTTTCACTTGGTCATTGTGGGGTATTGTGTGTAGATGGGTGAGGGAAAAAAATGTTTAATCAATTTTGAATTCAGGCTGTAACTATATGAATGCACTTTGTCCCCAGAAGGTCAGGTTCAGATTGATAAATGTGATGAACTCAGAAATGTTGCACTATCTACAGTGTGACATAGTAGCTGTCCAAGAGATGCAATATATTTCTCATGTTTGACATGGCACTCAATGCACAAGTTTATGACACCATTTGAAGAACTGGGCTACTTTCACTGACATATTTAGTGGTTCATGTCCGGTAATATGTTCAGATTCATAGGCTACCTGTTTCTGATGCCAGCCCATGCTGGGTATTTTTCTATCTAGCTACATCTGGAAAGAAGGCATAATAGCCTACACCATTGGAGCTTAGCAAATGTCTGTCCCATGACTCAGTGATATGGTTAACTCCAATCACCTGTTTGATAGATTTTCCTGATCACAGAGTGGTTGAGGCAGTGAGAGCCTTCTCCCTGGAGGGATGGGGTTGGAGCCCGGCCTTGTAATGGCTCTCTGGGAGGGGGTGGTCTGGTCACTCTGCTTGAGTTTGATCCTAAAACACAGGTGCAGTGTAATTCCCCTATTCCCCCCTCTGTCTTTGAATCTGATCCATCCGTTACCTTCCCGTTTCTAAATTTGGCCATATCCAAAGCTAGTTTTTAATATATAATATATAGTCATGTTGGATTTGGATCCAAGCTCTAGTCTTGCTGTGCTACTGTACTTGCTGATTCCCTTTCTCTTTTAATCTCGGTGAAGTGAATGGTAGGCTATTTTGGCATACATGTCAAATATTGCCAAAGTTAGCCTACTAAAACAGAGTATGCTTCATTATTATTGCCATTTGATAACATAGTGGTTATAGTGTAGTTATTATAGTGTAATACGGAGTGGTGGGAGGTACGAAAAGTGAAGGAGGAGCATGAATCTTAGTTATTGTGGTTTATTAAAATTAGTTGCAGCAGTTTATGCATAATATTTGGAGAATAAATCCCCAGTCTAAACACTCGCAAATTGCCTGAAACGGCGCGAGGTGTCGGGGGACTGGAGAGGGGTCCCAGCGGCGTCATGTAGAACCGATCATTGTCTCTCACACTTTCTAAGTATCCATTACACAACAGTGAGCAAGGAAAGGAGTCGGGCCAGAGATATCAGCAGCCCATGCGAAGCAGCAGCGGTGCCCGGAGGGCTCTTCCTCTCAACGTCAACGAGAACCAACTAAACTGAGAGCAGGAATACAAGCGTAAAGATGAGAACAACTGTTAATTATGGTCATATTTTATGAGACGTGAACGTTTATATCGTGGGAATGTTCAGTCAACGGAATGAGGAAGAATAGTATCCAAGTGTATGAGAATCAATGAGTTGATCGGGTGCTCCATTTCAACGCGAATTATTGTGTGCAAAACATCACTTTGATTTCACACTCCTTATTTGAGACACCATCGAAGGAAACCATGAATGGAGGTCGGCATTTTACACCAATTTAAACAACGGTATATGCGAAACATTTGGATTACTTTGCTGCACAACACATATTTTGGGTGGAATTTCGGACTCGGACTTCTCGCCTTTGCGCTTTCCTCGCGTTCAGCAGCTAAACTTGGAGGGATCCATGCAGTCGCAAAGGTTGGTATTGGTCGTTTCTCAACAGCGAACAATTAAGCTATTTACAGAGTTTTTCCAGGCAAAATTCCAACTTTATATTTTCCTGGCTTCTCATAATATTTCTGTCAATGTGTCATTTTATTTTGAAAATGATTATGTTTTTGACAGTGGACTATAGGAGACTACTTCTATTGTCAAGCGTAATGGTAATCCATATTGTGTGTTGATTACCCTTATAATACATTTGCCCGGCATTGTGTGCTACAGCCTTTCTTTACATTTTTTGTGGCAAAAAACGGCAATAGCCTACATACTACAAAAGTGAACATTGCAAGTTGTCCAGCTGTAATAACATGTTTTAAATGTTATTAGGCCTATAAGCATTGACATAGGGTATGGCATTGCTACACAACTAGGCTACTTGTATTGCTACACAACTAACGTCTATGGGTTATTGTAAATTCATAATGGTCTTAATATGATTCTATTAGACAATATCGTTGGCTTCTCCTCTTTCACAATGCTAAAATCAAACCCTTTACGAATGCATTATTCAGGAAAAAAATGGAATTGGAAACCTATCAGAAAACTTCCAATTGACTGCCTATCATATTTGTGTTTTGAATAAATAAAACATAGAACATGGGCTTCTATATTCGCTGTGATCGAAAGGAAATGGGGTGGTAGGCCTAACAATGTTGATGACTGACTGACAGTTGTGGGCTACAGTTGCACTAAACCGTCAAATAATAGACCTGTGCACACATTTAATGACAGATCAACTTGTCCCGGCACTCATAATGCCATGTGCGTTTGTCATGATGTGAGGTTTGATATCTAGAGTTAATACAGGCGCCATCTGTTGGAACGTGTGAAGTATCTTCACCCGGTGTCGTATAAGCCAGATCATACAGTATGTGGCTATGGGCCAGATGCATTATCAGTATAGGCCTATCTCCCCAAAATATATAAAGAAAACATTTGGAACGCTGTAGTAATTTTATGAATTTAAATCGACATTTAGGTCTAGGTATTTTAAGCCTAAGGATTTAGCCTACGTTTATATTTCAAGGTTAGTGATGACTAAAATGAAATCAAAAAATAATTTTGGCCAATGAGACATCTATTTGTTCTATGGACTGATTTAGCTTGGGGGGAATTTGGTTTTAGCTGGCCTTACAGGAGGCATTACATGGGGGCTTTATACTGTAGGTCCCCGTTGAGATGTGATATTGTAGGCCTACAGTGAGATGTGATTGAATGTTCTACAAGTCGAGGCTACATGTCAGTTACCACACTACAAGTCTAGGCTACATGTCAGTTACCATACATTGTTAAGCAATCCAAAACATCTTCCAGTCCTTACAGAATATAAGTATGTTAAGAAATAAAGCACTATCAATGTAATATCACTCAAGTGGCTCATCTAAATGTCTGAACACATCCATGTAGTTTCAACAAACTATGCCGTTTAATCTGGTTTAATAATCATATTCACTTATAGCCATTGTTCTATCTCTTTCCAGACAAATAGTTAGTCTGGATGGTGTTTGGGGTTTTCCAGTAGACTAATGCTCCCAGTTTTTTTTTATCAACCCCAATAGACTAGTATAGCCTACACAGTATGTATTTATGCCTACAACTTCTTAGCTGGATATTATTCTTAAGTATTCTCATTGAAGTGCAATGGTGCATCAATATGTTCAATGTCTTAGGGCATCAGCCACCTTAATTGACTGACATTAAGGATTAAAAAAATGGATCAAGATGGTCAGACATATTTTACACCACACAACAGACTTGACTTGCTTCAGTGACATTTCTATTGTAGACCCACAGAGCAAACAGTGGTGTGTAGAGCAGCATTGTACTGATGGGTGGTTGATCAACAGGTGTAGTAGTTCTTCATACAAGTCCTGGTGCATAGTGCCTCTTCATTATCCAAATCATGACATAATGTATATAACTAATAGACAGACAAATAAAACATTCTTAATGAACATCTACTTACTTGTTTCTCAATTGTTTGCTGGCTGGCGTATGTTTCCTTTCAATTGTGATTTCATAAAGATGTTATGTATCATGTTACTAAAAGGTCAGTGCAAAGCATCAATGTTTGCTCCAATTTAAACCATAATAGCCTTCTATGTGTTTGTATCATCTGGATGATCAAATACCAACTATTGTGTTATGGAGGTTTCATTGGCAGTGCACCAACCAGCGTAATATATCTTACTAGTTATTTGACACAGCTAAAAGAACATGTTTTGCTTGATTACCTTTTTTGAGAAGAAGTGCTACTATCCTTTTTTGCTGTTTATCTCCATCTTAAATTCAATTTCAATTCTACACAGATTGTCATGAATAACATCTGACAAGAATTCTGTGTAGAAGTCATTCATTTTTGTAGGGAGTTAGTTTATTTCATCTAAAAGTCTTAAAACAGTGTTAAAAAATGGTTTGCAATGACTTCCCAATACAATATTAGGTAGGTGTTCCTAATGTTTGGTATACTCAGCGTATAATCAGTCATGTTATCATTGATTATGAGTCTATTAAAGAAATGCCACAAAGACATAACACAATGAGTCAATAATACAGTATTAGCCTAAAGGGGGTATAGCCTACATGCTTATAAGTGGTAACTTTTGACATAGCCTATTTGAAATTGTCACGTTTCATTTGTCTTTTGTACTACTAGTAGCATGGTTAGCAAGGTTAAAATGTTTCATAATGGACTATAGGCTAAGTCAAGGCGCAAGAGAAGTGACATTCACCCATGCAGGCTAACCTCTGCCCCAACATAGATTTACGCAACATAGAAATTAATTTATTAAGGGTAGCATGTTATGTAGCAGCAAAGCAAAACACTTTTGTTCACATCAAACTGTTGAGGCCCAACGTGCTATAATGAACAAATCTACACGTTGAGTTGTAATTTGAGACTCGGGAGGGGCCAAAGGCTTTAACAACGGCTCCTCATTGGTCCAGTGAGTAGTATAAACTGCACCTTCTTGACACTCCCTAAATTCAAGATCGATTGCCAGCTTTTACTGTTTGCTGAGGAATTCGAGTGCATTGAATCCGCTCCTAGAAAGAGGGCGAAAGTTACTTCGAGATTTCGAAACAAGTACTTGATCAGGGACATGACTGCATTACGTGACTTAAGATCTCATGTAGCCTACTGCTCCGTGTTATTCAACAAGATAGACGATAGGAATATCTCCTAATTCATTTTTCTTCCACCTTCTTGATTTGATTCGACCAGGGAGAGGAGAGAAGTGCGACCCCGTGCTGGATGGACGGTTATGGGGAAGGGAGTAGCAGGACCTTCGGCGCTTGAAGTCGGCAAGATCCTTGTTTTGTTTCTTTGCCTGTTTCCTTCTGGTAAGACTTTGCAATCGAGATACTATTTAAATCATGCGTGTTAACTGTATTAATATGATTATTATCTAGTTATTACAACCCTTGTTTTGCCCTATGGTAACCATTTGCAGCTCACATAGCTTAAACAACCTGCCAGATGGATGTATAGACATGTACCTACATTATTTGTCAAACAAGACAATTATTTGGTTTATCAACAAAAATGGAAGACTAACTTTATAAATTGCATGTCAACACAGGTAAAACATATAATGTCAGAGTCCTGTGGAATCGACAGTGTCGGTACGAACCGCCAATGGTTTCGCGTTTCTTGTGCTCCATGTTGTGGTGGTATATTCGTAATAAAATAAATCGTCACGTAAGACTTGTTTTGTTTCTATTGAATAATTTTACACAGCTCAAGCCTATGCTACTCAAGCTGTATAACCCCGTAGTTGTGTTATGTTTGGGGGGAGGGGATAGGGTTTACGCATTCTAACCCTTAACGGTACTTGCCTTTTTCTTTCTCTACCCGTATTGCGTCGGTCTAAGGAAAGTAAAGACAAATAGTTCGGGAAATCCCTGAATCCCAGATTCCCAGGAGCTTATTTTTGGTTGGATGAATAATGAGCAATTCGTAACCATGCTTAGGTTATTTATTATTCGACCTGCATGGATCTTTCTAAGCAACATTAAAACACCTTGATATAACACGGGTTATAATGGTCTTACTTGAGCCCTTCTATTTTATGAGATGCAGAAATAGCCTATCTCCATGGCCTCGTATAAATCAATTTGCACATTTACCGACTTTTATCAGTTTCTCTTTTACCGCCAAACAAAAAAGTGATAATGCAAGTGCTAGTTGTTGTTGACGTTTATTCAAGATTAAGATGAGTTTATTGCCACTTATCAGATACGTGATAATAAATGCCCTTTGTTGCTGGGACTGGGAGGAGGGAGTGGTGTGTGCTGTGTGGGGGTTGGCATAGTTGTGGTGGAATGGTAGAGTCATCAGTAATAGTAACTGAAAGTGTGACTTCAAAGTGTTGTATAGTCATTGGTCAATAAGTTCTGAGGGAACGTTTGGTGCAGCAAAGTTACATGTAGACTCGTCCTAAACTGAAGTTTGTTTATTAGGGTGAAGTTAGGAGGTCCAATTGTATTGGTATTTGCTTTGAATTACATCTATTCTTTCCTATGTAACCCTCCCCCCATACCATGCCACCCAAAGCAACTTACATTTCAGGTCATGTCATTTAAGTCCTGAGGAATGCCTGTTGGAAGTTGCATTACTCTTTGATTAAGGTCTTCTGCAATGGACAGGTGGATATCTTATATCCAGTTTGACCTGTGGAATGGTGAGGCCTCTTTTCTGTTCCGCTCTCTGGTCCTGGAGCTAGTTTCTTTCCTGTCTTAACCCCCACCCCCCCCCCCCCCCCCCCCCACGCCACAATCCATTGCTGACGAACAACCTGATCCCCTTACACAGGGCAAATTTATGACTGCTGGTCTCTTCACAATAGCAACATTGCCTTCATTCAGAGCCGTAAGACTACCCCCTCTCACAATGGCTCGCACAATCTCATACCCCTTCCAGTTCCCCTCAACAATAGCTAAATTCTCAAAATAATAATTTCCTCACTCCGTTCTGGCTTTTAGCCATGCAACAGGAGGTTGTAGTATAGATGCAAACATTAGGTAGCTGTGAATTTATGCCGTTAACACTTCTGAGTAGCTTATTTTGACTAATTAATGAGGTGTGTGTTGGTGCTTTTCCTAATGTAGCCCCCAATGTCCCTGTTGAAATCAAATTTGTATATTTCTTATGACAAGTTTACATACCATGTCTCCCACCAATTTTTTTTTTAATGATGCATGATCTTTTGCAGATTCACTGAATCTATTGGAAAAGGTAAAACTCACTGTGTGCTGTATGAAGTCTCAGAGCAGACTTGATTTGTAATGAAGTGTGCATACACATCCCACTGGGCATACACTCGTTGAATCAACATTGTTTCCACGTCATTTCAATGAAATTACATAGAACCAACATGAAATAGATGTTGAATTGATGTCTGTGCCAAGTGGGATGATGGAGTTGGCAAACTGCAGCCACTTGGAATCCACATATTTGGTGGAATTTTGGTTTTCGTTACACTTGAAGTCAGAGTTATTTGATGGAAATAAATGCTCAATTTGTCTCGAGACACTGAAAAAACATGGAAGAACTCAAAGAATGCTGCAGGGCTTTTTTGGATTATAGGAGTCTAAAGACTGGCCATTGCATAGGTGATTGTTTAAGGGTTTCAAACACACAGATGAGACTGTATAACACATACTTTTCCTGTTTGTTTAGTACATTAATTGTTCGACACAATGTTTAGTGATTGGATGAACAGTCCATTGTGGGTATTGGTTTGCCATTGTTGTGCGATCTATGATCCTAATGTTTTCTTCTCCACTCTACAGTGAGTCTGCAGTGTAAGATCCTCAAGTGTAACTCAGAGTTTTGGGCCTCCACCTCAAGCTCTGGCCCGGAGGAGGAGTTCTGTACGGCACTGCGGGCGTACAACAACTGTGTACGCCGCACCGCACGCACTTGCAGAGGCGACCTGGCCTACCACTCAGCCCAACATGGCATAGAGGACCTCATGAGTCAACACAACTGCTCCAAGGAGGGACCTACAAACCAGCCTCGAGCCCGGACCCCCGCTCCACCTCCACCACCACAGCTACAGCCTGACAGCCAGGAGCGCTCCGATGGGCCGGAGCAGTGTCACTACGAACGCAGCCTTTCTCGCCATTCCTTGCCACCCAACTACACCCACTGCGGCTTCTTTGGAGACCCACACCTCCGTACCTTCAGCGATGACTTCCAGACTTGCAAGGTGGAGGGAGCCTGGCCACTTATCCATAACAAATACCTGTCTGTTCAGGTGACCAACACACCTGTCGT
This sequence comes from Salvelinus fontinalis, assembly GCF_029448725.1. Lineage (NCBI taxonomy): Eukaryota > Metazoa > Chordata > Actinopteri > Salmoniformes > Salmonidae > Salvelinus > Salvelinus fontinalis. Next base: position 34,375,369 of record NC_074673.1, on the reverse strand, counting down.
GCCTGGCTCCTCTGCTACGGCCACCAGCAAGGTGAGAGGAGCCGCTACATCTCTCTATCATATTGAATCAATGTGATATTGACTGTATGTTGGGTACAGCACAGTTACAGAGTGTCTGGTGATGCTTGACATTGCTACTGATCCGAGTATTCTGTGATTATTTCATTGCCACAGACTGAATCCTTGAAAAGTAAAACTTGAAGTAAAATTTCACAACTTTCCTTATCACAGATATACAAACAGACTTTGCAGAACGTCTGATAACACTGGTCTTCTCACCACTGTGGAGGAGTGTAGACATGCATCTAAGTAGAGAACAAAAAGATAGCAAAAAGATACAGGTAACTGCCAAAATAATGGAAACACTTGAGTAAATGAAGGATACAAAGTATATTGAAAACCGTTGCTCGAACCCAGGTGTGGTTCCTGAGTTAATTAAGCAATTAACATGTCATCATGCTTAGGGTCATGTACATAAATGCTGGGCATGCAGGCCATTATTTTGGCTACCATGGCCATTTTAGGAAAGGGAAAGTTTTGTTGTCTACTGAGCAAGGCTGCTACTCCTCTATTTTGCCCTTTTCTCACTAAAGAAAGCCCTTTCAGGTAATGGGGAGAGAATATTTTTTTGCTTTGTTTGAAACACTGAATGGAATGTTGTTGGACAAATTCTACTGCAGTGATTTATTTGTAAGAGCTTTCAAATCAAGAAATATTATCTTAAGTAAGACCTTCGTATGTAAGAGGTTGTGGGCCTCTTTAATGTGGCCAGAGAAGTAGGAGCAGCCGTGGGAATGTTTTACTGTGGACTCTGGTTAATGTTAGGATCAGTTCCATCGCAGACCAATAGGCAATACACAGAACAATTGTTGGGATCCTGATAAGGTTTACAAATTATATGCCAGTATTATACCCGCAGTATAAACATCATGTGGACAGCCAAGTCGAATTTTAGGCCCACTCTATGTGTAACAGTCTATACCCTAGCATTGTGTGTATGTTAGTTAGAAACTGTTGTTTTAACTAAGTGCTCAAGCCATGCAGGAAACTGCAGATATTTTCTGCACAATAGTTGGCCCTGATACCTCATAAATTATCATTGTTTTGTTTCTACAGTACATTGGACGGCCTGGAGGGCCACCACAGAAATGTATTTCATTAGAACATGAGGTGAAAACAAAGATCCCTAAGCATTTGTAGTCTGCAAAGTCACTTAATATTAGGTCCACATTTGGTATGATTTTGGCAGTCGTGGCTGTGACCAATAGGCCTCCGTGCACTGTATCCCGACTGCAGGGTTTACACTGACATTTTGTCCTCAATCACATAAAGAGAGAGACCAATTTTCCATCATCAGACCTAATGATGCACTTTCAGCATTCTGGCTTTTTTTCTGTGTGCTTAAGGTAATGATATTTTTACACAGCTGTACTTGGAAGCAAATTACACAGCTTTTGAAGTTATTCAGTCTGGACAAAGGGAAAACAAGGCAGAAGCCTATGCCACCTGTACAAACAAGACTGGGTATTGCTGTAGCTCTGTTTCATATGGGCTCCTGCTGCAGTGTATGACATGGTCTGTTATATGCACTACCTTCATTCAAGGGATGGGTTGATGAAACAGTTTGTTTCTTTATGCACAGGGGTTTTGTAGAGGTTTTTTCATGTTCTTAGATCATGTTATCCTTCGAAAAGAGGGGCCAGTGGCAGGTAAAAAAAAAAACTTTGGGGAATGGGGGATTGTGGGGTGGGAGGATTGAGGGGTGGGTTGGCAGATGACTTGACTGGGTAATAACAGGGCATTTTGGTGCTCTACTTCCCGCCCCTGCTATTTGAGATCAGAGCCTATCGGCTGTCCCGGGGTCACTTCTGAGACAACGGCTCACTGGCGTCCTAATGAAATCATGCAAGCAGAGAAGTGACCAGCCTTAGTTAATTAGCCACAGAGCAGAGCACGCTCTCCCCTCCTGGCTCAGTGCCACTCCCTGGAGCACAGTTCTGGGGTTCACAGGCAGGTTTTTCACCACTATGAATGGCTCGTCTTTGTGTCTGCACACTGAGGCCCGATTTAACATGGCCTATACCCGTGTTTTCTGAGAGCGTTTACTTTGGCCTCCCCATGTTGAGGCAGAGCTGAAATGTGACACTGAACTGGGGTGGTGGTGTAGATGGGTCTGCATTATACAAACTACTGGTGTTCTTAATGCCAAAGCGCAAAGATTCCCCTCAGTCATTTGGGTAGCCCTACCACTAACTCTTGTCCACATAAACATGTAAATATAGAGGTTCCATACAGTTTTTTAAAATTCAACTGCTGTTCAATGATTTAATCATTTGATGTCTATATGTACCTTGCTATTTTCATCCTCAAAAGGCCTGACACGTATTGAAACATATTGGCTATTGTTGTGCTGACTGCAAATTCTAATCTTCTCCCCTCTCTCACTCGGTACAGTTGACAATCATCTTCAAGAACTTCCAGGAGTGTGTGGACCAGAAGATGTACCACGCAGAGACAGACGAGCTGCCTGCGGCGTTCGCCGACGGCTCCAAGAACGGTGGAGACCGCCACGGGGCCAACACGCTGCGCATCGTGGATAAGGTGCCTGGGCAGCATGTGGAGATCCACGCACGCTACATCGGTACAACTATCGTGGTCCGGCAGGTGGGCCGATACCTGACCTTTGCTGTGCGGATGCCAGAGGAAGTAGTGAACTCTGTAGAAGACCGAGACAACCAGGACCTGTACCTCTGCCTGCACGGCTGTCCCGCCAACCAGCGCATCGACTTCAGAAAATTCAGGGACCGTGCTGTGGAGGACCACGGCCCGTTCAAGAGCAGGACGGGCAGCCAGTCCCATGGGTTTACCTATCAGGCTGCCATGGCCAAGTGTAAAGAGCGCCTCCCAGTGGAAGACCTGTACTTCCAGTCTTGTGTGTTCGACCTGCTTTCCTCTGGGGACATCAACTTCACCATGGCTGCCTACTATGCTTTTGAGGATGTGAAAATGCTCCACTCCAACAAGGACAAATACCACATTTTTGAAAAGGATGCTTTTGGGAGTAATGCAGCACCGAGGGGATCAGATATGTTCTCGCTAGTCCTCCTCAACTGTCTGGCTATGTTGTTGTGGATTGAGTGCTGCTGGGTTCATCTATAGTGCCCTGCCAACATCATCCTCATTATGCTAGCTGTCAGTGGGTGTGAAACAGTGCCCTCACCGTGTCATACTTCACCTCTACTGCTCTGTTCTCAGTGGCTGGTGGCCAGTGTAGACAGCAGGGCCATCCATGCCTCTGAGGGGATACAGCAGCTCATTTGCAATCAAACTCATCCCAGCCCATGGTCTCATCATTGTTGTCATCATGTGTTGACTTACATCTGGAGGAGAGGTGAGCTCTCTGTGCTCCCACCTATCATTGCGTTCATTCAGCTGGTTTAAGGACTTGTCCTTTGATTAAAGGAGCAGTGGTGAGAGAGGAGAGCCCAGGAGCCCCAGCACTTTGGATATCCAGCTGGGATTAAATCCTACATTCCCACTGGGACTGCATGCCTATGGGAAGCAAGACGAGATGATCTCTTACAGAAAGAAGAGTTTGCTGATCTCCTCTCCTCACTTGTGCCAAGCCAGTGGAGCTCTCTGTGGCTCATGGGTCTGGGCTAGAGGACATGACAGGGGCTTTTGTTAATGTCTGTCCAGAAGGAGCTCACTGTTTGATGAGTTTCCAGCTTTGGAAAAGCCAGAGCTTTTTGGAGAAAGTACTCGGGCCAAAAGGATGTCAAAGCAGCGAGTGATAGTCTAGTCTGCTGTGGAGGTTAATAGGTCATAACGCCAGGTCTTTTGTAAGATTGTGTGTGTGTGTGTGTGGTTGTGCCCCTCTGTGGTTTAGTGTGTCCGCCAGAACAGGCTGTCTTGAATATTGGCGTTTAAAGTGTTAATTATGATAAATGTATTTTTTGTATAGGGTGTAATTAAGATGTTCATAAGAAAACAGCCCTTTACAAACTTTACCAAGGGCACAGATAATGCAGAAACCCAGATCACGTTTACAGAGTATATCTCATCCCTTCATTCAACCGATCAATCAACAAACCAACATGTACCATGGCCAAGAAATTGATTTCTACAGGTCTTTTGTGAGTTATTTCTCTTTTTCTAGGCAGTCAACAGTTCCACGCAAATGTAGGTATCATGGCCATGTATTTGGTTTGAGAAAGATAGTCTTTCTGACCACTCTGTAGAGAGCAGAGAGTAGGTCCTGTATCAGAGGAGGCTGGTGGGAGGCGCTATAGGAGGACGGGCTCATTGGAATGGCTGGAATGGAATAGCTGGCAAATCCAAAAGCAGCACCCGGCGTTATAGCTATTGCGTACATTGCCATTGGATGCGCCGAGTCGCATTAATAGAAATCCTATGCAGCTGTTTCAAGTTCGAACACTGGCATGTGTGATGTAGCGCGGGTTAATGCTTGATCTGATTGAGTCTAAGCCTAAGTATTTTAACTTTTGATTGTGTAGAACGCTGGAAGGTGCTAAATGATCTTAGTGGATAGACATATTCAGAGCAGCATAAGGCAAATAAGCTGTCAGTTTTCGGTTTTGAATTGTACCTCTAGTCATATGCAAGACCCGTGTGATGTGCATACATCTACAGTACCATTTTCATTTGTTGTAGTTTCCATATTGCATTGTTTGTGTTCATAGTAATAATGTCATTCACCAGTAAGCCTAAATCTTGAGGCTGAGGTACTAATACCCCGAAGGCCTGCTATTTATGAACAAGACATTTAACCTAAATTCTGGTTTGATCTTTATTTTAATTATGTTGTAGTATACCAAGTAAAGCGTAAAGGATACTACATTGTCAGACGATTTGCTTCATTTTTCCCCCTTCTATTTAATCTCGGTAAAATATATTTAGATTTGACCATTCCCTTAGTACTCATCTATCCAACAACTTAACAAGGTAATATATCCCTACACTGAAGTGTTTGGCAGGCCTGACTACATGTACTGGTGCAGTTTGTTCTTAGTCTGGCAAAAAAAAGTTGTTCAAATAAACAAACATGATTGTAACATTGAATCTTGTTTTTATAGATGTAACTTGTATTTTGAGTTTTCTATATGGTTCTACATGTGTAATGTGAGATTGTATATACGTTTGTGTGTAAAATATTGTATTTTATCTGTATTGAATTTCACTACAGTTTTGAATATCAGAAAGGGTTTGGTGAATGTGACCTTTTTATTTTAAAATAATTTGATGGAAACGTGAACACCACAAAGCTTTAGGGTCTTTAGGGGATAGTGTTCAGCTATCTTTCAATGGCAGGGATCCTATCCTGGTTACTGTAGTTTCAGAGCATTCATTTGCTTGCTCAGGAGCAGACACAAGTTAACCTGGATTCCATCCAGGTGGATATCTAAAAAGGGAATACAAGAAAGTGTCCCTTTTTCTGGTGTTCATGTTTTTAATTTTAAAGCACTTTATGTTCTTTTCACTTAGCTCTTACTTGGTTTGAACTTGATTGTGAATAGAGGTTGTCAGATTTGTAACGGTAGAAAATATGGCATTAAAACACTTGGCCGAATGGCAGAAGCCAGAAAGATCAAACTGTGTTTGTATGTAGGACAAAAGCGGTGTGACACACCAACTGTTTATATTGTAAATTATTTATTAAATAAAAGATGTCTTGCTAACTTTTAGGTGATGTCTCTTTCTTGTGGTAAACCTCTTTGTTTCATAGTGATAATGAAACACTAACTAACCAATGAAGATCATTTAAAAAAAAAAAAACATATCTAGATTTCCAGTGAAGGTTAGGCTACTTGATTTGCTTCGTTACACTGCCACCTGGTGTAAGGATATGAATACATTTAAAATACAGCCCTGGGGAGCCCTGACATTCTTATCATACAACAGTGCTTGATAAACCATAATAATCCAGGTGGATGCTTGTAGTGATAGCCATGTTTTATGTATTAGCATAATTGTTGTGGGGAGGATCAAGATCCCCAAAGGCAAAGACATTTTTTTATAATCAGACCGTTTTAGGCTGAGGCCAAATTACAAGTGTCAGATTTAAGGCCTCCGCATGCTTTGGTTCGGCTGGCTGAGTGCGCTCGCATAATTCCCTTAAAAGACCTTCGCTTTAAAAACATGAAAAGGTGTCAATAGCAGTTTGTCTGTCTTGAGACGCCGTAGTCGGTATAGACTTACTCAAAATAGTCAATCTAAGATGACTCAAGAAATTTGTTGCGCAATTTTACATTAAAATGTTTGGTGCAGTATTTCTCAAGTGAAACGTGTGCATGAAAACGAGTCATCTCAATGACAACACTTAATTGAAGAATTCCTACTATTGACCGACGTCGACTTCAGATACCGAAATTCGGCTTGCCTCAAGAAATTGTTTTGTGTGCACGAACAGCCGAAAAAACCCTTGTCGGAGACCAAAACGAAAATATATATATATATATATACACAGTGGGGCAAAAAAGTATTTAGTCAGCCACCAATTGTGCAAGTTCTCCCACTTAAAAAGATGAGAGGCCTGTAATTTTCATCATAGGTACACTTCAACTATGACAGACAAAACGAGAAGAAAAAAATCCAGAAAAATCACACTGTAGGATTTTTAATTAATTTATTTGCAAATTATGGTGGAAAATAAGTATTTGGTCAATAACAAAAGTTTCTCAATACTTTGTATTGACATCCAATTTGTAAGTCGCTCTGGATAAGAGCGTCTGCTAAATGACTTAAATGTAATGTAAATGTTTGCTTGGGGTCATTGTCCATTTGGAAGACCCATTTGCGACCAAGCTTTAACTTCCTGACTGATGTCTTGAGATGTTGCTTCAATATATCCACATAATTTTCCCCTCATGCCATCTATTTTTTGAAGTGCACTAGTCCCTCCTGCAGCAAAGCACCCCCACAACATGATGCAGCCACCGACGTGCTTCACGTTTGGGAAGAGGTTCTTCGGCTTGCAAGCCTCCCCCTTTTCCCTCCAAACATAATGGTCAATATGGCCAAACAGCTCTATTTTTGTTTCATCAGACCAGAGGACATTTCTCCAAAAAGTACGGTCTTTGTCCACGTGTGTAGCTGCAAACCGTAGTCTGGCTTTTTTATGGCGGTTTTGAGCAGCAGCTTCTTCCTTGCTGAGATGTCGATATAGGACTCGTTTTACTGTGGATCTAGATACTTTTGTACCTGTTCCTCCAGCATCTTCACAAGGTCCTTTGCTGTTCTGGGATTGATTTGCGCTTTTCGCACAAAAGTATGTTCATTTCTAGTAGAGAATAGAATGTGTCTCCTTCCTGAGCGGTATGATGGATGCGAGGTCCCATGGTGTTTATACTTGCGTACTATTGTTTGTACGGATGAACGTGGTACCTTCAGGTGTTTGGAAATTTCTCCCAAGGATGAACCAGACTTGAGGTCTTGACTGATTTCTTTTGATTTTCCCATTATGTCAAGCAATGAGGCACTGAGTTTGAAGGTAGGCCTTGAAATCCATCCACATGTACACCTTCAATTGACTCAAATATTGTCAATTAGCCTATCAGAAGCTTCTAAAGACATGACAATTTTCCAAGCTGTTTAAAGGCACAGTCAACTTAGTGTATGTACATTTCTGACACACTGGAATTGTGATACAGTGAATTATAAGTGAAATAATCTGTCTGTAAACAATTGTTGGAAAAATTACATGTGTCATGCAGAAAGTAGATGTCCTAACAGACTTGCCAAAACTACAGTTTGTTAACAAGAAATTTGTGGAGTAGTTGAAAAATGAGTTTTAATGACTCCAACCTAAGTGGATGTAAACTTCCGACTTCAACTAGACATACATACATACACAAACTTGTCATAATATATGCACGAACTGTCCCAGATGTGACGCATGCGGATGGATGCCTTTAGTCTTAGACTATACTGGATGAATCAGTGGACATATGTTTTATAATGTAGCAAAGTTTAATACATATGACTATAAACATATTGACAGTATATTTCACGTGGAGTGGCTCTCACAAATATAAATTATTTAGGCTTGTTTTCAAGAACACAGGTCCAGGGACTGTAGCGTGGAGAAAAGGTTGTGTTGGTTGGCTATTCCTTCTAACAGATCTGCCCACAGAGGACATAACACTGATTTATCTGTGTAAATCATTTTTCCCAAGATCTTTTGGGGAGTTGCAGAAGAACATGACAAACAATATAAGTCTTCGCTTAACAAGCATGCCACGTTACACAATCATCCATTGAGAACAATCTCAAAACATGACTGTTTAATACTGCATCATCTCTGTAGTAGAGTACAGTAATGTCCATAACCCATCCCACTGGGCACACACACACTGGTTGAATCAAAGTTGTTTCCATGTCATTTCAATTAAATTACGTTGAATTGACGTGTCCAGTAGGATATACAGTATGAAAATATACACAGAAATAAGGCACAACTGGAGAAGCACACCAGAAATCATAAGAACCACAGCAGGGCCAGTCTCTGGTTTGGCACTAAAACAGAATGACCAATAACAGCTTGTCATCAACCACATCCGTAAACACTCAAGTGTCCCTTAGAAAATCCATCAGTGGTTACACTGCTGTCACTGGGAATCGCATAACCTTAACTATAGAAAATGAAAAAATGATTTCCACATTCTTCTCAAACATAGCACAATACTTTTACGGGTTGAATAAGCCAGTAGAGTGCAGTACTAATTGTGCAATGTAAGATGCAAAAGTACCATTCATACATAGGATAGAGAGAAATATGGTTTAAATGGCAAATTCTTTGCACATCTACAAATAAACGGTGTTAGGGATAGCTTTAACAGTCAGTGTTCTTCTGAAGCTTTGCACAACAAATTACCTTAAGTGTTTTGAATATTTACAATATTCAACTAGACACCTTAATAATGTTTATAGACATGTCCTTCTCAATAGGTCCTTAACTTATTAGCGGGTCAGTGGTTATCATAAACAAAAAAAAGACAATGGCAATGAATGTCTTTACAGAAGAACGATTATCAACACTAATGACAAATGCTCATTAAAACATTTTAAATAGCAATTCTGAGAACTAGGTACTGGCGTGACTAACTTACTATTCGTCTTCAATTTAGACAGAAGGATGCACTTATTTTGAGTCAGGAAAGGGGCATCTCTTTAGGAAATTATGATAGTTTCATAACCAGGTCAAGATGAATAAACATTACTTTTATTATTATAATGGCATAAAGCTAAACTCAAAAAAAATAACCAAAGTATTTGGGAATAATACCATACCGCTAACATTTAAAAAGGCCAAATACTTCAGACACTTCAATGTTTCCAGATCAGTCATCATCAACCTTTCGGGCATCGTAATCTCCCCACATAATAGTCCATAGGACTAACTATCCACAGGCATTCTACAGACTCATCACTAACACTGACTGATTATCTGTCATTTCAACAACAAAAACATTTCTTAGTGTGATACATATTTCGTAATGTCGAACACTTTTCTACATGGGCACAGACACAGATCGTTACCACAATCACACCTGGGGGAGGGATGTGGAGAGTTTGGTGTTTGCTGTTAAACAGAGTATTTGTCAATTCCGTTTACGACTGAGGTTATGTCTGGCCAAGCGAAACAGTGAGTCTAGCCAGCCCAGACCTGTCGTTCAGTATCACCACTGTGTTCCTCACCTGGACACAACACCTTTCCAGTCAGTGACAGGCCTCATGTCTTCCTGTTGTTCCAGTTTAAATCAGCCCCTGCTGCTTTATGCTCTGCAGTCCGCTCTGCGTTTGGCGAGCGCGAGTCCTGGGGGGACTTCTGAGCCTGTGGGGAGTGTGGGTCCAGCAGGGGAGGGTTGTCTGGATAGGGCCGGGTGAAGTGTTCTTGCCCTGTTGGCCCCCTTTGCTCCAGCATCCTCCCCCTGAAGTCCTGGGGATGGCCTCCTCCACTCCTGAAGTCTTGGGGAGGACGGAAGTCATCGCCCCGTCTCCGCTTCGCGTCTGGATGTCTGAAGTGAGAGGGATGATGTCTTACAAATCTTACTACTACAGAGCTACAAGCTACCACAACAGTTATGGTTTTAGCATTACATTCCAAGACAATACAACATCTAGACATCATTGGGTTTGTAAAGATGAGGCCTAATTGTGAGTTTCTCACCTGTCGTAATAGGCCCGGCGGTCCCTGTGATCCTGGTCGTTGTCATACTGGTCATATGGCCTCTTCCGCGTGGAGTTGCTGCTGCCGCTACGGTAACTACTACAGCTACTGCGGTAGGAGTCTTCACGTGGACGACGGTCTCCATAGTGATGGTCCTTATACCGATGGGCGTCATATGGATGATGTCGCTCGCCTTGCCAGGATTGGTTGCTATTTCCAGGGTAGTTGTATTTACGATCTCTCTGCCAATCTCTTCGATCTGTCATCATGAGATAAAATACAGTGGGCCATGAGATATGTTGTGCTCATTTGTAAAATTAGAACTCCTCACAATTGCTGCCAAGTTGTAGAATTGTATACTTCAGATTTGATAAGACCAAATAAACAGCTCTTACCATCATTTCCAAAGTGTCTGTTGTTGGATTTGTTATAGCCTTCTCTGTGGTGACCTTGGGGGGATGGGGGAGAGGGATGAGGCATGCCTGGATGAGACTTAGACAATGGCTGGGTGCCGGTGGATTCTCGACTGGAACTAGACGCCTCTGCTCTGAAAGACTTCTTCTTCCCCGACGTGTCATCCCCCTTTTTTCTATGCTCCTTCTGAAAATGAGCAAAGGACAATGGAAGGGTTAAGCAGAGGACTGAGCAAAAAGATCAGATAAATGATTGGCTGACTGTACTTGTTACAAAAACCTGAAAGTTTTGATTAGTGCTGAGCTATTAATGATTGGAGGTCATTTTGATTCTTAAAAATAATCATGGTTTTCAGTTTCAATAAACATAAAAAAATAATAATGTATTATGAAATAATGACGTATAATGATTTTAGACATTTTAATGGAAATTTCAAAGCAAAAAATTGCAAACATTCAATTGGCAAAACATAGAAGATACTCCATTGTCTCTATCAGGTCCACATTGTATAGACATCAATAGAAAAATAGGAATTTGATGACCATTCTTTTTCATTCCTTAAAAGTAATCATCTCATCTCAGGCATTAACAGTCAGCCAGCCAGGCCATCTAATGTTATGCACTCCCCCATACTGAACAGTCTTTAGTAATCCTATTTAGCTAGCCTGCTCATGCCGCAGAGCTGTTTTGGCAAAATAGTTTCACTAGTTCTTCAAAGTGTCTCTGTCCCTCGTCGTTATGTTGTGTACATTTTGCTCACATGCGTTCTGTGTGAATCTAACATAGCGGGTGTAAAAGTGTATCCGTCCAGAGATTTGTATACAATGACGAGATGCTCATGTCAATGCCCTGATAATGGTAGTCGTCATCCGAAAGGCAGGCTAAAAGTTCAGGTCCAAAATAAGCCCACAGAAATGCATTGGGTTTATTTTGGACAGATTTGGCGATAGTGTAACCCTCTAGCTTCGCCTCTTTCTGTCTGATCCGTCTGGGGGAAAAAATGGCGCAATGATTACGGCCATTGTAGTTGATTACCAAGTTTCTGCGCTAAACTAGGTTGTATATTTAGGCTCACAAAAAAACACACAAAAAAACGAAATGGAATTCAAATAATTGAACCGCTGCCGGGCAATTAGTTGTTTAATAACCGGGAAAAGGCGAAAGATCAGTTTATCGCTCAGCACTAGTTTTGATACTGGGAGAAAAGAAATCAGCTCACCTCCTCCTCCTGAGACCGCTTCTTCTGTGCCATCTTGTACAGCTTGTGAAGCTTCCTCGCTCCAAACTCTGTGAACTTGGACACAAAAATCCAGAGATTCCTGCCAAACAAAGAAACATCTTAGTAAGAGTTACCCTTAATATGGAGAACGATTTTAATGGAACTCAAATGGTATCACAATTAAAAACATAAGACTGACCTAAATGACCACGGAGTAGGTTTCATAATCAAAACTTCACAACTATCTTGTGGTTGAATGAGGGCTTACCGACGCCATGTTTTGACATGCTCTGGGTCGCTGTAGGCTTTAAGACACTCAGTGATGCGGTCTCCTATCTTCAGCAGGCAGGTGCGCGTGTGTTGGAGCTGCTCCTGAACAGACAGGCCCTCGTCAGGCTTATCCAGCTGTTTCAGAGCCTTCTTCACCGGCCTCATGCGCTCCTTACACTGGACAGACACACACAGTTTACTCAGCTAAGTAAAAGCGAGCACTTAGTCAAAAATTATCCATTTGTTTCAATTATCCCCTGCTGTACAGATGTAGGATCTGAATTTGATCCAGTTAGCTACAACAGGACAATAATCCTGCAGCAACAGTAAATGTGAATTATTATGTGGATTATAATTAATGACATTTTTTGCAGGGATTTAAACATTTTTCATTAGGGCAAATCAAGTCAGATTTCAAAGTTGAAATTACAAACTTTAGAAACCTTATAAAAACTAAAACACACAACATGTTTGCATTTCCTGCTGTGCAGGACAATTCTCAACAACAAAAGAGTGATCAAATGAAGATCTTACATTTGTAACGGCACCTCCATTATGTTTGACACGTTAAATGGCTTATGGTTGGCGGCAGGTAGCCTAGCGGTTCAGTGTTGGGCCAGAAACTGAAAGGTCACTGGTTCGAATCCCCAAGCCGACTAGGTGAAAAATCTGTTGTGTGTAATTGCTCTTATAAGTTGCTCTGGATAAAAGCGTCTGCTAAATAACTAGTTTGGCTCCTGAAAGCCATGGTATGAGAAACAATTTACCAACGTTTTGACGCAAAACTAATTGTTTACTGTTCTAATTACGTTGGTAACCAGTTTATAATAGCAACAAGGCACCTCGGGGGTTTGTGTTATATGGCCAATATAACACTGCTAAGAACAGCCCTTAGTCGTGGTCATATAACCACACTCCCTCGGGCCTTATTGCTTAAATGTAAAATGTTATTAACACCTACATTAGTCTTGTATGTTGTGAATAATATATCCTTATCCTGTCCACGTCAGTAGGGACATGGTGTAATAACTCACAATGCTGAAGGTCTCCTGGTCCAGCTCGTCGTCATCCTCTCCGATGGGAACAGGGTCACTTCCAGCAGTAATGTGGACCGGCCCCTGGGGCTTCTTCCCTTTGGCTCCTTTAGCCTGAAACACAGACAAACAACAGACACCACTCAGCAGGGCAACACAGATCTTCACACAAACACCTGCACAGTGACACTTCAACCTGCTGGTCCAAGAACAATCTGATAACCTAATCTGTTCATCCATCCATCTAACAAAAGTTCCCCATTTGTTCAGATACAGGAAAGGTTAGTGGGTGTGAAATTGTATACTACCGCAGCACAATGCATAAAGTTCACGACTGCTAAAGTACCTTTTCTTTTTTTGTCTTGGGACGTTTTTTTTCTTTTCCCACCTCTTTTTTATGAGTTCCCTGTTTTTCTTTGTTCTCTTTGTTATCCTTTTTCTTCTGTCTCTTCTTTGAGGGAGTTTTTTCTGTCCCGTCATCCTGGTTAAATAAAAAGCAGAAAGGTAAATAAGTAAACCAGTTCTGGTGGATTACAAAGACTGCATCATGTTGCCATTGTGTTCTCTATCCTGGTATTCTGTAACCAACAGGAAATTCCCTTGTGAAAAGGCAGGTGGTTTTTAAATAGGCAGGTTGTGCTGGGTCTTTCGAGGTGACTTACCCTCACCTCCCCTTCCTCGGGGGGGTTGTCTGACAGGCGAGGGGAGGAAATGTAATTTCCCTGCTCATCTTTAGGGGCCTTGTTCTCTTTCTTCACGCGAGGCTTCTTCTGCTTCACTTTGACCTGAGGGAGGGAGATCTGATCAGCCAAGGGGATATGTGCTCTATTGTGAAGAGACCAATACCAGACAGAATGTAAGGAAGAGCATTACTGAATGGATTTGCATATAGATAATCCAAGGGGTTCAGATGCATAGGCATTTCAATTCCCTATGGTCCTGATAAACAGAGCAGCGAGGTCTTTGCTTACCTCGTCCTTAGTGACATCTTTACTGTCCACTTCTTTCTTCAACGTCTTCAGAAGATAGTCCACTCTGCCCTGCAACTGCTTCCCTTGGGGTTTCTTGTCTGGGTCATCGGGGATAATCTGGAATACAGATTTGAATACAATTTGTTACCAGAAGAATAAAATGCACCCACACCGCTTTGAGTTCCACAGCTATCTGAGAAATATTTGATTCTGACATTCTGATGGTTACCTTGTCTGCAAGTTTGAGATCCGGATCGGTCTTCATCAGATCCCAGTTGCCGTAGCCATGCTCATAGACCCCCAGCAACAGTTGAGTGTCATCCTGCAGATCCCAGTCCACGTCAAAGTGAGGCACCTTCACTCTGCAGGTCAGTTGGAACCTATGGCAGGAAGGAGGAGGAGAGGTGGTCAAACCCTCTGCTACTGCTGCCCATCAAGATGATGCTCTGGTGTCTGCATCAGTTGTTACAACTTTAACCCTTTACAGTCGTGAGAATTGGCCTATATGGATAGGGATACATTGAAATGTTTCTAACAGAAAAAATATGGAAATGCATAACCATGGTAGCAATTAATAGGGAACAGTTTGGAGATTATGGTAAATTATTAGACTAGAGGTAGACAACAGTTCACCTGACAAGACAATCCAAAAATTACACTTGATTTTGTGTGGATTTTATATTTACTGTATTAGATGTATTTGTTGATAACGAAATCTGAAAATACTCAGTAAACATGGTAAGAATTCTCTTAGAAATTTGGGGTAGTTGCAACATAAGACAAAAAAAATGACAAAGGTTTGAGTAAGAGATCAAACTGGTGTCTCCAAGTAGCCACACACCTCTACAAAGTGTGCACAGTTCCTAAGTAATTTTAATGCACTTTTATGACTCAAAGAAGTCTTCAAATAAAATTTTTTTGAGCTCTCCTAGCTGCGCAGTTGATGAACTAGAGTAAGCACACTTGTAGTTGTTTTGAACACAGCCCTAAATCCCCCCATCACATAATTACTGTTGTTTACGCAATTCAAAATCTATTACAAAATCGCAATCTGCAACTTCAAGTTGCACGTAGAGGCTCAAGTTCAGAACGGCTGTCAGTCAAAACCCATACAGAGCTGTGAAGCGGAGACCCTAAGCTTTGTCGTCATGTATAGCATGTTACTGCACAGCCACTGCGTTTCGATTTACTCACTTATTAGTGTCCAAATCTACCATTTTCAACCCGTATAGGAATATTTATTTTCTGTGCATATTCATCTGATAAAATGTTTCACATGCCTCAGATATACCTGCAATGGTATCTTACTTGTTTCTCTCAGCAGGATTAGCTGGCACAACTTTGTGCAGTGGCTCAAACTCCTCCTCATGCTGAATGATGGACTTGGCATTGACCTGCACTCCTGAGATTTTGATGTTTATACCTCTGCGCTTCCCAGGACCTTTGGCTAAAGGAACAGGGTGTACATAAGTAAAAACATTACAACACACTTGTTAGCCATAATTCCCCAAAAACTGAGTCATGCACAGTCAGAATGTCACACCTTCACTGGGGTTCTCTCTGAGGTGCTCTTCGTGCTCTTGGACAGCCGTCACACAGCTGTTGTGGATCAGCTCTCCCAGTCTCTTCAGGTCTGCCTGGGATTTTTCCACCAGCTCAGAGTCCCGGGCAATGCACTCCAGCCTTTCAAGCGGAGCTGCAAATTTCTTGTAAGCCTTGATGAACCTGATAAAGGAAAGAGTAAAACATTAACCATTTAATGAAACATTGAGAAACCATTCGGTTTAATGTATTAAGACACCTACATACTGTACCTGCGGATCTCTGCATCAGTAAAACCCTCCACGTTGTTCTTGCGGGCTCTGGGCCTGCCTCTCCTCTTTGGCTTCTTGTCATCGCCGCTGTCGTCCGTCTCGCTCTCAGAGCCTGAGGAACGGTGCTTCAGCTTGGAGCCAATGTCACTGTCACTGTCGTTAGCCTGGGGCTGCAAGACACAAGACAACCTTCAGACACAACAAGCAAAACCGAATTCCTACTGAATGTAGTTGCCAAGTGCCTTTTTGTGTTATGTATACTTCTGAATGCTTAAATTATGCGTGTTTACAATAATAAGAAATAAAATCATGATCAAATCTAATCAATAATAATAATTTCTCCATATTGAAACATTTCGAGATGACTCTTCCATGCATTTCATGAATTTAGATATTCAACAGGAGAGGGTATTATCTGTGTGATAGAAAGACCCACTGAAATAAAACCTAATAATTTATTAAGGGAAGCTTCACATACAGTGGAATCCCCTACACCGAGGCAGGTAGTAAAAACCTCATTACTCATGACCACCCCATCATATCCCCCTGACTGAGAGTAGTAGAGTACACAGCTCAGCAGCACACTAGGAAAGCCCCTTCACACACACAGTCAACTGTGCTGCACCATGGAGCAGTCACATAGCGCTCCTGCTCTAGAGAGAAGAACTAACGTGAGATGTGTGTGTGTGTGTGTGTGTGTGTGTGTGTGTGTGTGTGTGTGTGTGTGTGTGTGTGTGTGTGTATATATATATGTTCTCTCCTGCTTACCCTCTTGTTGGAGCTCCTGCTCCTGGGCAGCATGTAGATGTCCTCCATCTCCTTCTGCTTCTGCTCCTCCTCCAGCTTCTGCCTCTGGTCCTCAGGGATGATGTCGTCCCAGTCAGGCACCGTGCGCTCCACCAGGTCTGGAGCACTCTCCTCCATGTTGGAGAAGTTGGCCACCTGGAGGAACACAGAACACATGTACTGGTCTGAGACTGGGAGTAGAGTGGCTAGTGTAGTAGCTAAAGGTATTCCTGCAGATTTTGTTCAAATCAGGATCAGAGTTGGATCAACTTCTAGGTACCTTGAACTGAGAGAGAAGCTCATCTGTGGCACATGATCCGTGGTCGCTTTCTCTGGTTTCAGCCAACCGCAAGATCTCATCAATATCCATCTCCTGCAAGGGCCAAAAGAGAACAGCACAAGGTAAATTACAAGTAACACAGACATTTGGTAAATATGGAAGTATGAAATTCTGTCATTAATACTCTTACGAAACACCAGTTTCAACTCTTTTCAAAGCACATAATCAATAGAAATGTGTCTCTCTATGTACCGTAGGTTCAGTCTCCTCTCCTTCTGCCTCTTTGAACAGATCTTCAGCTCCAAACTTCAGGATGGCAGTCAACTCATCTTTGTTGAATGGGTTGGAACTGTGAAAAGAAGTTGATGTTGTTAAGAATCTGAGGAACCTCATGTTTTCAGGAGTTACTAGTCGAACATAAAGCTATATCCAGACTAACAGATTCCATGTTAAAGTTTCCTTACTTAGAATTTCCAGAGTTGTTATCCAATACAGTTCGACCAGTGGTGTCCATTCTCTGAATGACAAGATGGTCCAAAACCATCTTCTTCTTGGCTCGCTCAATAATTTCTTCCTCCACAGATCCCTTTGTGACCAAGCGATAGATATTCACCTGTTCATTGAGACAAGGAGATATTTCAATCAAATCAAATGTTAATTGGTCACATTCACATATTTAGCAGATGTTATTGCAGGCGTAGCGATGTGCTTGTGTCTTACTTGGAAATTTGGCTAAGACCAACATTTCCATGACGGCTCTGCTCAAGTTAGCAGAATCAAGTCAGCTTGTGCTTAGCCAAGCCTGCCCTCCATACTAATCACTATGGGTCTACTTGTGGTTACCTGTTTCTTCTGGCCAATCCTGTGAGCCCTGGCCTGAGCCTGCAGGTCGTTCTGAGGATTCCAGTCAGAGTCAAAGATGACCACAGTGTCTGCAGATGCCAGGTTGATCCCCAGCCCTCCAGCCCTGGTGGACAGCAGGAAACAGAAGTCCTGGACAGAGAGGAGAAATTATTATATTAAAAAAACTAACCACCTTACATAGTGCATCACAGCCGACCTGATGAATATCGCAAAGGGATTAAATGCTTTAAGTTGAAAAACATGTCAAGAGTGATAATTGTTAATGTGGCTTTAATTGTATGGGTAATTAGATATGTTGTTATCACTTCTTAAAAATAAATTCTTAACAGAATATCATAACTTCTACGTGGAAAATCCTAACACTCAAAGAAATTGAGATTCTAGTATCAATATGGTAATCTTGACGATATATACATCTCCTTGCGCATAATCATTCAGAGTAACTGAAACATAACTAAGCCCTGACGCAGATCCAGAGCTGACAAACACTGAAATGATCAACCCCTCCAATCTGCAACAGCTAAAACATCACATAGTTCCGATTACATACCTCAGAGCCTTCAGCATTAAAGTGGTCAAGTGCCTGTTTTCGTATTTCTCCCTTTATGGAACCATCCAGGCGCTGAGAAGAGAGGGAAGGAGAGACCTCAAACCTTGGAACCTTGCCGAAACGCCCTAAGATGCCACTGAGCAACGCTCAGCTATACATGCCATTATATGATCCATCAGGCAAGCAGCATATTGTCAAAGAGCAATACAGCAGTAAAACTATGTCTACAGTGATTTAACCATGCTAAAGCCCAGCATGAAGACAGTGTGCACTCTGGCTTTGGGGACCAGCCAGTCCACATCAAAAATAACTTGAGGATAAAAATAACCATATACACTATCAGTCTGCCAGTGCATGTGTGCTGCAAAATTGACACATGAGCCGGTTAACACCAGAGTTGACGCCAACACTGCTCCAATATCTCAATGGCTCCTCTACTGTAAACGCCCTCACTAAGTCAATATAATAAATATGGAATAACACATTTTTTAAACTTTTCCCCCCCCACCTTTACTTAACCAGGTAGGCTAGTTGAGAACAAGTTCTCATTTGCAACTGCGACCTGGCCAAGATAAAACAGCAGTTTGAGATATACAACACAGAGTTACACATGGAACAAACAAAACATATAATGGAGATGTAAAAGAACTAACAAGGAGAAGTCATACTGAATACAAGAACAACAGGAGGTAGACTACTGAAGGTTTGGACCTGCTGCCTTACCATCCCCTGGGCTGTGTTATACCCTACCTGGAATGGGTAGCGCTGCTGTCTTGCCATCCCCTGGGCTGTGTTATACCCTACCTGGAATGGGTAGCGCTGCTGTCTTGCCATCCCCTGGGCTGTGTTATACCCTACCTGGAATGGGTAGCGCTGCTGCCTTGCCATACTCTGGGCTGTGTTATACCCTACCTGGAATGGGTAGCGCTGCTGCCTTGCCATCCCCTGGGCTGTGTTATACCCTACCTGGAATGGGTAGCGCTGCTGCCTTGCCATCCCCTGGGCTGTGTTATAGCCTACCTGGAATGGGTAGCGCTGCTGTCTTGCCATCCCCTGGGCTGTGTTATACCCTACCTGGAATGGGTAGCGCTGCTGCCTTGCCATCCCCTGGGCTGTGTTATACCCTACCTGGAATGGGTAGCGCTGCTGTCTTGCCATCCCCTGGGCTGTGTTATACCCTACCTGGAATGGGTAGCGCTGCTGTCTTGCCATCCCCTGGGCTGTGTTATACCCTACCTGGAATGGGTAGCGCTGCTGCCTTGCCATCCCCTGGGCTGTGTTATACCCTACCTGGAATGGGTAGCGCTGCTGCCTTGCCATCCCCTGGGCTGTGTTATACCCTACCTGGAATGGGTAGCGCTGCTGCCTTGCCATCCCCTGGGCTGTGTTATACCCTACCTGGAATGGGTAGCGTTGCTGCCTTACCATCCCCTGGGCTGTGTTATACCCTACCTGGAATGGGTAACGCTTCAGGGCCAGGTACTCAGCCAGGATGTCCAACATCCGCACCATCTGGGAGAAGATGAGGACTCGGTTGCCCCTCTCCCGAAGTCTGGTCAGCAGCTTGTCCAGTAGCACCAGCTTCCCACTGCCCCTCACCAACGCCTGAGATTCACACAAGGTAAGAGTCAAATCTGTTCTCCACTGCTAAACAAACCAATACATTAGTGTGGGTTGCATGGAATCGTGCTATTCCATTTTAATCAATGTATTTCTCAACATTCAAAACAGCAAAAACAGGGGAGAT